>NW_027040701.1:4597500-5112436 GCF_037179485.1 Ochlerotatus camptorhynchus
ATTTCCACTAACTTCCAGCAATTTCCATTAAATTAATTGAAATACTCTAAGGTTCCCCGATCCGTCCTGAATTCCTCGGAGCTTCCCTGAATGTCTCTCAAATATCCTGAAATTATTGATTCTTCTTTTAACACTTATATAGCGAGCGATTTGCCGGCTCTAAACAAAGTGTTCTAGTTGCACTTCCACTGTTATTAATTGAGAACTTTATATGCCAACCAGCGTTGCCAGATATACCGATTTATCTGTATTTATACCGATTTCAAAACTAGATACCGATATCTTCTTCTTCTTTTTCTTCTTCTTCTTCTTCTTCTTCCTATTCTTCGCATTTCAAGCTTATTGCATATCGCATATTTAGCTTATTGCGTACTCTCAACTTAGTGTTCTAGATGCACTTCCTCAGTTATTAATTGAGAGCTTTCGATGCCTGTACCAAGTGTGGCAAGTCCAACCATACTTTTATGCCCAGGGAAGTCGAGAAATTTTCCAACCCAAAAAACTCTTAGACCGGACCGGGAATTGAACCCAGCCACCTCTAGCATGATCTTGCTCTGTAGTTGCGCCTTTACCGACTGAGCTAAGGGAGGCCCCATAGATACCGATATACAGATATTAAATAATCAAAATGATTATTGCCTGCCCGCGCTCGAATTCCGGAGAAAATTATTGTGAGAGACTTGTATCTTTTCGAATATCTTAAATTGTTTGAGCTTTTAAAATTCTAAAAAAAATCGTCTTTAAAAATGTCTTATGGATACTCTTTCGATTATCGTTTCAATGTCCTCACCGTTTTAGGCTACCCATGAATCGATAAACAGTCGATGTCTCTTTCTGGTAATTCCGGGGAAATCGGGAAATTATTTTTCGAGTCCTCTCGGAAACTTATTTCGACTTCCCTTGGAAGCTTCTTCAGCCTTCACTTCACTTCTCACGCCAGTTGTTTTTTTTTTCAACCTTCCCGGAACTTCACGGATGCTTCCAGATTTTGATGGCGGTTCCACATTAGCTGCAGGAACTTTTAAGAAGTTCTGAAATTTCAGAAAAGTTCAGAATTTTGAGTAAGTTTCGATAAATTAAATAATGTTTCAATAACTTCTGTTATAATTCTAAAACCAGAAAATTTTAGGAAAGTCCAGCGAACTCCAGTGAACTTAAGCAAACATCATGCCCCGTAACGTGGGTAGATCACCTTTTCGTGGTACGTAACGGGATGTAAGATCTACCACCGATTCCTAGTCCCGACTACTTCAAACTAGGGGAACAGGATTTTTCAGTACTTTTTATGCCTTGTTGACAGTGACAAGACTCGGTTTTGTTCACCGAGGATGATCTTGAAACAAGGAAAAAATGAGTTAGTTAGTCTATGTGATTCCTAATCTTCTATTCGTTGTTCCCTAGTTTGAGGCGGTTAAGACTAGGGTTCTGATGCATGGTCATTATCGGTGTCATTTCTTAATTTTGTTGCTAAGAAATCCAATTTTGACTGACAAAGGGGCGCGCCTTTGGAGGGTGTTTCAACACTCCGAAGGGTATAAATAGCGGGACCTTTCAATTAGAGTCGGATCCTTACGATAAATGCAAGAATGACAACTGTAAAAAATCGAATACTTCATCATTTCTCAATAGTGATGGAGTAATACGACATGCACTAAACGAGATATACTACAATAGATCAAATTACTTGGCGCAGTGGTGTAAGGAAAATGGAATGATTTTCAGGACAGTTCCATTAGTTTCAGGAGAATTGAGAGAAATTTAGGAAGCTCCGAGAACATCAGGACAGATCAATAAATTTGAAGGAAATCGCTGAAATTTTAAAGGAGTTCCGAAAAACTCAGACAATTTCCGAAAACTTCAGCAATGTTCCAAGGGGCTCATGCAAATTTAAAAAACGGAAGGGAAGTTACACGAACATTGGCACATTGTGAGAAAATTCTATGGGAAGTTCCGTGCTTATTAATGGCAGTGTCGATAACTTTTAAAAATTAGAAAAAATCGGGAAGATCAGATGTAACAATAAATTCAAGAAAATTGTGTGTTTAAGAAATTTCGCAATCTTCCTGTTAGCTTAATCAGCCCTATTAACTTAAGAAGAATTACAAGAACTTGTATGGAATTCCGAGGAAATATGGAATATTCCTAAGTACATTTCAGGAATGTTCCAAAAATGTCAGGGGCATTGCGGGGTCTTCAGGGATGTTTTATGACCATTTGGAAAATTTGCTGGATCATTAGAACATCCATTAGTGCTCTTTCTCCTGGAGTTATGTCCTTGTTTCTTTCGACTATTCCGTAAGCGCTCTGGCTTCCGACTTTATCCAGATTTTCTTTTCCAATCTACCTTAGCAAGTTTCTGCCAGCGTCTCCAGGAAGTTTCTTTCGTCTTCTCCAGGAAGTTCAATTTAAATTCTCCCATAAATTTCTTCCGTCTAGTTCTGGAATTTTGTCCAGTTTTTTTTTTTGACTCTTATTGGAAGGTTTTTCCGAGCTTCTTCTGTTTTCCCCTGGAAATGGCTACTTCTGGAATTTACTTCCGATTTCCGAAACTTGTCTGCCTTCCTTTGAATGTGAAATCCAATGTTTTTTTTTCTGAAGGTTTCTTTAAATTTTCGCCAGAAATTTCTCAATTTATGTCTTGGAAGTTCCGCGGATGTTTTTCCGACTTCTCTCAGAACTTTCCGCAAATTTCTTCCAGGAGAGCTTATTTCTTTTTTCTCTAATGTTGTTTTCAGTTTCCTCCAGAAGCCCCATTCCCCGGAGTCCGATCATAGTCCAAAAGTTAAAATTTTCGCTTTCAAAAACGGCAAAAATATAAAATTAATTAAAGTAGTATACACCGATTAATACCGATTTTTTAAAACCTTTGATACCGATAAGCTTTAAAACATTCTGGCAACGCTGATGCCAACACCAACGCATGATTTTGTATTTTGTATGGCAAGCAAAATGACCAGGACCAGGATAGTCGAAAAAATTGAAAACCCGAAAGATTTATCGACCATACCGGGAACCCGCCACTTCGCCAACTTCGTAATACCGTGCCTTTACTGACTAGGCTATCTGAGGCGCTGAAGTTCTTGGTACTGTCCTGAAATAAATGGGACTGTACTGAAAACCTTAACATATCCCTAAAATTCTCTGGACTACATTAAGTTATTTTGTTAACCTCTCTGGAGTTCTCTGGACGTTCCTGAAATTCCCGAAACGACTTTCGTAATTTTACAGATGTTCATGGAGCTGCCTTTAATTTATCGGAACTGATCCTTAAACATCTTTCAACTTACCAGAAAGTCTGGCCTCCCCTGATGTTCCTGAAACATCCCTGAAATTATTGGACCCACCCTTCAGGATCCCTGACAATCCCGTTCAGCTGTTGAAAGTTCGGTAAAACATTACCAAAGTCGTTAATAATTTCTGAGTGCGTAGCAAGAATAGATCAAAGTTCAAATGCTCATATTTCTATCAAAAACAACCAATGTCGATCATAATTTCCAAAAGTCTACCTAGCGATAAACCAACCTCCTGTGTAAGTTTTGGCACCGAAACCTTATTCTACAACCGGCCGCCCCGCAGACTCACCTCAACTGACGTAGAGAAACCACCGGAATCCTCGGTCGCCGTCACCACCAGCTGGTACACGTGCGGCTGTCGAAGATCCTCAAAGTCCAACTCTTTCGCCAGCTTCACAATGCCGGATGTGGGCCCAATGTTGAACGTTCCCGCGCCCTGTCCCTGCGCCTTCAGCGTGTAGCGTATCTCCCGATCGGCAAACGATTTCGCCTTGACGGAAATGATGCTAAAATCGGAATGATATCAAATTAACCACCGTCCCTATGCTGAGAAACAGCAGCGCGGCAAACTTACTCTGAATCCTTTTTCTGATTCTCCGGAATCTCCGCCTCGTAGCTGGGCATGTAAAATTGCGGTGCCCGTTTGCCACCGACGATCGACAGTCGCTCCTCCGGCGTGCTCTGGTAGCGACGATCATCGACCCGTCCGTTCTGATCTTCCGCCTTAACGTACAGCACGTATTCCATATCGAGCTGGAACAGATCGGTCCCGCGGGTCCTTACAACACCGGACCGTTCGTCCACTTCGAACCGGCCTCCCGTTCGATCCCGTACGATGAAGTAATGGATTTTGTGATCCGTATCCGGATCCCGAGCTTGCAGGGTAAAGACGGGAGTGTTTGGAGGTGCATTCAACTGAACGACGGCCTGCATCGGTAGCGGACGATTGATAAAGTACGGCGGCTCATCGTTAATGTCCTTCACGTGGATGATCACTCGCTGGTTGTCGGTATCTGGAAGGAAAGAGGGAAATCGTCATTACAGGTATGTTCTGCTGAAAACAAATGTTAATTAACTTACATTTTACATCTGCGTAAGGATCCAACGGGTGGCGAAGGCATGAAAAGAGAAAACAAGAAAGCCTGGTATGAGTACTAGAGAAATAATCAATTAACGTGCTTTAATGGGTTCATTCCGTATACAATTTAGCTCCGAGGGAGTAACATTTGCTGAAACAGAAGCTTGATGGCTTCATTTTTTTTCGCTGGTGGCACACGTTAAAGACTTAAACGTGATCCCTCCACTTCACGGGCGAAGTGTGTTTGGGCTCAAGGGAATCGTAAAAAGGATGGGCATACAATGTTGGTTGACGTGAGGTGAGGACCAGCACGCTTCGCTTAGGAAGTTAGATACCGAGACACACTCAGTCGTATTATTTGCCCTATTCGCTAGCGAAAGAAAGCGGACCGGACCGGCTCACGTAACAAGCTCGTTAGTCGAAGAACGAAGGCACTCTGCACGCGGGGGAGAGTCATGGTGAAAGATATTGGATCTTGTCCGACCATTTCGCGCGAGCTGCACCACCATAAAGTAGGTACCTAGAATGGTCCTCTTGGATTTTGCAAAAGGGAAGGTGGTTGGGTGGTTCATCACGCTTCGAGTGGTGCATTTGGTGCAAGCACATTCTTCTCTGTTTATCTTCCTGTGACACACTTTCCCACTATACCGGATGGCATTTCCCAGATATAAAGCATTTCCTCTTCCGCTTGACATTGCTGGATAATGTTGCCGGTGACTAGTAGGGGAGATAGAGCAAGTCGAAGAATTCAGGTCTTTTATAGTTTTGGATTTCAGAAGATGATGTTTGGAAATACGGTCACCAGAATGGCAAAACGCTCTAGTGATGGCGCCATTTTTGATTGCACTGTACACTTTTGATTTTCCTCCAAAGTTAAACTGTTACTGTTAACTTATATGTAAGTTTTCTTCCAAGAAGAAGACTACTAGAGATCCCTAATGTAAAGATAGTAACCCTATTTTACAGAGCACACCATCAGGAAAAAAGATGTCCTGATTGCAGCTCATGGTCTTACTTGCACGATTCGTGAAATGTACTTACGCTGCTGGTGGCGTTGCTCGCGCTCTTTCAAGCTTGAATGCCGAGCTAAATGATTGCTTTCATTCTGCTTCTTCTACTATTTCGCTCGATTTCTGATGGCAGTCGTGACGCGGTACTGCTGTGAAAGCTTTTACAAATAACTTCAAATCTGTGCAACCAAGTCGAGCGAAACCATCTTTGACCTCCACTCTTACAGGAGCCTCCTGAAGCCTTGGATCTCATTAGAACCTACTTGAATAAACGAACAGAATAATTCAACCTACTCGTCATCGGAACGGTATCGAATTAAGAGCTGATCCCCGGGACCTATCTCGAGAATCAATTATGCACCGACCCTAAGTTGCGGACATAAATTGTCATCCAATTGACTTTCAATTAAGCCTTGTTGCTCAGATGCACGTTTTGCAGCAAATGAGAAGATTCCTATACGTGCCTTCTGATGGCATTCCAAAAACCACATTGCCTGACCACATTCACTATGGGTCGTACCAACAACCGTAACCAATCAAGGCACGACGAGAGACTGTCATTATCGAAGGCATCAAATCAATCTGCAGTCTGCTGGATGCTTCCTGAAATTGTGTAAATCAAGTGTCAACTCTGCTGCTCGAATCCAACGAAGACAAACAAGGTGGACAACATGCTGGGAAGTCATCGTCTCCTGACTTGAGGGGTTGGATCATTTGTTGCACACTAAATACGAAATGTGAGTGGGTGTTGGAGCCAGAAAACCAATTACCACTAAACCATACACTCTGGGAAGAAGTGTCTTTGCCAATTGCTGAACAGATTGAAAGTAAGTTTGCGACGGCATCATCAGCAGAAGGTTTTTTTCCTTGATTTGTTTTCCATCGATCTTGTTTTCCATACTCAGTACCAATGCTACCGACACCAGGGAGGCAGCTCCAACACCAGGATCTTACCCTATAGACCAACAATTAACTCATGGACCAGGACCCCCGGATCAGAGATTTTATGCCTCAGAAAATCACGGCGGCGCCGACTGGGATTGAACCCAGGCCTTTTGGGGAGAGAAACAATCACGCTTACCACTACAACAACAACAACAACAGTGTTGGAAAAAATATGTATTACCTTTTATTAGAAGCCACTTATTCCCTAAGCTGTATTCACCTGATCTCGCACCATGTTATTGCGGTAAATTTACGTGAAAATTGTATGAAACCAACAACGTTATAGTTGTAGCTAAAAACTAACTACTTTAACAATACAGTAAGTCCGTGACTTCATATTTGGCAAAGCATATTGTGAACTACTTAACAATATCAGGACTTCATGTGAGAGTAAGCTGCCAGAACGACATACAACAGATGCATATTTTATTAACATTATTTTTCTACACTTAATTCTGTGCGACTATTGTTTGCTCGTTCCACCCTTTAATGATTAATGATAAAAATGAATGATTAATCATAATCACTAAGAAGATTAATCACAAATCAATAATCTTGATCATATTCCTCACCTAATTTTATTATTATTAATAAATCATATTCATTGGAAATAAACTAATCAATGAATAATCATTCATCACTGCTCTTATGATTTCTCGGATTATCGGATTATCGCTCGGATAGGTTATTGGAGATTTTATCGATTTTTTAATGATCCTCCCACGAATTCCTGAAGTTTCCTTCCATTATTCTATTTAAAATTCATCTAAGAAAAATATTGAAATAATGATCTAGGAATTATGTGCCAAAGTATTTAAAAAATTACTTGTGATTCCTCTCAGAATTCTCTAGTAATAATTCTCAGAATTCTCTTAGGAATTATCCTCCAAATTCCCTTGAGGCTCTTCTCAGACCGAACAAAATTCGATTTCCTTGTTATTCTTCTTGGAATTACTTTCGAACTAACCCTTAAAAATTCACTAGGAATTATTCTTGGAATTTGTTTAGAATTTGCACCAGAATTATTTTGAAAGTAATTTACCAACTTTGAGTTCTTCTCGTAATTTCCTCCTGGAAGAGGATATCAGAACTTATTAGGAATGCTCATTTAAATTGTACCTTGAATCTTCCGCACAATCATCATGGAATGATCACCAAAACTACCTAAAATTATACTGAGAACTCTCCTGGAAATCCAACTGAAGACTCTCATAGAGTTCTCCCTAGAACTACCATATAATTGTTCCCTGAACTACATTGGTGTTACACAAATAATTTTCTTTAAATATTCCACCAAATTCCATTGGAATTATCAAACAATTACTCTTAACAATACTCCAAAGTGACACAATTTTTAAAATACCTCTCAGTCCAAGTTCCTTGAATATATTCCAATGTCTTTCTAGAATCTTTTTTTTTTTTTACTTAGAAAAAAGGCGTTTTTCCCGATTTGTCATCGAAATTAACGGGCTTTTCAGGTAATTTACATACTTATAAGTGGGATGATTTGCCATTTATCAGGATCATCTGAAATATCTTAATAGAGCTGGAATTAGGGCGTTCATTATGTTCATTCGAACTTTTGACATTTAGTACTTTCAACCTTTGTCCTTCTGATTTTCGACCTTTTAACTTACCTTCGATATTTTTTCGACCTTTGTCCCTAAACCCGAAAGTTGCACGTTAGTTTTTAATCATTGATCATTATAAATTAAGGTTTATTCAGTAATCACAATCACTAATCATAGAATATTTTGTTTTATTTATTAATCATATTCACGCAAACTTTTGGAATGTTTAAAACACTAAAAATTGACAAAAATCGTAGTATATGAACTACCGACAAAATTTTTGTGAAAACGTATTTCAGTGTAATTTATGCTCATAAAACAATGCTTGAGGTATTTTGAAACATTTCCTGTGTAAAAACAAACAAAAAAGTCTTCTAACTTACAGGGCTGGTAGCAGGTAGTAGCCAGTCAGTAAAAAGTCACTTTTTACACCAAAAAGTCACTTTTTACACCAAAAAGTCACTAAAGTCACTATTCCCTTAAAAATAGTCCCAGTCACTTTTTCACTACCCTAATAGAGTGAAATTTAAAAATACCAACAAAATTTTGAAATTGAGTACTTGGCACTAAGAAAGTCTATAGTAGTTTTAACAAAATATACATATCTGCTAAAAAATTGAAAATTTTAACCAGAATGCCCAGTGAAACTCAAAACTTTAGAACACCAGAAAAACTTTCGGGAAATGCCTTCAATTTCGATTGAAAATCTGGGAAAATATACCTGCTTTCCCAGAAGATGAATTGTAAACCTAGGAAACTTTCCAAAGGTATTTGTCTGTGATAGATTTTCAAAAGTTTTTTAAAAAATCCAAAGTAAATTTTAAGAGAATTTTAAAGGATTGACACCAAGATATATCAGAGATGAATACCAAAGTACAGCCTACGAAAGTCTCATGTAAAATTAAGTGCTCTGAGGACCGATTTCTTCATCTCCGCTTAAATCTTAAGCCAGGTTTATCTATATAGTTAAATTTGGCTTAAAACATACGAGCGTCGCGTTTGATTATTGTTTAAATTATTAGAGACGCAAAATTAAGCTCCGAAACAATTCCAATATAATTGAGAGTGCATTTTAACGAGAGTTCTGAGAAGAATTCTATGATGATTGGATGAGGATTCTGGGTCCAATTCTAATAAGAATTCAAAATTAGTT
The DNA here is from genome assembly GCF_037179485.1 of Ochlerotatus camptorhynchus. Taxonomy (NCBI): domain Eukaryota; kingdom Metazoa; phylum Arthropoda; class Insecta; order Diptera; family Culicidae; genus Ochlerotatus; species Ochlerotatus camptorhynchus. The sequence continues at coordinate 4,606,551 of NW_027040701.1, forward strand.
CGGAAATTTTGCTTAAGGGAGCTCTGATGAAAATTCCATGAGAATCCCGTGAACTCCAAAGATGGTCTCTGCGGATAGTTCTAAAAGAATTCTGGGGTGATTTCTGAAGATACTTCCAGGAGAATTCTAAAGAGTTCAAAATATTGATGGATTTTTGTTTACGAATACGAATACGAATTGAATTTCCAATTGAATGTAGGGGAGAAGTCCAAAATTATTCTAAGCAGAAATTTATGAAATTTCTGACATTAATTGCATAGAAATTGTAAGGAGGATTCCAATAAAGTTAAAATGGATCTATGGAAAGAGCCTTCAGGAAGTTCGTAAAATAATCAATAAAAAATCGAAAATAATATACTTTAACTAATCATGTGCTATTACTTCATGCGTGAATTTAACGATTTACATAGTCGAAGATGCTTAACGTCAAATATTAGACTTAAAGTGCAGATTTTATACGATAGATGAGGAGGTTAAATTATAGAGTTTATAGCTCCGATATAGAACGGCAGTGAGAAAATTGTATATACAAAATAGAAAGCGAGCAAGCACAATATTGAGGAAGGTACGAATCGGGAAGTTGTTTACGTCAGATGGCGACTAGAGTGTGAAACAATCGATAGAACTGTTTTCGCACAGCGATCATCCCTTTTGCCAGTGGTGGCAGGGGGAAACACCCCTCACCATCCCTCATTAATGGATGAGCTTGGTAAAGGAGATGCTCTACTTGATTCGTACCTTCCTAAAAATTTTCTTTTGTCACTTTCTACGTTCTATACACAAATTTCACACTGTCTTACTATAACGGAACTATCAACTCTTTACTTTCATCTCCTCATCTATCGTATAAAATGTCCACTTTAATTCTGATATTTGATGTTCAGCATTTCATACTACGAAAATAATCTATTTCCAAGACTTTGGTTGATTTTTCTGCAAAGAATTTCAAGACTGCAATATTATTTTTGTAAAAGCTTATTTGCCTCTAATTTTAAAAGAAGGGGAATTATTCTAAAACAGATCTTGAGATCATTCTGAAGAAATTCTGTGAAAAGTTTTTAGCAAATTATCAAAGTTATCTGCCTAGATATATCAAAATTTTAAACATTTCGAACGCAGAATCAAACTAATAAAAAAATGGGAATTACTATTTGCTAGTCATCATGTATAACGTAAGCAAAAGTAAATTATTCAAATCACTTCAAATGATTTTCACACACACACACACGTTGTGAGATTCGATTAAATTAGAGGAATTTATTAAATTTGATTTTAAGTTTCATGACATAAAAAGTTTATTTCAATATCAAACCGCATTTAAGTTAGCATATAAATGGTTACTTATAAGTATTTACAAGTCACTATTTGGTCACTATTTCCGTAATTTTAGTCATTAAAGTCACGACTATTAATCGCATCAGCACTACCAGCCCTGAGCATAAAGTTAAAAAGAAATACCAAAAGTTCATGTTCTACAATGTTTGTCAGTTTTCAAGTGCCCACGGTCTTAAACATTCCAAAAGTTTCGTTTTTTTTTTTTAATCTTTTTATAGAAGAAGATAAAAAATCGGGCAATGACTTTATGAGATATTTGGGATTTTACATGTTTGTCAAATTTTTACTTTTAAAAAATATCATGTTTATTTTTTAAATAAACCAGCAAAAAAGGTTGTATTCCATTTAATTCCACTTAATTAATTTTAGTATCCATGACAGATACGTATTTCGACTCCAATGTGCAGTCTTCACCAGTGTCATTGCCACTAAAGAACTTATCAAAATCTAACCCCCTTAAGTACTCATTCCCTAGCTAAAAATGTCAAGATCACAGGTATAACAATTAATCTACAATGTGCAAAATCGGAACCTACCTAACTAAAAACTCAAAGATTTAAGTAAACTGCTGTTTTAATTGAAGCATTCCGCTTACAACCCAGTTCCATTACTTCGTTCATAAATGCCATTTCGGTACTACAATTTTATGAAATTTTCAAGGACGCCATTATGATAATCTTACAATATCGAAAATGGTCCAAGTTTAGCAAACACACAACAAACAATTGCGCAAAGTTTCATAAAGAAGGTCGATACGAAGTGCAATTTCCATGTAAATATTTGAAAAATCATAGTAAATTTATTGATCATTTATTCAAGTTACAATCTGTTGCAATGGAGCTTGCATGGTTTGTTAAATTGGCGAAAAGCAAAACTTGAACTTGAATTATGGACGACTGAAGTTCAGGATGGGACTGAAATGCGATAATTTTGCTTGATGGGACAAACGGACTTGTTGTTGTTTTCACATTTTTCATTGTCCAAAGTCCAAAGTTGTATTACATAACATGATAGTAGATGCCAATTGATAGTTGATAGCGTTGTTATCTCAAAATTGACGAAAATCCATATGGGACTGAAATGCGATTATAGGCAGTGTAGTTCTGACAGAAATTTCAACTTCCATATAGTTCAGCTATAGAAAGCACACGAAGAAATTCTGGCTCCAAAAAGTTCCGATGCGTACTCTTAGCTGCATGAAGTTCAGAAAAAGTTCCAAAAAGCATCCCTAAGAACTTCTTAGGAACTTCAGGCAAGGCTGGAAACATGGCCTCCACAAAGTTCCTAACAATCCGCACAAGTCTTTATTAGTAACAAAATTTCATGTCCGTAAATATGAAATGATCATCGTGAGCCTTATATTTATGCAGTGCATCATATCCAAACATTAAAAATAATAAATATGGTGTAATTTCCTGGATTCGAACCCGTGTATTCGGCATGCGATCTATGAACGTTTATCACTGGGCCACAAGTGTGTTGGAATACCATGCAGGCAAACACCAATTTAAAATTCATCAAGATGTTGTATTTTGTATTGAAGTCAGTTAGCTGGCACTGAAAACTCCACCAGTAGGCGGGACAACAGCTCACTTTAACATATCTCAGATGGCGTAGCGGTTAGTGTTGGGGCTCTCACGCAGAAGGACTGGGTTTAATTCTTCAAACAGCTCAAATACTGCTACTAATGATGATAAATTAATGCACGTTCTTACCTGGATTTAGAAATAACTTTCAAAAAGACCTGACTTTCGAATTGGCTTTAATAAAAGTGCGAACTTAAATATAAAATTGGTGTAGAGGTCAAAAAACTTTTTTTTTATCTTATTTAAAGTTCCGCCAGAAGCTGCTTAGAATGCTCTTCAATTATGTTACCGGAACTTTCAAGCTCTTATAACGGCTTAAAAATGAGGCTGCCTAGAATTCTATAGACCACCTTCAACCAAGCTGCTTAAGCCTCAAATAGCCTTTTATCAGAACTTTTGGTTACTTTGGTAGCTTCTAAGTGAAAATGTACCTAGGTTCAAATATACTCGATAAGTTGCGGTGTTTTTTTCAGTCGAGTATTAGTACAATACATGGGTTTAAATGGAAATTACTAATCCTTCTCTCGCTCTTTATACAAATAGTTGACAAACATATTTTGAGGTTCATATTCCCGGTTATTTCATTGCACTGAACTTCGGCAGGACTTCGCTGAACTTCAGCAGGAGCTTTCTGAACTTTGACAGGCCTTCCCTGAACTACGGCAGGACTACCCTGAGGTTCGGCAGGCCTTCCCTGAACTTCGGCAGAACTTCTCTGAACTTCATCAGGACTTCCCTGATTTACGAGAATTTAAGTGAAAGGACTTCCCTGAACTTCAGCAGCGCTTCCCTGAGCTTCGGCAGAACTTCCCTGCACTTTGGCAGAACTTCGGCAGGACTTCCCTGAACTTCAGCAGCCCTTCCCTGAACTTCGGTAGAACTTCCCTGAACTTCGGCAGAACTTCTGTGAACTTCGGCAGGACTTACCTGAACTTCAGCAGGACTTCCCTGAACTTCTGTAGAACTTCTCTGAACTTCGGCAGGAGTTCTCTGAACATTGGTACGACTTCCCTATAGTTTGGAAAAACTTCCCTGAACATCGGCAGAACTTCCCTGAACTTCAACAGACCTTCTCTGAATTTCTACAGAACTTCCCTGAACTTCAGCAAAACTTCTCTGAACTTCGGCAAGGCTTCCCTGAGCTTCGGAGGACTTTCCTGAACTTCGGAAGGTTTTTCGGCAGGGCTTCCCTGAACTTCATCAGGCCTTCCCTGAACTACGGCAAGACTTCCCTGAGCATTAGTAGAAGTACCCTGAACTTGGAATCGTGGAATAGAAGTTGTCATTTCAGTAGTAGAATTATTATAATTATACATGTTCAAAATTTCAATACTTCCCATTTTTCTAATGTTCAATGCTTGTTGGTATTGGTGTATTTCGAATTTGGGTGTGGTTTGAACGGGTGTGGATTCAGTATCAACGGAAAAGCATTAACTTTCACCATAAGGGGAAGATAACCTTTTTTTGCTGTTTTAACTATAATTGAGTTAACCATTCATGCATAAAAGGGAGAATTAATACCCTTTCTTAAATAGTAAAAAATATCAATAATCTGTTAAAAATTACCGAAAATATTGCAAAAACAAGACAAAAATGTGATTTAGATTAGGGGCACAACGAGTTCCGAGTTTGAACTATTTCACCATTTTGAGGTACTTGGCTTTCTACACATTTGATACAATATTTTCAAATGGCTTACCGTAAGGTACACCGCTTTTAAATATAAGACGAGATTTCTGATTGAGATGTTGGTTTCTGATCCAATTTCCCGGATGGAAGGCACAAGCCGGTGGATAATCAAATATTATGAGCATTTCCCAACACACATACCATCTGTATTGTAATCAATTCAAGGGGCTAAAATAACTACATTCTGTAACCATGATTTCATCAATTATTTTTCTCACAACAAATGGTCACCTGTAGAAAAGCTCTACTTCAGCTCAGGACTGAAGAACAGTGCCTAGTTCTTTCAAGCTAGAAGTGGAGAGACGGTAGTACAAAATTTGCATGATAATCCTTCCATTTGCAGCCAAGTAGAAACAGAATTTTCACCACTTGAAAAATTCCACAAGCTTTTGCACTCTCATGAAAAGCGAGCAAAAATGTCAATAGCACAAGAAAGGCACCTCGACCGCCGACCAACTAGAAGGCATCCAGTAGCTAACAACAGTTTTCTTGCCACTGAGAACCGAATTTCCTTGTCCACTCAACAGGAGCAACTGGAGAGCAAACAGCACCAGCAACCAACCCATTGAAGGAAGCAAAATTTTATGCACTTTCAAGTGGCATTTGCCCGCATCCCGAGCAGCTCGAGCATCACTTTGTGGAGTTTGCAGTTGTTGTCGTCCCTCTGCTAAGAACAAGTTGCTTGAAGGTTCGCTTTGTTGATTCTGGCGTTCCTCTCGTGTCGCAGTTGAAGGGTCTTTCAAGTTTGAATCACCTCCAGATTTCTGGCCAACATGTTCACAAGCATTATTTTTTGAACTCTGATGTACACATCATTCTGACACAATCAAACGCACTTATTCACTTATCATTAGCATAACATACTTCACAACTTCGGAACCATCCGCCAACACCACCGCCACTGGCAATCACAAACTGACAAAACGCTCGTCTCGGGATTTCAAGTGGAAAATTGCCTTTTAACCTCCGGGTAGTCACCGTCGCCGCCGCCGCCGCCCAGTCGTTCTAACCTTTACGCTCTGGGAACAAAAACCGGTCAATCAAATTTTATGCTTCGTTCCATCACCCACAGGCACCTCCTTCCGCGAACACGGTTAGAGAAAATGGTTCCATTTTCCCGCCTCCACCGCTTGTCATTGTGTGCTCACCAGCAGCAGCAGCTGTTGCAAGCAGACAGCCATCCAGCCAAAACATCCACCACCCACCACCCACTACGCCACCGTCGCCGCCGCCGGTTGACGGGCTTCGCTTGACTGGATGGCAAAGAGTCGAGTCTCTGCCCAGAACAAGAGTCGCTCGTGGTGGTGGTGGGCCTGACGATTAGCATTTAATTGCATGCGTGTCATCTGGGGCTTAGCTCTTGCCGCTTTTTCCCCGTGCTTTCCCGGGGGAGTTGTACTGCCTATCGTTCCGGGCACACTAATAGAAAATACCAGTACGAGTGAGTGCCAAAAAACGCAGTACGGCCGAAATTTCCGAATCATAATAATACACTCCCTTCGACACGCTCGTGTTCGGTAATAGCGGCGGCACTTAAGGATATTTAACATTTCAAATAGATGATACATTTATCCTGCATTGAAGGGTGGTTTTATTATTTGCCTATGTGGTTTAGGTTTTTCATAAATCTCTCCATTTTATTTTCTAAAACAGTTTACGATCTACAGTAGAAAAAAAAAAAAACAATTTATGTAGAAAACAATGTTCATGTTGCTACATAGTAATTTACATGGTTTGTTCAACACTCAAACAAACACTGACTGCCTCCAGCTGATGATCGTTGTCTGTCATGCAACTAGAAGCAACCTGCTAAATTGCCCGGTTTGAGTATAACGGGCGTACTATCATCTCTATTTACTATCTGCTTATCTGGAAATACAGAAAATCCGTACCAAAGTGGATTCACCCAGCCCCGGTGCCACACACAAACACACCGACGAGTATGTTCGAGATCCCTATCGGGGAAATTAAATTAGCGATACAGCGATGATAAAAGTTACCTACCCCTACGTCAAAGTGCTAGCGGATAGAGACACATGGAAGGCACTCCACAAGGCACTCCAAGTTGTTGTTGTGAAACTTGCAGTTGGTTGGTGGGAACAAAAAATTGGCGTGAAAAAAGAGCATCAGAAGCAAAAGTTGGGTGCTCCACCTGGTGGAGAGGAAGGGAGACCCGGGACATCCCAGATCCGGTCGAGCTGGAACAGAGCTGATGGGAGAAAGAACAGAAAGAGCGTACGCGCAAGGTAGGAACATTAATGAAATTAGATCTATCACCGCAGATAACAACGACGACGACGACGACGACGCGGGTAGTCTGGGACGGTTTGAATGAAGAACGGTACGGACAAACGAAAAAAAAAAAAGGAATTAAAACTCTGAATCACGCTGCCCGGCGCTATAATTATTAGTCGCGGGCAGCGTTGGAGAGTGTAACTCGAGAATGATTTGTAGGAACATTCAGTAACACTATGTATTTCGTTTTTTTTTTCGGCCGAAATAGCTATTGTGGAGGTGCGACTAAAGTGTTGTACGGCCGAGAAAAAAAAATAATTCAAGTGGCAGAGGCCAGTCAAGTGTGAAAGAAGCGGAACATGACTGAATTTATTGTACAGGTGCGTTGTACCAAAGGAGAAAAAACCGCTTGTGGGAATTTTGGAACGTTCATCATTTGTTCAGGAAATGTCGAGCGACGAATTTGGAAACGACAAACTTTGGCATTAGATTGATGACTTTCAAAGCTATATGGGTCTTAATTTTCATTATATCATATCAGATAATCCATCTGGGAAAATACTTACGATTGAACCATTTTCCCATCAATCCTTCGATCCGATGGGACACCTTAAATCGCATTACAAAGTCCAACTTTTCACTTCGCCTTAAACTTTTCTCATTAGATCGTGTGCATCTGTGGGAGTAGAGTAGGAGCACTTCCGGCAGTCTATACATTGGAGAGCCCACTACCACCACCCACCTGGAAGTTGTTTTCCAGTATAGAAGTTTTCCACAGTTAATGATGGAAAAAGTAAAAGCAATTACTATGTTACTCAATTATTTCCTTCGCTCGCATTGCTGAGAATGTTTCCTCATCTTGTTTAAACAGTTGGATGGCTGGCAAATGAGCATGGCGAAAAGTTACCTTTAGCATGAGCAGCTTAATTTGCCTAGGGGACTATGTTTCGCTTGCTGTTTGCTGCATTGCACTGCAACTGTTGTGGAATTATCCGAAAACAAGCAAATATTTTCATCTAAGAGTGAAGGGTTTGTGTGCGAAACGGTCATGTGGTGAGAAAGTTATTAAAAAAAATTAACGTTTGGTGGCCACAACATTATCAAGAAAGAGTTTAACGATTAATTTTCTAATGCCTTTCCGACACTTCCTTCGGCATGATAGTGACACGCTTGGCGTGGATGGCACACAGATTGGTATCCTCGAACAGACCGACCAGATAGGCCTCGCTAGCTTCCTGCAGAGCCATAACAGCTGAGCTCTGGAAGCGCAGATCGGTCTTGAAGTCCTGGGCAATTTCACGGACCAGACGTTGGAAAGGCAACTTTCGGATCAGCAGTTCGGTGGATTTCTGATAGCGACGGATCTCACGCAAGGCGACGGTGCCTGGCCGGTAGCGATGGGGCTTCTTTACACCTCCGGTGGCTGGAGCTCTCTTGCGAGCGGCCTTCGTTGCCAACTGCTTGCGAGGAGCCTTCCCTCCAGTAGACTTGCGAGCGGTCTGCTTAGTGCGAGCCATTTTCGTTGGTTGTGATGTATATTCAATGAGAGCACACTGTGGAATAAAAAAAAATCAATTCCATTCTCATTCCATGCGTTTGCTGTGTTCAACCAATCAGAAATGATGAAAGAACAAGAACACAACAACTAACAAAAAGAATTTAACCCTCGAGTAGGTATAAAAGAGCCAAAATTTGGAGTTTTGGATCACTTTCGTTTCAACCTCCATCGACGATACTTTTACCATATTAGAAAATGACTGGACGCGGCAAGGTTTTTTTTTTTTTTTTTTTTTCCTTTATTATAGAGATTTTTAGCCATAGGCTAGTTCATCTCTTAAAACGCGGCAAGGGAGGAAAAGGCCTTGGCAAAGGAGGAGCCAAGCGTCATCGAAAAGTGTTGCGCGACAACATCCAGGGCATCACTAAACCCGCAATCCGTCGTTTGGCTCGTCGTGGTGGAGTGAAGAGAATATCCGGTCTCATCTACGAAGAAACCAGAGGAGTGCTGAAGGTATTTCTGGAAAACGTTATTCGTGACGCCGTTACTTACACCGAAGTAAGACTGTCACCGCCATGGATGTCGTTTACACTCTGAAGCGGCAGGGACGTACTCTGTACGGATTCGGGGGTTAATTTAGTATCATCGACTCAGAACAAAAAACCGGCCCTTTTCAGGGCCACCATATAAATTTAAAAGTTGTTTTAGAATTGACTTTCTTGCCAGAATGTGAAAGGTTGAAGTGATGTGATGGAGCGTTCATCAATCTGCGGGTGTTAAGCTTAAATCAACGTAGGTCCTGCTGGTTACCGCTACTAATTCAGTACCGACAATATTCTGCATACATTTTGGTGTGGTAGTTTCAGATACGTCGTGCACTTCCGGAATCGAGAGAAGAAATTAATGAAAACGCCTGAGTTGTCCGAACGCGCTTTGGGGAAAGATATCGCAAAAGAGTTATTAAGGAATATTCCTAAAATATAATATACACAATTAGGTACAACACATAACAGACGTTATCCAACGCCAACCCTGCGGTCGTATCTAGTATACAACCCTTCCAACTTTTTTATCATATATAAATTTCAATTTTACTTTGTAATATGAATTGTGTTTTAGTGATCATGGACATCTCTTTTTAATCAATTATTATTTTAAAAATTTGTTTGCTGTATTTCGTCACGCAGCAAGGTTTGATTAAAATTAATATATTTTTGTCATATTTACTTTACAAGTTCTGATTAATTTATTTCTAATATTAACTGAAGCCTTCCTTCATGATGACTAGCCCATAACAAACCAAACAAGCTGTATCTTTTCTGAATGTCTTCGAAGCAATTTAAAAAAGGCAATAGAGTTCAGTCGAGATAGCTTAAGAGATGTGCAATATTTGTACGCTGGTAAAATCGTCGCGTCGCAGTCGTAGTGTACTTTGTGAAGTAAGGGGCACGGTAGCCCAAAAATGTGAAACACACTTAGTTTTTTCTACCAAGCTCGGCTGTGCAAATTACGGCACAAATAAGTTTCACTGAAATCTCTACAAACGTGACATTTGATTGCTGAGTCTCAGATAATGCTTAGCTGAATCTGAGCAAACAAATGAAATGTTTGCTGAGATCTCATTAAAACCTTTTTTGCCGAGATTTGCACAGGCGAGCTCGGTAGAAAAAACTAAGTGGCACATCGAAACAACGGACGTTGCATAAATCTAGAATTTAATGAAGGCATAAGCGCTTTTTCGTAGCTTTTTTCTCCAGGTTCAAAAGATCATTGGTCGTAGAGACTTATTCTTGAATAAATCCCTGGTGCTATCATATTAAGAAGACCAAAAGTAGCATCGCTTGTTTATAGTGTGTTTTGTGAAACTTAATATCGTCATCAACGTCACCGTCGGGGTCGGTTTTGAATAGTTGCAATAACAACGGGGGGGCTTGGTGGTCTTAGAGCGTCCATTTTTGCTTACTGAGTAGAACATAATGAGTTTAATCTCAAACCTCAACACATTCAAGATTCGTTAATCGCTTTATTTGTAATGTGAATAGATTGGAATAACAACGAATCGATCATTGGTGTTTTGTAATAAAAAGTAAAACGGCAGAACGTTTATTCAAACAGTGAGAGGTAGAGCCATGGCAAACAACAATCACCAGTAATGGTCGCTGCTCACAGGCAAAACGTAACAATCGCTGCTGATGATGTAAATCATAATGAAAACAGTGAAGACTTCTGCAGTACGATGATAGGAAAAAGGGAAACGACAGAATAAAATGAAAACAATGCCTACGCATTCCAAGTTCAGTTCGGCACGCGTGACTGTGTGAGTTAAGGCCGGCGCACAATGCATACGTTTTCGGATTTTTTGACAGATAATACATGGGCTAACTGTCAAAAAACCTGAAAACGTATCTATTGTGCGCCGGCCTTTACAATCAAAGCTGGCAAAATTAAACGCAAGCTGTTGGGCTCACTCACCAATACACTCAAATAAGCAAGCAAAGCAGCAACTGCTTCAAAACGAGCGAGTGTCGTGATTGTCGGGAATGACCAGATCGGTGATGGATCAACACCGAAGACAACATTCACCAGTTGCTTTTTACTTCTTTCGTCAACTTGGATGGATGGTCATGGAGAGTACTTCGATAGAAATGTACTAAGCGTTACTACCATCAGCTGTTTGACGATCGTGATTGTGATAGGTCGCAACTCTGGATGGCTTAGTACAGCACTAGCAGCGGGAACGCGCGCAGCAGTGAGTAGTAAACTCGATATCACCACCACCTCATCACCTCACCACCGAGCTTTCGGATCGCCGAAATTCACCACGTTGAGTCACCGTAAGCAAAAACCAGGCCTGCAAGTACCAAAGAGCTTTTTTCCTTTTGTCCTTGTGCACAAGTGACCGGCGACCGATAATTGTTGTCCTCGATGATCGCTCCAATTTAATTTGATGTCATCGACTTGCCTGTGGGCTATTTGCAAGCGCTTTTGTTTTTTGTTGACAATGGTCCGGACCGAACAGAGTTAGAAACGCACAGTAGATAGGGAAAACCAAATAGAATTTAGAATAATTAAAATTAAACCATTTTGAATCTTGAATATATCGCTTATTAGATTTCCTATTCACTGATAATAATGATTCATGGTGAATAGTTCCCTGAAAGTTTTCCTTTTGCGCGTGCTGTTTTAAAATTGGCATCGATGCAGTCTTGTGCACTTCTGTATGAAGGCAGTCCCCTTTCGTGACGGTGTCGCTTTCTAGCGTGGATAGCGGAAACTTTCAATGATGATAACTGAAAGCTTTGAAGGAGAACTTTACTTGCCGTATGCTTAGGGTAGAGTTTGAGATGTTGTTCGTTCGGGTGTGATGAGATCTATGAGACTAGAGCGGGTGAAGTTGGGGCCTACTTGTAGTAAGGTCTCATGTCGGGCAAATTGAAAATTAACGATCGGTCCTTATTAGAGGTGGCGCATAAGCCGTTCGTTTAACAAAATCGGATGCGAAACGGTAGTCCCTGGTGTTTTTTTTGTGTGGATTAATCCTTTCATTGGGGAGTAGATCGCCAATCGTCACTGGACGATTTTGGGCGTGCTACAATACATATAAATGAAAAATGTGACCAAGGGTAGAAACCAACATATCAGCAAAGGTTTATTTAAATCGGAAACAATCATGTCCAACCGGTTTGCGTTTTGAGCTGAAAATGTTCTATAATCACTTTTATTGTTCTTCAATAATCTCTCAGTTGCATTCTCAAGAATACATATAGACAAAAATAATAAGCGCACAAAGAAGTTTAATTATTATTACTGACTATTGAATGGTAGATGGACAAACGTGAGATGGACCGAAATGTTCGGGCTCATCTGTGCTACCATGGGAAGGAGAGGGTTAAAACAAAAAATATGACCTAAATGCCCACTTAAAAGCCTCACTAAAACTTAACACTCAACACTCAACACCCACAATGGCGTCACAATGTACCGATGTAAATAGTTTCTGTGCTAAGTAGCCATCAGATGTCACTACTGTTGTTTGTGGCGACATCTGTAGGAAATTACACATAAACTTCTTTCCGGTAGTTGTTAACAGAAAACAGTGCAGTCAACAATCCTCGAATTAGCGGCGACGGTGGTGTATTGGTAAGCGTGATTTTCTATCACCCCAAAAGACCTGGGTTTATTCCCAGTCGGCACCGTCTGAGGTATAAAATCTCTGATCACGCCTTCCTTCGGAAAGTAAGGAAAGTAAAGTCCCCGGTTCATGAGATGATGGGTCGGTAGGTAGGGTCCAGGTGTGGGAGCTGCCTCCCTGGTGTCGGTAGTATTGGTACTCAGAACGGAAAACAAGATCGACGGAAAACAAATCAGGGAAAAAAATCCTAGAAATCCTTTTCACAGACTTCAAAACATGACACTGCAAAACACATCGCTTCTATATATGCATTAAAATGTACATCCGAAGTCCCTCCTTTCAAGCATACTCAGCTCAAAAAACTGGGGCTTATGAAGTATATTTTGTGTCGAGTATGCTTAAAAGGAAGGACTTTGGACGTGCATTTAAATACATGCATAAATAAGGCTACCTAACAACATGTTCAGTGCCAAGTACTCTATTCTGAGGTCTGTGAGAGGGAATCACAAATCGTGTGTCATCAAAATACATGGCATGGTGAGGAATAGAGCACGTGTGAGAGAGAAAGAATTGTGTGAGAGACAAAGTAGCTTACTGCCTTTGTAGGAAAGTAGAAAGTAAAGTGTATGGGAATGAGCTGGTTCATTGATTTTACAATAATTCAATAAACAAATTTGAAAATAAAAGTTTCAAAGAATGTATGTAGATTAGACTGATGCAAAATTTGACTTTTTCGCTCCACAATACTTAAACGATTCCAAATCGGATCCTGACTAACCTCTCAAAATTTGAACCCCTTTGGTGAGAAACTGAGATGGCACAAACCATTTGAAGTTTGTATGGGAATTACTATGGTAAACCAAGATTTTTGTTCATGTCTATCTAATAATTCACCATATCGGTCTGCTTCAAAAGATTTCAACTGTACTTGTAGGAAATTTTCCCAGCTACAACTTTGCCGAAGACTACTTTTTGATTAAATGCAAGGATCGAAAGTTATCAATGGTTCAATGCACTGATGTCTTATGATCATGCTCAATCAACTGCTCAGCAGGCAACATTGGTGTTTCTGGGGCGTTGAATAGGACACCAAAATCTTGGCAACTATGTCACACTGCAAAATACAGTGTTGCCTAAAAGGCAGCTGCTTGATCATGTCATAAGTTTACCGATCTCTTAAATAATTAATAACTTTTTCCTGTCTCGTTTTACATAGAAACGATCTTCAGCAAAGTTGTAGCTAGGAAAATTTTGGCTATCGAACTGTTTCGCAGCTCAATATGAAAAAAGACTAGAAGGCAATGAACAAAAAGTTGAGATTTCCCATAGTAATTTACATGTAAACTTCAAATGGCTTGTGCGAAGTCTGTTTCTAACCAAATGAGTTGTAACTTTGGGAGGCTAATCAGGACCCGATTTGAAACCATTTAAGCACTGTGGAGCGAAAAAGTCAAATTTTGCATCAGTCTAATGTAGATATTTACTATCTCTATACACGTGAATTCTTGATTACTGCTTATAATTATTGTAAATAATTGATTTTTTCTCAGCTCTGAGAATATTATTTATGGGAACCACATAGTTGCTAAGCTTTCTTATTTATTACCTAAATGACTTTAAGCACTAAAATGGCCTAGAATAGTTTAAAAAACGCAAAAATTACCTTAATATCACTAAAATTGCCTGTCAACGTTTTTGACGATCTTTTAAACGGCAACTTTCATAATATTTAATACTTAATAATCTGATAAACAAAAAAATGTCCCCAAAAAGACAAAATGAACAAAACTGTATAAACTGACGCTATACCAAAATGGCCTTGAATTAACCAAAATGTTCTGAAAATCCCAAAATAGTCCTGAAATTAAATGATATAATAGCAAACCTAGCCTTGAAAATGTCCATAAAACTAAAATTATTCTAAAAAATTGTACTCCTTCCAGTTCATTTATTTGTAAGGCTCAATTGCGTTAGCTTTACCAAGCCAATATTTAATTGTTTATAGATTTACAAGAATAGCTTAATACTACGTCCAGTAGAGGTGGACCGATTACTCGCGGTTTCCTCTATGTTAAAAAGGGTAACATTGTTGAGGGTAGGATCAGAGGAGAAGCATGGAAATGGGGTATCGTTGATTTATCAACGAGTTGTCACCTGCACTATAACGTTGTCAAAATCAAATGCGTTAAATTCTTATACCAGACATTTGAAGAAACACATAAATCGACTGCATATAGCAAAGTCACGAGTTCCCAATACGTCGCTTCCTTGGACCTCAAGGGTATTCAAAAGGCGCTCTTTTACATTGCAAAACTGCGTGATGGATGTCATCGTAGCCATTTTCACACCGACAGATATTTCTACGAGGAGATGCGCATCTAGCGAGTAGTGGTTGGATAAAAGTTCACTCATAACGCGAATGAAGTCACGACTTACGTTCAAGCCTCTACCATCCTCTCGGAGAAACATTAGGAATAATTAAAAGTAATCACCGTCCAAGATTTCCAGTTTCCCAATCGGTTCACAATTCGCCTTTGCCAGAGAGTCCGCTTTCTCATTGCCTGGGATTGAGCAATGTGAGGAAACCCATACAAAGGCTGCTCCCTTATTTTTGAAAGGAAATAAGATCAGTACCTACCAGGTTTCATCGACCGGTGAGCCGCAATCGAACTGAGACGATCTGAAGAGATGAAGATGGTTTGCGAGCATGTTGGAAATCAGCCCCATTCTGAAGTTGATTACTGCCCAGCATAAAAACCGAACAAGGTTCCTGAAGTTTGTGGAAAGTGTTAGAGTTCCATTGAGACGTGTTGGTACTTTACCAACACGTCATTTGCGTGTCAAGATAAGTGGGATAATAATAGGTCGATATCGCATGAGTCGATCTGATATCGCATGAGTTGCTTGTTTCATGGACAAATCATATTCAACTGAGGAACTGTAGTTGGTGAAGTGAGCACGGTTTGGAGTATACCATGGAAGACAAATGTCCAACGATATGTAAAGGGGGTAAATTCTCATAAATCGGGATTTTGTGTTCAGCCGAAGAATTTCAAAATTTTCATTTATGCTTGAGTTCGTCACTCCGCATTTAATAAGTATTTTGAGAGAAACGGTTCTGAAGGCGTGCTACTCTAGCCTGAACCTCAAGACTTATGTTATGTGTTGTGTGCATACAGCTGAGAGCAACAAAAATGGCATTGTTATTTATGAATAATTTGAAAACACCAAAATATTTAGGGGAATAAGATTCCATTAAGGCTTTAATTTGTATAAGAACACGCAAAACAAACTTCTCATACATACAATGTAAGGTTGGATTTATTACATCCTCATACGACAAATGAAATGGCAATTCATGCAGTGGACTGCAGTCCGCATCGTGCTCTCTTGCCGTGCGGATCTATTTGCTTTTTGCTTAAGGAAGTGTTACTACTACCTAAAGCTACAACAAATTTAAACAGCACTTTTCAGTGCTCAACCTGTAAAAATTTTCTACCTTGTTCAACTCCTCTTATTCCTCTTCGATCCTTGTTTGGACCCTACCCGAGGTAATCCTTCTTGGATATCGATTTGGAAAATTCCTCTTCGATCCTTCAGATTCTTATAGTAATCTGCTTGGAAGTCGATTTGGATAAAACATTTACTGCCGCCATGGCACCTAAACGCAAAAGAAAGGGGCAAACTCTTGACCTCCCTTCTGAAGAAATTAATTTGAGTAATCAATTTGATTTGCTCACGGATGATGAGAATGATCCATCATCCAAGAAAAATTCTAGTAAACTTTCCCGGCTTAATGCCAAGAAGGAAAAGATTCCCCCTATTGTGATAACCACTACCGATTTCCATGCTCTTCGCATGGAACTTTTGAATTTCGTGAAAGTTAAGTTTTCACTACAAATTGGACGTCGGGGTGAATGCCGTATATTGGCTGAAACCTTGGACGGATTTAAATGTCTTCTCAAGTATCTTACTGAGAAGCAGCACATTTTTTTACTTACGACACCAAAACTGAACGTGTGTTCAAGGTTGTCATGAAAGGACTGCCCAGTGGTGAATCCCTGGATCAGATCAAAGATGAACTGGCAAAATTACTTGGAGTTGTGCCACTCCAAGTAATCAAAATGAAAATGAAATCCCGTCCTGGCGATTCGCGCAACGGGATTTCTAATGATTTTTATTTAGTTCACTTCAAGTCTAGTGAACTAAACAACCTTAAGGCCTTAGAAAAAGCTAGCCTTATGCTCCATGTCCGAGTGAAGTGGGAACACTTCAGGAAGACTGGAGGAAATTTCCAAAACCTCACCCAGTGCCGTAAGTGCCAGGGATGGGGTCACGGAACTAAAAATTGCTACATGCCAGCTAAATGCATGAATTGTGGTGATTCCTCTCACGCAAAGGACGACTGTCCTGTGAAGGAAGATCCTAAGAAATTTAAATGTTCAAATTGTGGTGAAAACCACAAATCCAATTTTTGGGAATGTAAGACTCGCAAAGCGATCCTACAATCTCGTTCTAACCGACAGGTAGGAAACGCTCCACGTTTCCGACCAGGTACAAATTCCTCTGCTGTTAACAACGGTCAGCGAGGAACAAATTCTACATTCGTACCCGTAGGTACAAATATCTCCCCTGCTTCAAATGTTTCATCTGTACCTACTCCCCTCGCTGCTAACAATGTTCAGCGAGTTAATGGAGCTACCTATGCTGCTATTGCAACGGGTAGAAATCAAAATACTAACCAACGTTCTAATGGAAATTTTGACAATTTTGACTTAGGAAGCATTACTGCCCCCAAAATGGAATTTTTACAGAATTCATTAATTGACATGATTTCTGATATGCTTAAATCTAACTCCATGTTTGATGCTATTCAAACTGGAGTAAAATTTGCAAATAATATTGTCATGACTTTAAAATTCAGTAATGGATTTTAAAGCATTAAATATTGTAAATTGGAATGCTCGATCTCTTAAAGATAATGAAGACGAGCTATTTAACTTTTTAAGAGTTCATAACGTGCATATTGCCGTTATAACTGAAACGTTCCTTAAACCTGCCCATAAGGTTAAGAAGGACGCAAATTACTTGATTTATAGAAATGATCGTCTTGATGGACCCTGTGGTGGCGTTGCCATCATTATTCATAGACGAATCAAACATAAAATTCTTTCTTCATTTGAAACCAAAGTTTTTGAAACTTTGGGAGTTTCTGTTGAAACAAAATTTAGACAACTTACGTTTATAGCTGCCTATTTGCCATTCCAATGCGTAGGCCAGCAAAAGAATTTTCTCAAGGGTGACCTCCAGAAACTTACCCGTCATAGGTCTAAATTCTTCATTATTGGTGATTTTAATGCAAAACACCGCTCATGGAATAATGCTCAAAGCAATTCCAATGGTAATATTCTGTTTGATGATTGTTCTGCAGGTTATTACACTATTCAATATCCAAACAGCCCAACATGCTTTTCTTCTGCAAGAAATCCCTCCACTATTGATTTGGTCTTAACTGATTCATGTCAACTTTGTAGCCAATTGGTTACCCATGCTGACTTCGGTTCTGATCACCTTCCAGTAACTTTTGAAATATCCCAAGAAATAATTTGTAATCCCAACAGCTCTACTTTCAATTACCATAGAGCTGATTGGGAGCAGTATCGAACATTTATGGAATATAACTTCGATCCAAACATTCCTTTGCAAACCAAAGATGAAATTAATTATGCTCTTGAATCTCTGACTACTTCTATAGTTGAAGCAAGAGCTACCTCAATACCAAAATGCGAGGTTAAATTCGATTCAATTATAATAGACGATGATCTTCAGCTCTTGATCCGTCTTAAAAATGTCCGTAGGAGACAATATCAAAGAACACGCGATCCTGCCATGAAAGTTATCTGGCGGGATTTGCAAAAACAAATTAAAAAGCGATTCTCTGCCCTGAGGAACAAAACTTTTGAAAATAATATTTCTAAATTAGACCCGAGTTCCAAACCCTTTTGGAAACTCACAAAAATTTTGAAAAAACCTCAAAAGCCTATTCCAGCGCTTAAAGAAGGTGGTAAAATTTTGATCACAAATTTGGAAAAAGCTCAGAAACTTGCTAAGCAATTCGAGAGTTCCCATAATTTCAGTTTGGGTCTTACTAGTCCTATTGAGAATCAGGTTGCTCGGGATTTTCTGAATATTTTCTCTCGGGAAAATATTTTTGATGATTCCTGGGGGACTGATTTGGACGAAGTAAGGTCTATAACTAAAAAGTTTCAAAATATGAAAGCTCCAGGTGATGATGGAATTTTCTATATCCTCATCAAAAAAACTCCCAGAGAGTACCTTGTCTTTCTTGGTAAAATTATTTAACAGATGTTTCCATTTGGCATACTTTCCTGATAAATGGAAAAATGCAAAAGTTGTTCCAATTTTGAAGCCGGATAAAAATCCAGCTGAAGCTTCTAGCTACCGTCCAATAAGTTTGCTTTCTTCAATAAGTAAACTTTTTGAAAAGATAATTTTGAATAGAATGATGCTTCACATCAATACGAACTCAATTTTTGCAGATGAGCAGTTTGGATTTCGCCATGGGCATTCAACTACTCATCAACTCTTAAGAGTTAACAATTTAATTCGTTCAAACAAATCTGAAGGCCACTCAACTGGAGTTGCTCTTCTAGACATAGAAAAAGCATTCGACAGTGTTTGGCATGAAGGTTTGATTGCTAAATTGAAAAAGTTTAATTTTCCACTTTATATTATGAAATTAGTTCAAAATTATTTAACTGACAGAACTCTTCAAGTAAATTATCAAAATTCCAAATCTAATCGACTACCTGTTAGGGCAGGAGTTCCTCAGGGTAGCATTCTTGGGCCTATATTGTATAACATTTTCACTTCGGACCTCCCTGATTTGCCTCAGGGTTGCCACAAATCTTTGTTCGCTGATGACACAGGCATTTCCGCTAAAGGAAGAAGTCTTCGTGTTATTTGCAGCAGACTTCAGAAAAGTTTAGATATTTTCTCTTCTTATTTACAAAAATGGAAGATTTCTCCCAACGCTTCCAAAACTCAACTTATAATATTTCCACACAAGCCTAGAGCTTCGTTTTTGAAACCTAGTAGTAGGCACATAGTCACTATGAACGGAGTTCCAATTTCCTGGTCAAACCAAGTGAAATATCTTGGATTAATACTTGACCAAAAATTAACTTTTAAAGATCACATTGAGGGCATTCAAGCCAAATGTAACAAATATATTAAATGTTTGTATCCTCTTATAAACAGGAAATCCAAACTTTGCCTGACGAATAAACTTCTAATATTTAAACAAGTTTTTAGACCGGCCATGCTTTACGCTGTACCAATATGGTCTAGTTGCTGCACTACCAGGAAAAAAGCACTTCAAAGGATTCAGAACAAAATTCTGAAAATGATTTTGAAGTTGCCTCCCTGGTACAGTACTACCGAAGTACATAGAATTTCGAATGTTGAGACTTTAGCACAAATGTCCAACAAAATAATTAATAATTTCAGGCAAAAATCGTTGCAATCCTCAATTGCAACGATTAATTTACTTTATACTTAGATAAGATTTAGTTTTAGTGTTTAGTTTTAAGATATCAATTGTTATACTGACATGCAGGTAAAAAAAACCTGTTTAAAATACTGAATTGCCAAGACATGAACAATGTAAAAACACTTAGATATATATCATAACAATTAAGGCTGGTAAGTTACTGTAGTAACTGGAGCACCTAGGTTAAAAATGAAATGTAATTTATTTTGAATTTGGAACAAATAAAGAGTTAAAAAAAAAAAAAAAAATGCAGTGGACTGCAGTGTACACACATATTTTTTTCCAGAATGCATATTTTTGTAAAAAAAAAAAACATTCATGAGACAATATTTTAGACGCAATGCATTTGGAGAAATAAACTTAGTTCGAAAAATAAGCTAACATAAAAATTACAACATTATTAAAAAAATTGCGGCCAAATTACAGATTTTTTTCAAGTTGCGAAACATTGAAAAATCTGCAAACTTTTCAAGCAAAGCTGTAATAGTATCCTACATTTCCTGGTTGGGTGAAACATTCAATAGTTCTATCAATTTGGCTGACAAGTTGTATTAAATTCAAGCTGATCCAGCAAAACAATAGATAGTTATTGTACCTCAATTTGAATGATCTCTGCAATATAATTAATTTATATACATTTTTTTATCCATTAATTTATTTGTAAGGCTCAAACGCGTTAGCTTTACGGAGTCGATTCTTACAGTTTTTCATTAATTTGAAATAAAAGAGTTTATAAAATTAGTTCATTTTTTCCTAGCAGTCGGTTGTTTGGTGTTAACTTTCTCTCGCGGCCGCAGTTTTCTTCTTTCTTCCGTTTTCTGTCTTTCAATAGCAGTTTTCAATTTCTTCGCGATCAAGAACAATGGATGGCTTTCGGTCTCGAGCTGACTCCCTCTTGCTGCCTCTTGTTCTTCTTCAATGTCCGGGGTCGTCTCATCGATTGCCATAACTTCTTCATCGAACACCTCAATAGCATCCGCTGAAGCATCGCCGGCTAAAACACCCGCATATGATGTACAGGTATCCACGCTGCTAACACTTTGGGCTTCGTCCAAGTCACGTTTTTCCGTATCCGTCGTTTGTTGTTTTTCGAGCTTCCTGCGAGGTTTCCGCTTTGGGCAAGAATTCATCTGGTGCCCCTCAATCTTGCAAACAAAGCACACATTCTTGTTCCCGGGATAGAACACGTTTTCTTTACGGTTGAAGAAATGCAGTGATGTAGGAATTTCCTTCTTAACATCCATATATACACCGCGAAATTAATAATTTCGCCCATCGACGGTTTTCTAGCTCCATCGTCAAAGCTAAATTTGACGGTGTTTTTAACTTCAACTCCATTCATTCTTGATTCTATCCACAGGATTCCACACACGGCTAGCTAACTGCGGATAAACAATGTGCGCAACACACAATAGCTTGGTCGAAAAACAGACTGCTAATTTATATACATTTCGGACTAAATTTTCAAAACATACGACCAAGGGCAGTGGTAATTATGAACACTGCTCTATTTTGATAACCAAACTGACAATATCCTAATATATTAATGAAGACATAAGTAGTTACTAAATAATATAAACTTTAAAATCCCTTGGACAACCTGATCAATAAGGTCGTTTTAAAAATTTACTAACTAATAATGAAGCCTTCAGAGCGATTCTTGCTCAATAACAGTGGAAAACTCAGCATTGCTACCTATCAGTTATTCATAAGGTTCCCTCATTCCGTCCAAACCATTCACAATTTTCAGTGTTAGTTCTTTTCATTACCAATCCAGCTCGAGTTTCCTCAATTAATCCTCCGGTTGTTTTCACTGTTCATGGCCGTTTCCCCACACTCTTCCGGATATCAGCAAAGCAGCCCTACCAGCAAAGGGCCAAAATTAATTATTTGCCCCGCGTTCCTTCCGCATACCACACTGCCTCCTCTTCCACAGTCTTCCGTGCAAAACAATGCCTTATCCCCGTCGCCCATTTGGAAAATTGCTATTATTTTCCCGCTTCTTTCCCGGAAACTCAAACAAAACCGTCGGTCTTCGTCCTCGTCGTCGTCGTCGTCTCTTCAACACACAGCCTGACCGGATAATCTTTCCGAGTGCAGTCCGCCAATCCGGAGCCAAGCTCATCCCCGCTCTCTGCGATGCCAGCCCATGAGGAGGGAAAATCGATTCCAGACGGTTTTATTCCTACGGCATGTGCAAGGAGTTCCAGTTCAAAATCGCTCCCTATTCCTCCTTCCTCAATTCAACCTGTGTTTTTTTTTTTTCCTTTTAACTCGTACTCGTATTATCGTTCCACCAGCCGCGCCAGGCACTTTTTCACGCCGTCTAGAATACTTTCTTAGAAGTTTTTCACCAAACAAAGTCAAAGGCGGAAAAACTTTGCCACTTCCTCTTTCCGCTGCAGCTGCTATACAGCCTTTAAGCGAAACATTTCAAAAGGGCCTATCAGCTTTTTTTTACAAAAAAAACTTGTCTATGCAAACCAACAACACCATCGGGTATGGGAAATTCTCCCCTTCCCGATTGCGTTCTTGGTTTGCGTAGACGAACTTCGGTTCGTGCGAAAAGGGCATTACAAGATTTGTTTACGAAATCTGATAGGCCTTTTTCGAAAGTTACGCGAATCGTGACTATTTTTGTCGAGATCAAGAGACGCGCAGCACATTGTCAGAGGGCGTTAGCGCTAATGCCTTATGAAAGCCCTCCTGAGTCCGGCTTTGATCGTAGTGGGATACAAAAAAATCGCAACACGAGTACGCTGTCATCCTGTCTACCGTTTTTTTTTTGTTTATCTTCTGAATCCTCATTCTTGGTCGTTTACGCGACGTTTCGATTTTTCTTTTTCAAGCGAGGATTTTCCCCCTTTTCATCATTTTATCCCCCAAAACGGAAAAACATCATCTTGTTTGTATTTTTATGAAGTACGGAAGAGGCCACTCTCCTTCCTTCAGTACATGTTCACTTCACTCTTAGTTCTTCAAGGGGCCATTCAATAATTACGTAAGCACTTAGAGGGGAGGGGTGTTGGAAATTTCCTAACGTTTTCCTACATGGGAGGGAGGGGGTCTCAGGAATATCTTACGTAAGAATGAACAAGTCATTTACATATCATTCCAAAATTCGACGAATGGATTTAAATATTACTAGGTAATTTGTAAGGGGGGAGAGGGGTTTGAATACTCCAAAAAAGTGTTTTCTTATTATTGTATAACCCTTTTCTCTTATGTGAATATTCACCTCCCCTCCATTCGGTAACAGCACATAATTTACGTCGATTTTTTTTTTTCTCCCCGAGTAAAGATTCTCAAACACTTCCCTTCATGGACGCGTCCTAAGCGCCGAAAGATTATATCATGTGTTGCAAAATTCATTTCCATCTGCACCCAGCTTCATCCTTCTTGGTTGCTAAAAAAATATAAGAGGGCGGCAACATTTTTACGACGTTCAAAATTGCACAATCATCAGCAGCAGCCGACGCCGCTTGCGTTTCCTTCGATTTGGCTATCCTAAGGGGCTGGATATTGCTTTCCAGGTCGTCGCATAACGCGTGCTGCTGCATTCGATTTATGGACCGTTAGGCAGGCAGGCAGTAAATGAAATGAATATTGTCTCTGCTAGCAAACCTTATGGCACTTGGCTACGGGAAAAGGGATGCAGAAGAAGTTGCAATTTCATCTGGATGGCGTGGCAAACAATTGCACCTTTATGAGGGGACTAAATTTGATTGCAGAGGGGTCGAGTGAAACATTAGTTTTGCGAAATGTGAAATTTATTGGATTCCGGATTCCAATAAACAAATTGTTCGGAGGGGGTGTTCAAAGGAAGTGAATCACCTTTAGGGTGGGAGACAAGAATGTTGACAAGTATGTTGTTCAAGCTGAAATCAAATCGTTCTTAAAAGTTTATTGCTTCAAAATGTTACTCAAAAATATTGAATCAGGAGACAAACCAGAAGGATATCTGGTTTCTGAGAATTTAGATAGTAATCTAAACTAAAGGGCTAAAGGAGAAAATCCAGAGATCATTAGGTGTTAGTCCAGAAAACCCCACTGCATTAACAGTACTAAATTAGATAGGTTGAGGGACCTCTGCGTATTGTACAAAAGTGGATGTGCGCAGGAATCGATAATGTTTATATATTTTTAAGTCCAAATTACCAAGGAAAGTTTAGACGTCTTCCAGGGCAGGTTATGGGGTCAATTCAAGTCTGAAGGGCTTCCGGATAAATTCAGATGGCTTTCAGGAAAAAAATCATTGTTTTCCTTGATTTGTTTTCTGTCGATCTTCCGTACCGACGTCAGGAAGGCAGCTCCCACACCATTTTTGGGGTGAGAGATAATCACGCTTACCACTACAACACTGGCTCCGCTAGAATAAAAAAAATCATGTACAACACTAGATAATTTCCAGGGCGACTTAAGACGATTTCCAATGCAAGTCCAGAGGGGTTATGGCAAAAGTTCACAAGGCTTTTCAAGATCAGAGAACATTCACAGCAAGCTCAGGGGACTTCCAAGGTAAATCTAGAGGAGCTCCGGGGCAAACCTGAAATATGTTAAGGACAAATCCAGAAGTTTGCCACGTCTTGGGAAAGACTTAATCAAATTAAGTGACCATTAAAAAGAAAACCAGACCAAGACATTCTAAAGCAACCTTATTAAGAATTTTCAGTCGTTTTGTAGAACTGTTTATTTGAAGCACCTTTGCTGAAGAAACCAATTTTCTTTATACGGATTTAATAAGTATCTAAGTTAACTTTTCTGCATTGATTTCTCGTAACGTATGTTTTTGCTAAAGACACCCATTTTTGGTTGGACAGCTATAACCGATTTTCGTTAAAAAAAAAAAAAACAGATATAAGCAATTGAAAATTACTTTATTTTTGAAGAAAATTGGTCGTAACATTTTTTATTGAAGAATTAATCGAGGTACTATCTTCTGCAAAAATGTGCTATTTAATGAGTAGAAAAAGGTAGTAGATGACATTTTTTACGAATAATTTAAAATTAAACAGATTGTCTACAAAAACTGTGTGCTTAGGGTCACCCTATATTAAATCATTAAAACTGCTGGAGAAAAATGACCATTCACCACTTTAAATCTACAGCAAAATTACAGCAAATTACGTAATCTTAAACTTTGTAGAAAGCTGCATCACAATATAATCAGAAATAAAAGAGATAAAATTTTATATTCATCATTTTTAGGATCACCCTATTTGCAACTATCATAAACATAAAGGCTCTATTATAAGCAACAACTGCACAGAAGACACAATGTTCATTACTGGACCACTGCGCAATGCAAGTACAGAGAACTTGCACGGCAAGTCCAGAGAACACCCCAAACAAATCTAAAGGATTTCCAGAGTAAGACCAGAGTATGTTCAGAGGGCTTCAAGAACAGTTCCAGAAGACTTCCATTCCATTCTTCAAGTTCATAGCTCATCCAGAGTAAGTCGAGAGGAATTCTAAAACAAGTTCAAATGTATAGCTCATTACTTTGTTTTTGATTTTAATTCTACTATTGTATCACTTTCACTTTCACTAATTCACTTTCACCATCACTTAAAAAAAGAACTATTTCAGATAGGGGAAATGCAGGTAATGTCAGCCTAAGTGTCCTTAATTTGGGCTCATACCTAAATTCAGCAATCGACTAAATTTTCAATAGTAACCAAAAATATCCATTAGTTGCGTCCCAATAACGCGTTCGTATAGATAAAATTGGTAAATAGCAGCTTTTTAGCGATGGGCCCAATCTTGGATCCATAGGCCAACATTAGATACATTTTACGTATTTCGTTTAATGTTGGCCTATGGATCTAAGATTGGGCCCATCGCTAAAAATCTGTTATTTATGAAGTTTGTCTAGATGAACGTGTCATTGGGACGGTTCTAATGGATATTTTTGGTCGCTATTGAAAATTTAGTCGATTGCAGAATTTATGTATGGGCCCAAATTAAGGGCATTTAGGCCGACATTTCCCCTACTTGCAAACTTCTTCAGTGTCTAGTCATAGACTTTGATGACTAGACACTGAAGATGTTTGCAAGTAGTAAACGAAATACGTATCTGTTATAGTTTTTTTTAAGTGATAGTGAAAGTAAATACTGGAAGTGAATTAGTTAAAGTAAAAAATATGCAATAGTAGTAGATTTAAAAGGAAAAACTATGTAATAAGGTAAACAATTGTTCTACTCAAACGCTCATCAATCAATTTAGATAAGTTCAAACGGTTTATACAGAAAATCCAATGCAACATCAGAGATACTCCAGGAGGGCAAGCCCAGAGGAATTCTAGGGCAAGTTCAGAAAACTTCCAAAACGAATCCAGATTACTTCGAGACTACGTTCGATCATTGAATGTTCCCTGTCTAGTTCGTGTAGTGGCACATCTTCGAAGGTTTATCCACAACTCTAAGCGTGCGAACCGGCAGAATCGAACCACATGATTTATCGACACATCAGAACTTCATCAAGCAACACTAACTCCCGTCCGTATAGCACAATCCGAATCGTTCTAAGAAGACCTCCAATCACTTCGGACTAGTGAACATGTCAAGACAAATTCAAAGCTAAAATCTTTGCATCCAACCATCGTCAACGGGATTCTGCGCATCGGTGGCCGGCTTCGAAACGCGCCTGTTTCAGAAGACCAGAAGCATCCGATGATCTTCGCCACGCATCATCCACTAACTGAGCTCATCATGGCGTCCTACCATCAGAAGCTATTACATGCTGGACCGCAGCTGCTGATAGCGAGTGTTCGTGAGAAATTCTGGCCACCACGAGTACGCAACCCAACGGCGCCGGTGGTGTAGTGGTAAGCGTGATTACCTCTCACCCCAGCAGGCCTGGGTTCAATCTCAGTCGGCGCCGCCGGGATGTTCTGAGGCATAACATCTCTGATCACGCCTTCCTTCGGATGGGAAGTAAAGCCGTTGGTCCCCGGTTCATGAGTTGATGGGTCAATAGGTAGGGTCCAGGTGTGGGAGCTGCCTTCCTGGCACGTCGGTAGCATTGGTGCTCAGCACGGAAAACAAGATCGACGGAAAAAACAAACCAAAGGAGTACGCAACCTGGCGCGGAAAGTAGTGTACGATTGTCTGAAGTGCTTCCGTTGCAAGCCCACTGTAACCGAACAGATCATGGGCATTACTCCAGCTTTTCAATTTCTCAACACTGGTGTCGATTTATGTGGCCCGCTCTTCTATCGACACGCTGTGCGAAAATCGGCTCCTGTCAAGTGTTACGTTGCAATATTTGCATGCCTTGCAACAAAAGCGGTACATGTTAAGCTTGTAGCTGACCTTTCGACTAACGCTTTCATCACTGTACTGAAGCGTTGTGTAGCCCGGCGTGGCAGACCAGCAGTGATCGAATGCGATAACGCAAAGAACTTTCTGCGAGCATCAAAGACGTTAGCGGAGCTCCGCTTTTTTTTTTTTTTTTTTTTTTTTTTTAACTCTTTATTTGTTCCAAATTCAAAATAAATTACATTTCATTTTTAACCTAGGTGCTCCAGTTACTACAGTAACTTACCAGCCTTAATTGTTATGATATATATCTAAGTGTTTTTACATTGTTCCTGTCTTGGCAATTCAGTATTTTAAACAGGTTTTTTAAACCTGCATGTCAGTATAACAATTGATAGCTTAAACTAAATAACTAAAACTAAATCTTATCTAAGTATAAAGGGAATTAATCGTTGCAATTGAGGATTGTAACGATTTTTGCCGGAAATTATTAATTATTTTGTTGGACATTTGTGCTAAAGTCTCAACATTCGAAATTCTATGTACTTCGGTAGTACTGTACCAGGGAGGCAACTTCAAAATCATCTTCAGAATTTTGTTCTGAATCCTTTGAAGTGCTTTTTTCCTGGTAGTGCAACAACTAGACCATATTGGCACAGCGTAAAGCATGGCCGGTCTAAAAACTTGTTTAAATATTAGAAGTTTATTCGTCAGGCAAAGTTTGGATTTCCTGTTTATAAGAGGATACAAACATTTTATATATTTGTTACATTTGGCTTGAATGCCCTCAATGTGATCTTTAAAAGTTAATTTTTGGTCAAGTATTAATCCAAGATATTTCACTTGGTTTGACCAGGAAATTGGAACTCCGTTCATAGTGACTATGTGACTACTACTAGGTTTCAAAAACGAAGCTCTAGGCTTATGTGGAAATATTATAAGTTGAGTTTTGGAAGCGTTGGGAGAAATCTTCCATTTTTGTAAATAAGAATAGAAAATATCTAAACTTTTCTGAAGTCTGCTGCAAATAACACGAAGACTTCTTCCTTTAGCGGAAATGCCTGTGTCATCAGCGAACAAAGATTTGTGGCAACCCTGAGGCAAATCAGGGAGGTCCGAAGTGAAAATGTTATACAATATAGGCCCAAGAATGCTACCCTGAGGAACTCCTGCTCTAACAGGTAGTCGATTAGATTTGGAATTTTGATAATTTACCTGCAGAGTTCTGTCAGTTAAATAATTTTGAACTAATTTCATAATATAAAGTGGAAAATTAAACTTTTTCAATTTAGCAATCAAACCTTCATGCCAAACACTGTCGAATGCTTTTTCTATGTCTAGAAGAGCAACTCCAGTTGAGTGGCCTTCAGATTTGTTTGAACGAATTAAATTGGTAACTCTTAAGAGTTGATGAGTAGTTGAATGCCCATGGCGAAATCCAAACTGCTCATCTGCAAAAATTGAGTTCGTATTGATGTGAAGCATCATTCTATTCAAAATTATTTTTTCAAAAAGTTTACTTATTGAAGAAAGCAAACTTATTGGACGGTAGCTAGAAGCTTCAGCTGGATTTTTATCCGGCTTCAAAATTGGAACAACTTTTGCATTTTTCCATTTATCAGGAAAGTATGCCAAATGGAAACATCTGTTAAATAATTTTACCAGGAAAGACAAGGTACTCTCTGGGAGTTTTTTGATGAGGATATAGAAAATTCCATCATCACCTGGAGCTTTCATATTTTGAAATTTTTTAGTTATAGACCTTACTTCGTCCAAATCAGTCCCCCAGGAATCATCAAAAATATTTTCCCGAGAGAAAATATTCCGAAAATCCCGAGCAACCTGATTCTCAATAGGACTAGTAAGACCCAAACTGAAATTATGGGAACTCTCGAATTGCTTAGCAAGTTTCTGAGCTTTTTCCAAATTTGTGATCAAAATTTTACCACCTTCTTTAAGCACTGGAATTGGCTTTTGAGGTTTTTTCAAAATTTTTGTGAGTTTCCAAAAGGGTTTGGAACTCGGGTCTAATTTAGAAACATTATTTTCAAAAGTTTTGTTCCTCAGGGCAGAGAATCGCCTTTTAATTTGTTTTTGCAAATCCCGCCAGATAACTTTCATGGCAGGATCGCGTGTTCTTTGAAATTGTCTCCTACGGACATTTTTAAGACGGATCAAGAGCTGAAGATCATCGTCTATTATAATTGAATCGAATTTAACCTCGCATTTTGGTACTGAGGCAGCTCTTGCTTCAACTATAGAAGTAGTCAGAGATTCAAGAGCATAATTAATTTCATCTTTGGTTTGCAAAGGAATGTTTGGATCGAAGTTATATTCCATAAATGTTCGATATTGCTCCCAATCAGCCCTATGGTAATTGAAAGTAAAGCTGTTGGGATTAGAAATTATTTCTTGGGATATTTCAAAAGTTACTGGAAGGTGATCAGAACCGAAGTCAGCATGGGTAACCAATTGGCTACAAAGATGACATGAATCAGTTATGACCAAATCAATAGTGGAGGGATTTCTTGCAGAAGAAAAGCATGTTGGGCTGTTTGGATATTGAATAGTGTAATAACCTGCAGAACAATCATCAAACAGAATATTAGCATTGGAATTGCTTTGAGCATTATTCCATGAGCGGTGTTTTGCATTAAAATCACCAATAATGAAGAATTTAGACCTATGACGGGTAAGTTTCTGGAGGTCACCCTTGAGAAAATTCTTTTGCTGGCCTACGCATTGGAATGGCAAATAGGCAGCTATAAACGTAAGTTGTCCAAATTTTGTTTCAACAGAAACTCCCAAAGTTTCAAAAACTTTGGTTTCAAATGAAGAAAGAATTTTATGCTTGATTCGTCTATGAATAATGATGGCAACGCCACCACAGGGTCCATCAAGACGATCATTTCTATAAATCAAGTAATTTGCGTCCTTCTTAACCTTATGGTCAGGTTTAAGGAACGTTTCAGTTATAACGGCAATATGCACGTTATGAACTCTCAAAAAATTAAATAGCTCGTCTTCATTATCTTTAAGAGATCGAGCATTCCAATTTAAAATGTTTAATGCTTTAAAATCCATTACTGAATTTTAAAGTCATGACAATATTATTAGCAAATTTTACTCCAGTTTGAATAGCATCAAACATGGAGTTAGATTTAAGCATATCAGAAATCATGTCAATTAATGAATTCTGTAAAAATTCCATTTTGGGGGCAGTAATGCTTCCTAAGTCAAAATTGTCAAAATTTCCGTTAGAACGTTGGTTAGTATTTTGATTTCTACCCGCTGCAATAGCAGCATAGGTAGCTCCATTAACTCGCTGAACATTGTTAGCAGCGAGGGGAGTAGGTACAGATGAAACATTTGAAGCAGGGGTGATATTTGTACCTACGGGTACGAATGTAGAATTTGTTCCTCGCTGACCGTTGTTAACAGCAGAGGAATTTGTACCTGGTCGGAAACGTGGAGCGTTTCCTACCTGTCGGTTAGAACGAGATTGTAGGATCGCTTTGCGAGTCTTACATTCCCAAAAATTGGATTTGTGGTTTTCACCACAATTTGAACATTTAAATTTCTTAGGATCTTCCTTCACAGGACAGTCGTCCTTTGCGTGAGAGGAATCACCACAATTCATGCATTTAGCTGGCATGTAGCAATTTTTAGTTCCGTGACCCCATCCCTGGCACTTACGGCACTGGGTGAGGTTTTGGAAATTTCCTCCAGTCTTCCTGAAGTGTTCCCACTTCACTCGGACATGGAGCATAAGGCTAGCTTTTTCTAAGGCCTTAAGGTTGTTTAGTTCACTAGACTTGAAGTGAACTAAATAAAAATCATTAGAAATCCCGTTGCGCGAATCGCCAGGACGGGATTTCATTTTCATTTTGATTACTTGGAGTGGCACAACTCCAAGTAATTTTGCCAGTTCATCTTTGATCTGATCCAGGGATTCACCACTGGGCAGTCCTTTCATGACAACCTTGAACACACGTTCAGTTTTGGTGTCGTAAGTAAAAAATTTGTGCTTCTTCTCAGTAAGATACTTGAGAAGACATTTAAATCCGTCCAAGGTTTCAGCCAATACACGGCATTCACCCCGACGTCCAATTTGTAGTGAAAACTTAACTTTCACGAAATTCAAAAGTTCCATGCGAAGAGCATGGAAATCGGTAGTGGTTATCACAATAGGGGGAATCTTTTCCTTCTTGGCATTAAGCCGGGAAAGTTTACTAGAATTTTTCTTGGATGATGGATCATTCTCATCATCCGTGAGCAAATCAAATTGATTACTCAAATTAATTTCTTCAGAAGGGGGGTCAAGAGTTTGCCCTTTTCTTTTGCGTTTAGGCGCCATGGCGGCAGTAAATTTTTTATCCAAAACGACTTCCAAGCAGATTACTATAAGAATCTGAAGGATCGAAGAGGAATTTTCCAAATCGATATCCAAGAAAGATTACCTCGGGTAGGGTCCAAACAAGGATCGAAGAGGAATAAGAGGAGTTGAACAAGGTAGAAAATTTTTACAGGTTGAGCACTGAAAAGTGCTGTTTAAATTTGTTGTAGCTTTAGGTAGTAGTAACACTTCCTTAAGCAAAAAGCAAATAGATCCGCACGGCAAGAGAGCACCGCGGAGCTCCGCTCACAACAACATAAACACGCTGTCACCGGTCACCGCGCTCTCCCAATTTCGGCGGCCTTTGGGAGGTCGCAGTCAAGTCCTTTGAAAAGCCCCTCAAGGCGACAATCGGAACCACCATTCTACTCAAGGACGATCTCGAAAGCTGCTTAAACTCCGACCGCTGACACCACTGACTTCCGAAATAGAAGACCTGGAAATGCTCACTCCCGGCCACTTTCCGGTTCATCGCCCACTGGTTTCTATACCAGAGCCTCCGTATGCAGAACTACCAACGAATCGCCTGGATCGTTACCAGAACTCACAATCCCTTGTGGTTGTTGCAGTGAAGTGAGCCTCACAGGTTGATTCTTCGACGGACAACGTGCTGGAAGACTCACACGATTCGATCTCCCAAAACTTCGCTAGCTGACTCTCCAAGGATTGTGTGCTGCAAACGTGAACGACGCCTGCTGGATTAGATGGTTGACGCAGACCAACTCTTCCGGAGTCTACCCAACCCAGCATTTGCTTCCCTGGTCCTAGCTTCACGAAACCGCCTAGCAGCAGATCATAGTATACTTCCATTCCGATGATCATAGCTACGGATGCCGGTTCGTGGAATTTTCGATCTGCAAGAACGATGTCGGACGGCAACTCCCAGTCGGAGACATCCACAGTGTTACATGGAAGATCACTCGCACTGAAATCCATGCAGTGTGAGTGGATACTGAGGAGGACAGAGTGATTTGCAACAGTCGTGGAACCTCCGATCCCCCGATGATATGATGGTCAATAATCTTCCTTACTTGTAACCGCTGAACCAGCCGTTCGGAGATGACGTTAAGCTGCGAGGCTGGATCGAGGAGAGCTCTGGCCCACAGTAATAATCCTCTAAGAAAGTAAGAAGACCTGGGAAAAACCGTTCGAAGAAGAACTGCAACATCGCTGGCTGCAGTTCAGGGGCGAACTTGCAGCTGTTGAAACCATCACTGTTCCACGGCGGGTCATATCGATTTCCGAACCTATCATTCTCGAAGTACACGGTTTCAGCGACGCTTCTTTACGTGCGTACGGAGCCTGCATTTATTTACGTGCAGTATCTTCCTGTGGGGAAATCTCTGTTCATCTCCTCACTTCTAATTCGAAGGTCGCTCCTCTGGGAAATAGTAAGAAGCAGAAGAAACTTAGTCTTCCACGCCATGAACTCTCCGGTGCATTGATACTGAGCCACCTCTTCCAGAAAGTACAACAAAGTCTGAAATTGAACCTCAAATCCTTCTTTTGGGTCGATTCAACCATTGTGCTACATTGGTTGGCAGCGACTTCTTCACGCTGGAAGACATTTGTAGCCAACAGAGTCTCTGAAATCCAGCACCTGACAACACATGGACTTTGGGGACACGTTTCCGGATTAGAAAACCCCGCAGATATTATTTCGCGTGGAATGCTGCCTACTCAACTGTTGGAAACTGACCTCTGGTGGCACGGCCCTCCCTGGCTTCAGCAAATCTCCAACGACGATTTCCTAATTGAAGATCTGGAGGAACGATCGATTGCTCTTTCAGTCCAAAGTCAGTCGCCAAACTCAATCCTCCGTCTACGATCGTCGTTTCCAGCATTGGAAACTCTTCTAGACTTATCTAGAAAGATCTCTGAACTTTTAAAAAATCCTAACTAACTTTTGGAGTTTTGATAGGTAGGATCCAGTTGTGGGAGCTGCCTCCCTGGCATCGGTAGCATTGGTACTCAGTACACGGAAAACAAGATCGACGGAAAACAAGATCGACGGAAAACAAACCAAAGAAAAAACCCTTGAAGTCCTCTGATAAGTATTACAAATAAAAAGACGGCATAAATTAATATATTAAGCATATGATATACCTTAAAGTTTTGCAGAATGAATGATTCGAAAAAAATCCAAATATTTGAGATTTTCATCCAAGTCTAAATCAAGAACAACACAGCATGCAAAAATTCAAGCATTTAAATTCTTTTTCACGTAAACTAGTAACTTGCAAGAAATGTTGCTTACACAGATGAATGGTTGCATACAATATTTTGAATATTTCATGAAATTTCTAATAAATTTACACGATCTAGAATGTTAACTTGTGTGGCGCTCCATTTATGTGCATCATAGTGATAGAAATTTACACTTCTTTTTCGAAATGTGAAGATTTATCAAGAGTTGTACTTGATCTTCAATTATGAATTTAATTTAAAAAGTTTTTCCTGCTGAATACATTAATAATGGTGACGACTGGGACTTGAGGGCAGGGCTGAAAAGCACCTCAGAGCGTTAGCAAATCAACTTTGTGCATGCATCTCACAACACTCGATAAAGAGTGTGTGGTTCTCCCATTTCCTTCGCACACTCTTTTCCAACTTATCTGTGGAAAGCGATCCACACAATGAGCGGTACACTCCGTGCGGTGCAGGGAGTGAATATAATACAACAAGCGCTAATGTTTTCTTTGAATTCATTGCAGAATTTGCTTACCACGACTGCATACATAGGAGATGAAGAAGAGCATAACGAAGAAGAATTTTACACTGAGTGGCGCTCTTTGCGTCGGAGCCGTCAGAGCGATGACTACACATTGAGCTTTCGTTATTTCTGGGTGTGTGTCTGTCTTCTCTGTCTGCCTGTTTCATGTTCACTTTGTTTATTACTCGCGCAACACGAGAACTGTCATTTAAAAAAAATCAGTACATTGCGCACATTGAGTGATCAGATGACAGTCCTGCTTGAGGAGAAATGCTTACCCCAATTATTTTTTATTTAGTTTGTTTATTTCGAAGGCTCAATCGCGTTAGCTTTACGGAGCCTTAGTTAATTGTTCATTGTTTTTGACAAAATTCACTTATATCTATGTCTATTGGGCCGAATACTCGCGGCTTACCCAAGGTTAGAGAGGTACATTATTGAAGGATAGGATCAGGGGAAGAGCTTGGGGTGAGGTTTCGTTGTCTCATCAGAGCGTTGTCGCCAGTATGAACGGTTTTTTTTTTGTGTTGGGTATATTCATCACTGCGACCATTATTTTGATCTATTGTGATATTCCCCGTTTTTATATTGCTTTATCAGTTATGTCGTATCACTATTTTGTGAAGCGACCGACATAGACTGACTAAAAGCATTTTCCCAGCCAGGTATTACATTTCAAATGAAATGTACTACTTGAATGGAACCAACATTCCAAATATCAAATGGTTCTGCCAGCCCCTTATCCAGAAAAATACGCCTTTTATTAAAGATTGCTGCACAAGAGCATAGCAGGTGTTCAGAGTCTTCATTTTCTATGCCACAGAATCGACACATATCCTCTTGAAGTTTTCCTATTAACTTCAAATGATATTAACATGGACAATGTCCTGTTATCAAACCAGTATAGACACTGAGATCTTTCTTTGATAATTCAAGATTTTGGCTAGTCATTGAAATGTTTGGAATTATGAACCTTTTCGACTGCCTAGCAATGGAAGTGTTGTTCCAATTGGTCTCCTCTTTCATTTTTTTCCATTTCTTGATCTCCATTTTAAGAGAACAAGCATAAACTCCACAGAATGGTTCTAGTCCTTGCCTGGCCAACGTGTCGGCTTTTTCATTCCCTTCAATTCCACAGTGGCCAGGAACCCAATATAGGTTAACTTGGTTTTGACAGGCCAATTTCTGAAGTGACATTGCACATTCCCATACAAGTTTTGAATTGAATGTTGCTGATTTTAAAGCATTTATTGCTGCTTGACTATCAGACATAATGCATATATTCGAATGTTTATAATTTCTGCGCAAGCATATAACAGAGCATTCAAGAATTGCTTGAATTTATAGTTGGGACACGGTTGGCCAGTAGCCCATTGATATTGAGATATCTATCCATGGACCAGTTACCCCTGCTCAAACACGATTGTTCAATCTTGAACCGTCTGTATAAAAAAAACAGTTGAACCTGGACTGCTGTTTGGTCCCCCACTTTCCCAAACATTACAATCAAATTCCGCTGCATTGTATAAACGATCGAAATTATATTTTTTCTCCATCCAGTCTTCATTTTTTAACGCGAGAGAATCATTATCAAAAATTTTTTAAATACTAAGGTGTCCTCCAAGATCACCTTCAAAGAAGGACTTTGTTCGTTGAACCCTTAAAGCACTCCTTTCAGCTTCTAATTGGATAAATTTATGCAACGGAAGCAGATAAAGTAGAGCATCTAGTGTGCTGTTCATCGCACCAGTTATTGAGAGAGTAGAAAGTGTTTGCAGTCTCCCACCTTCTTCTGAGCCGATTTTTCCGGGTCTTAAAATCGTCAAATAAATCCAGTGGATCATTTTTGGTTTCAGGCCCTATTTCCTACCAAAAGTTTTCTTACTTATCCAAAGAGCATTTATTGCCTTATTAACAACCTGCTCTCTATGTAAATTCCAGCTAAGTTTACTGTCAATAATCAACGGTAGTACGGTTATAGATTCGTCTGGAGTTTGACCGGGTATGGTGACCAGTGGGCGACGAAGAATTAAATTTGTATGGTTAATTTCTTCAACGACGTGTTCAGGATATCACGCAAACTATTTATGGGATATCGTTCGGATATGGCACTTAAAATTATTAAAGTAGTTTAACGGCTTTCTCAGTCTTAAACACTTTAACGACTACGATGTAATCTACCCGACGATTCGTCCATGGGTTGTGGCCTTTTTCAATGCAAAATATTGTCTCTTTAAAAAGGCCACAACCCGTCGGGCAGACTACATCGTACTCGTTAAAGTGTTTAAGACTGAGAAAGCCGTTAAACTAAGCAACTTCTGAATACAGTCTCTTAAATATAGGAACCAAACCAAACATCCAAACATCGTTCCGAATACGTAATTCGATATGAATGCATTCGGTGTTGTCGTTTTACAACTGATTTTTAATTTTCAGTTAAACCGTTGTCTTCGTCACCGAGTTTGAACACAATCAAGGTGTCGTAGAGATTTGCAGTAATATGAGGTGCTCAGTGTTCTAATGGCAACCGTTTTTACTTACTGAGCAGAAGATCGTGATATCATTAACTGCCTTATCGTTGTCTAGTATTTAGTTCAAAACTATGATTACTTCACTTTTCAAGGTGATTGCTGATCCAATGAACGTATAAATTCGGACAAAATCTCCCTACTGTGATTTTTCTGGGGATGAAGAAGTAAACACGGTTCCCAAAAAACTGATTTTGATCAGTTACTGATTAGTAATCATTGATGTGTGCAGCTAGTTTAACCTTGAAGTATTCGTACAAAGTAAAACACGAAAAAATAAAGTAAACACCTACTGACTTTCGAACTCGCTCAACGAGAAACTAAACGTATTTCATGAAATTTAATACCCATGTGCAATAGACCAATACTTAAAGAATATTTTCGAGACTATCAGGATCAGGTTTCAAAAAATACCTTCAAGGTGAACATAATATATTGTTGTACATCGCGTGAGTGTTTGTGTTACAAAAGTTGGTGCGAGTACTGAAAGGTTATGCTAAACAAAGCTTTAAAATTTTGTTGAGTCAAGGGTTCTGGAAAATTTAACTCATATTGTCTAAAATGCCGTAAACATATTTCAATTAAAATTTTTGTTTAGTTTTCGTATTAGTTATACTTCTTGAAGCATGAATTATTCAATATTTGTTTTATTTTTTCAATGGATTTTCTAGGCAGTCTT
This sequence comes from Ochlerotatus camptorhynchus, assembly GCF_037179485.1. Taxonomy (NCBI): domain Eukaryota; kingdom Metazoa; phylum Arthropoda; class Insecta; order Diptera; family Culicidae; genus Ochlerotatus; species Ochlerotatus camptorhynchus. Next base: position 4,644,175 of record NW_027040701.1, read on the forward strand.
TCAAAATAGAGAAGTCTACACTTGAAATGAGCTATTTGAAAACAAGCACTTAACTCTAAACTCCACGTAATTCATTACGGATTGTTCGTTCGGCCACACATATTGTTAGGAACTTAACTTTGTATATTTTGTTACGCCGATGAAATGAGAATTGTATCCTCCCTGAGAGCTACTTACGGAACCATATCGTTTCGATATTCTTATTACACCGATAGTATTACCTGAAACGAAAAAGAAAACGAATGCAATGGATAAATAAGTTGTAGCAATATTTTCAGAAACTAAATTTCTTAAACGGCAGACCGTATGAACACAAAGAAGCAGAATTTCGACAACAACCAAGATTAAAGCCAGCAAAGCTAGGTGAAAACCCACCACCACCCATTACAAGTCAAACAGCCGGGAGCGACGAAGAAGCTGTCAGAACCACACGTCAGCAAGCAGAAAGCTAAAAGCCCTGACATTTGTTCCCTGTCGGTGACTTCGCAACCAACCTGCTTCCACTTTCGAAGCACCAACAACGGCGAAAAGTAACAAAATGTAGTTAATGTAATTGGATTTTGTACATAAACCTTGTGGCATATTTTTCTACCTTTTCCCTGTCTCTCTCGCTGTAGCTACTCGCACTAAAGGAACGAAAACTCCAACAAACCGGGAGAGCAAGAGGAGAAGTTGATTTTCTCGCTTCCCTGAAGTTGTTATGAGATTTTCCGAGCTGTACACTCTTCCACTATACAATGAAACCACCAAAGGTTCGCTTCGGGCCATTTGTTCACGTAATATTTTAGTTGGCAAGTTTGGGGTTTCAGGGCTTCGTAAATTGAATACTATATAGTTCTTCAATTAGAAGTGTCGGGATGGAAGAGTAGAAACGGAGTCGTTTCAAAAGAACATCATCCTCCCCCAACCACGCCCGCGTCATGACGTATGTAGGTTGAAAGCATTATGATTTACACTCAATTTCATTATCAAATTCTCGGAATTACTCGATCCTTCACCATTGGAACAGGAGCGGTTTATCATCATCAACATCATACGAGGCAACAGCGCCAACCAAATTTGAAATATGCACACAATTAGGGTAAATTTGCATTTTATGGACCGTTTCTCCATAGAGGACCACGAACAGTTAAAAAAATATGGTTAGATTTACCAGTAAATTCCATCGGAAGGCGTCTTTGGCAGCTCATCTTCATCGGATACAGGGAAAACATTAGTCAAATACTATTTGAAACATGGAGAAAATACAGTTTAATGTAAAACTCGGCAGGAGCTGCCAATTAAACAAAGAGTCCAAATTAGGGTTTGAAATTTGAATGTTTCCTGGACAGATTGTTTAAGATGACAATTTGACAAAAGGCATGAGGCATTTTAGTCTGTTTTTGGACTGAATTAAATGTCATTCAACACCATCTATTGTTTCTACCTTAATTATAAGCTAAATTCTTATGTTTAATGTATTTTTTATTCTAGACGATCCTTCATGGGATGTAAACAATCCTGTAATGGATCCCGGATAATCCATAAAAGGTTAATAGTAACTGCAATTTGTAACGCAGATTTTGTGCAATCCATTTGTTGTATGCAACATATGCAGAAGATGTAATAAATCGAACCTAACATTTGATGAAAGATAAATTTGATTGGGTGCATTAATATAGCGTAAAAGCGAAGACAACAAATCAAGAAGGCTGGAAACTTTTCCATTTTCTCACACAAACGCTATGACACAGATACAATTGCGTCATCTGCCGCTCAAAGGTAAACGCCTCGAACGAATTTGATAGCAAAGATTACATCCTCAGAAGAAAGTTTTGTGTATTTGCTCATTTTTTTATGCGTTGCTCAAGCGCAGCGCTACTGTATCTGTCGCTTGGATTCTGGCGCAGTTGGCAGTGTTCTAGATATGATGTCATCGGTAAAACGTTAAAACATATACTAAGGGGTCCATAATAGACCACTTTACCCTATCTATAGTACCTACAAGAGGTCCACGAGGCTGCCTATAAAAAGGATTTACGCTACACTTAAAACATATCTAATGAAGTTGGTTTGATGCTGGTTTATATTCCCTTAGCAATCCGGAGCCAAATACACATCAGCACTCAGTACCGAACAGTTGCATCCGAGGTGAGCATATTTACCGTGCTGTTTGTTAAAGGAAATCTCCACCTACACGGAACCAGCCGTAGTGCAGACCATGCAAAATCCTTCGCAACACCAGTTGTTCAGTTTCCTCCCTCGGGCAATATAGCACGATAACGTAGTCTGGCGGAGATCAAAATTACTACTTCCCCGGTGTGTAGTATCATATCCGCTCCACAAGGGTTCAGCAGAGAGGAAGAATGCAACAACACACCGTCCATGATATAATCCTGTCTGACTGAACCGTCGTTCGTCTCGGCGGTGAGAGCGCATCATACACACGTGCACACTAAATAAAGTGGATCCCGACGGACAGGAGGGAAATGCTGTTAATCCTACTGCTTCAGACCGACGTCAGGCCAGCGCGATGAGTTCAAGATGATGGAAAATTAAAATCAGCAGGAACACCAAACCGGGCAATGCAAGATTATCATACAGGTGTGTAAAGAAGATATAAGAACGTCAGTACAAGCACATCCTTAGTATTTAATTGCATTTCCTGCATTTTTCGTTTGATTTGGGTGCACATTTCGGTGCTCTTTGCGTCAACCGTTTGCGACCGGGAACGCTCTACTCCAGCAGAGAAGTACGATTTCAAATGTATCCTACCTACCGCTGCTAAAAGAAGTACCGTAAAATGGGGTATCTTTGATAATGCGCTATTTCCAAATTGGAAACATTGGAAAAATTATATATATTTTCTTGTTTTTCGCCTGATTGAAAAGGCACTCAACTTCATCTTCTTCTTCTTCGCATGTCAAGCTTAATTTTTATCTCATGTTAGCGTGCCCTCAACTTAGTGTTCTAGATGCACTCCCAAAGTTATTTATTGAGAGCTCTCGATGCCTGTGCCATTTTTGCATTAGTATAATTGTGCGGCAAGTACAGCCATTCTATATGCCCAGGAAAGCCGAGAAATTTTCCAACCCGAAAAATTCCTAGACCGGACCGAGAATTGAACCCAGCAACCTCCAGCATGGGCTTGCTTTGTAGCTGCGCCTTTACCGTCTGAGCTAAGGAAGGCACTCACAGAATCATTTATGAAAAGAATTCCGATAAAGCCATCACAAATTTAAATGTGGTTCTCTTATTGCTTATGACTTTCTGATTTTATAGGGGAAATGGATGCAATGTCGGTCTAAATGCCCCTAATTTGGGCCTATACTTAGTCCCCTTTAGCAATCGAGTAAATTTTCAATAGCGAACAAAAATATCCATTGATACCGTCCAAATGACGCGTTTATCTAGATAAAATTGATAAATAGCAGATTTTTAGCGATAAGCCCAATCTTTGATCCATAGGCCAACATTAGAGCCATTTCCCCTACTTGTTCGAAGATTAATATTTCTTGAGCTATTGTGCGTAATTCACGCATGTTTTTCTAAAGCGATGTTCTGTCACAAGACAAAAAAAAATAATTCAAGTGCAATAGTTTCCTTTGAACATTTGAATTACGAATACACTGAGGCAAATAGACTTAAGAATTTCATAAAACTCGACTTATGAACGACAAATATGAATTTCATAATCGCGACTTATGAAAGATTTTCGTCTAACATAACGTAGCTATTATACGCCTTTAACCATTCCATTTTCTTAAGCGTTGAAAGACGATTGGCAACACACGAGCTCCGTAATCTCAACGTCCATGGTTCGGTTCCAGTCTGCTCCGGTTTATTATTTTTTTGCCAACATTATTTTTCATAAGGCAAATCAATGAAATTCATACTGATTTCTTGTGGCTAAAATTCATAAGTGTTTCTTATGGACTTCTTACGTTCTTTTGCCTGCGTGTAGGCTCTAGGATCCTCATTGTCGTGAAACGGGGTTACTTTGATAGTTTTTTTTAAGTAGATTCTGAATATTTGTTTTTCAAATTTTATTTTTTTAACAAGTACTGAAGATCGTAGAGTCAATTCGTTAGTTATATGTTTAACAGAAATTATTGCATTTGTACTTTTTTTTTTGTCTTGTGACCGACATCAGTTTTTTTTGGGTTACTTTGACAATACTCGATTAATGTTGAAAAAATATGGAACTTTGAATAATGATTTAATCAGAAATATCATAAGCAATAAGAACACAGTTTTAAATTTGATTCAGAAATTTATTTGATGAGAGCCTTTTCAAACAGGCGAAAAACAAGAAAATTTATTATTTTTTAAAATATTTAGGAAATATGTAGCACATACTATGTACAAATTCTATACTTTATCAAAGGTAATACCCTAAGCTACAAAATGGAACCAATGTTTCCAATTTGGAAATAGTGCAGAAGGTTAATTTAGTCATTATATAATAGTATCAAAGTTAGCCGCATTATCAAAGATACCCCGTTTTACGGTATTTGACATTGGTACATTAACTGTCTTAAAAAAATATTAAGAATATACTTAAAAAAAAACTATCAAAGCTACCCCGTTTTACGGTAACTACCTAGTAGCCAACATGAAGAAAAAACTCATTTCGACTGTTGATGCTACTGATGCAGTACACGGCACAATTTGCTGAACCTATTTCATGCTGGATTTAACATGTTTTGAAAGTTACATAAAAGGATTTTTTCCCCTTCGCGGTGCTTCACAGACGGAGCGCGTTCGTACTATCCTTTGATAAGCGGGTGAAAATGGAATAGAGTGCAAATGATGCAAATGGTGGAATAGCTGTGCAGAACCTGCTATGATTAAAAACCTTATTATGTTATTATTTTGCGAGTACAGGGAAATATTGTGACAAAAGAACAGCCGGAAGGCAAATTCGTGTTTCTGTTTGTGCAGGATGAAAAGTGTTCCTCAAATAGAACCTTTAGTTACAGAGCTCTATTGAATGAAAACAAAAGGTTCGTTGACTTGCTTCCGCAGCATATTTAACCTGGGAATCCATTCAAGTGTTTTAAAAATTGCAGCCAGATTTTTTTTTTAATTTGAAATCTTCAAAGTAAATGTGAAGCCCTGGTCTCCCAATCTTCGATGATTCTAGTACTTTATCTGTGTACAGGAACTCGATTTCGTCTGGGTCAGAACATTTTCTTGACTGATCCTGAATCTAAGCCAATATTGCTATTCGTTTCTCACCTCAATAGCTTAAATTTGGTCCTCCAGATTCTCAGGTCTAAGATTGTTTGTCCTTGGTTCAACGTCCCACATTTCCATTCAGCTTGCGACCCCCCGATAGTCATAAAGGACACGGCATGCCGAAGGCGGTGGGTTAGATTTGTGATACGGTCGAGCTGTAGAAATTTTCCCGACTATCATGAGCATACCCAAGTAACCACCAAGCCCGTTAATAGTCCTCTAATCGCCTTTTCTGCAAAATAAGGTTGTTATAGGGCTTTAAAATATTATAAGCATTAAATTTGAAAAAGGGCGATTAGCGAGCTTGTTGGTTACTTGGGTAGTGCTTACCAGAGCATACCTATGATGATAGTTTTCCTAATTTTGTGAGCAGTAAGTCACTCAGGAGCCTACGGAGAGCGATAAATATTAAGACGCATCGTGCCCTCTTGCCGTGCGGATCTATTTGCTTTTTGCTGAAAGAATTGTTACTGCTACCTAAAGATACAACAAATTTAAACAGAAATTCCCTGTGAACCTGTACACATTATTCCTTTTTCGATTCTTGTTTGGAGCTGTTCATAAACTACGTAGACAGTTGAGGGGTGTAGGGGGGTGGGTTGACAATTAGCCACGGTCCATACAAATTTAAAAAAAAACTCATAGCACAGATAGAGCGATGGATAAAGCACAAATCTGACGATCGCAAAGTTCATGAGTCGAGTCCGGTCTGAAGCTTATTTTTATTTTTTTGTTAAATTTATTCCTTCCAATGATGAAGTTATTTTTACCCATCCTCACTAACACACATTTTTCAGTTTCCACAACCAACACTTGTGGCCCGCTGATTGGGTGTAGCGATAGCGAGTGTGGCAGTTCTAACGAAACTAGCTTCATACAATGTACAAATCCATTTCGTTGCAAAAAACAACTAATAAATTCGTAGAACAAACGAGCGATTTCGTTGTATAAACGAAATTTTATTTTCAGTGCATAGAGAAAAAATCTTCAATAGCGTTTTTCTCAGCTTGCTGTTTTACAAATGGGACAATTCAAGACCAACAATTGAAATGGCCTTAACTCCATTTTGTAAACAAACCTTGTAAGACCATTTTCTCGCGAACCGAAGGCCGCCAAGGCAAACCAACATAATGAAAAGGTAGGGGGAATTCTCCTCTCCCCGATTGTGGTTTAGGTTTGCGAATGAAGGTTTCGGTTCGCGAGCAAATGGCCTTACAAGGTTTGTTTACAAAATGGAGTTAAGGCCATTTCGATTGTTGGTCTTGAATTATGCTGAAAATGGCAGTATAGTAATCCGTAGTAATCTTATAGTTAACTTTCTTCTGCCACCATAGACGCCATGTCTAAACGCAAAATAAAAGGGCAACTTGATCCCACTTTGATTTGCTCACGGATGAGGAGAATTACCCAAGTAACCATAGGCACCTTATTTCGCCTTTTTGGCTATATACGGGCCTTATCAGAACTTACAAACTCTGGTATAGCCGATGTTCAGCTGTATATAGCCAAAAAGGCGAAATAACGTGCCTATGGTTACTTGGGTATTCATCATCCAGGAAAAATTCGATTAATCATTCCTGGTTTAATGCCAAGAAGGAAAAAGTCCTCCATATTGTGATAACCACTTCCGATTTTCATGTTCTTTGCACGGAACTTTTGAACTTCGTTAAATTCAAGTGTTCACTTTAAATTGGTCGTCGGGGTGAATTCCATATACTGAAACCTTGGACGGTTTCAAACGACTTCTCACGTATTCTACTGAAAAGCGGCACCAATTTTTCACTTACGAGTCGTAAGTTACGACACCAACACAGATCGTCGGTTTAAGGTTAGCTTGAAAGGTCAGCCTAATAATGAATCCCTGGATCAGATCAAAGCTGAAATAACAAAACTACGTGGAGTTGAGCCAGTCTAAGTAATCAAAATGAAAATTTAAAACTCGTCCTGGCGATTCGCGCAACGGGATTTCTAATGATTTTTATTTAGTTTACTTCAAGTCTAGTGAACTAAACAACCTTAGGCCTTCGACGGGAGACTGGAGAAAATTTTAGAAAAATTCTGGCAACTTCATGGAAATGAATCAAACTTCCGGGAGCTTAAGGATTATTCCTAAAACTTCTGAACATTTTAATAAACTTTTGGAAAGATTTAAAACATTCAGAAAATTTATATTAACTCCAATAAAATTCTGTGAGCTTCAGGAAGCTCATTATATTTTTGGAAAACTCTGTAAACTTCAGGAAAATTCTGCAAATTTCAGGAAAACTCTGGGAAGTTCAGGGAAGTCTGGGAACATCAGGGAAATATGGGAACTTTAAAGAAGTCTGTAAACTATATAAAACTTTACAAGATTGTACTAAACTATAGAATATCTGCGAGCTTCATGGAAATTTGCGAAACAATGCGAATTTCTGGGAAATTGGGTTGTTTAGGGGTATTGAGGTAAATACATATTCGTCATCTGCATTAAAAACGGAACCGAAATCCAAAATTTCATCAATTTTGGTACACTGGAACTATTTTAAATAAGTACGATTACATTAGCAAAAATCACCATCTTAGCGCCCTTCGGCGGGACTTTGTATGGGAGCGAATTGTCAACGAATAGATTTAGTGCAATCGATCAAAAATTTAAATCTTGATTTAAAAATCGAGTTGAATATCTACGGGATTGATAAAAATATCGTAGTGCTCAGAAAACGAAGCTCTATCAGATAATGTATAAAAATTGCTATATTTTTCGAATTTTTAGAACTTCAGTAGAATAAGCTTTCACAAGGAAAATTCAGCGAACTTAAGGAAATCTCTGCAAGTAACAGGGAAGTCTGCGAACCTTAAAAAACTTTAAACAATCATCAATCTGAGGCATTGGAAAAAAAAACAATCCTGAGGACTTCGTATTATCATATATTGGGTTTTTATGTAATTTTTGATCAACCTGGTATCATGTGAAAATCAGAGAAACTTGAATTAAATTGTTGGACAGTTGAAGATCTTCAACATAATGCTTGATAAAGCTGAAAAATTGAAAAAATATCCTGAGGATTTCAGAGAAATCTTTCATCGCCTATAGGTTTTTAAAATAATTTCTGATCATACTGTTATCATGGGTGAATATTTGAGAGACGCTTTGTGAATTCCTGGACACCTGAAAAATCTTCAGAATAAAACCCGATAAACCTGAAGACTTGAAAACATATCCTGAAATAAACTTCGGGAAAGTTCTTCCTAGAACTGTAGCAAAATGCTATCCACAACTTGAGGCAAGTTTTTTTTTCCAATGACAGAAGGGAAGTTCTTCCCAGAATTTCACAAAAGTTTTTCCCAGAACTCCAGGGAAATTCTTTTCAGAAATTTATGGATGCTTTTCTTTGAATATCAAGAAAGTTTTTCCCGAAACTTCAGAATAGTTCTTCTCAAAACTTCAAAGAAATTCTTCCCGGAGCTTTAGGGATGTGCTCCTCAGAACCACAGAAAAGTTCTTCCCAGAACTCCAGGGATGTTTTATCCAGATCTTCAGAGATGTTCTTCCAAAAACTTAAGGGAAGTTTTATCCAGAACTTCTAAAAATTATTCTCAGAGCTTAAGAAATGCTCTTCCTAGAGCTTCAGAAATGCTCTTCCCAGAGCTCCAGAGAAGTTTTTTTTCCAGAACTTCAGAAAAGTTTTTCCATAAAATTTAGGGACGTTCTTTCCAAAACTACAGCAAAGTTCTTCCAAGAGCTTTAGGGAAGTTTATTTCCAGAACATAAGAAAACAAAAATTCCAATTTCGTCAGGTAAGTTCTTCCTGCCCCGTAACGTGGGTATAGATCACCTTTTCGTGGTACGTTACGGGATGTAAGATCTATCATCGATTCCTAGTCCCGACTACTTCAAACTAGGGTAACAGGATTTTTCAGTATTCAAAGGAACACATCTTAGTCCTTGTTACTTTTTATGCCTGGTTGATAGTGACAAGTCTCGGCTTTGTCCACCGAGGATGATCTTGAAACAAGGAAAACATGAGTTAGTGAGTCTTTATCTATGTGATTCCTAATCTTCTATCCGTTGTTCCCTAGTTTGAAGTGGTTAAGACTAGGGTTCTGATGCTTGGTCATTATCGGTGTCATTCCTTAATGTTGTTGCTAAGGAATCCAATTTTGACTGACAAGGGGGCGCGCCTTTGGAGTGTATTCCTAGTATAAATAGCGGGACATTTCAATTAGAGTCGGATCCTTGCGATAAATGCAAGAATGACAACTGTAAAAAAATCGAATACTTCATCATTTCTCAGTAGTGATGGAGTAATACAACATGCACTAAACTAAGGACACGGGGTATACTACAATAGATCAAATTACTGGTCGCAGTGGTGTTAGGTCCCGAACAGAGGAAAAAAAAGTTCTTCCCAGAACTTTAGCGAAGTTCTACCCAGTCCTATAGGGAAGTTCATTCTAGAACTACCTATGCGTGACAATGTTTGCACCATTCCTGAAGGGGATAAAGTGAATACGGAGGTGTATTTCGGCATTCTTAGTAAGTATGTCCTTCCGTGTTTTACGGACAAATATAACCCGGAGCTGAATGCAGACGGGGTACCATGCCACACCTCGAACCACACGCAGAATTGGCAGAAGGAACATCTGCCGTTCTGGCCGAAAGATATCTGGCCGTTATCCAGCCCCAATCTTAACCCCTTGGATCATGCAATGTGGCGCGTCATAAAAGGCCTGTGCCACTCCAGTACACCAAGCCTCAGACAAACATTGACCCGCGCCTGGAGAGATATGGATCCGGACTATATTATCAGAACTTAACGAGCATTCCGGAAGCGTGTTGAGGCCACAATTGCGGAAAATGGGAATTTTATCGATGATTAACATAGTTTTATGTTCTTAAAAATAAATTAATAAATTATGTGTTTTTTTTTTTGTTTCTACAGTGTTTAAGGGTTCAAACATTATTACGCATACGACACAGAAAAGTTTTGTCTCAGAACTCAAACAAAATCTTCCTAGAACTTGAGGGAAGTGTTTCTCAAAACTTCATGGTATTTCTACCCAGAACCTCTGAAAATTGCTTCCTACAAGTTCAGGGAACTATTTCCCTGAATTACAACTTGAGATGAAATTCTTCCAAGAACTTAAAAAAAATTCTTCAGAAAACTTTAAGGAAGTACTTCGTAGATAGCGACGCCGGTGGTGTAGGGGTAAGCTTGATGATCTCTCACCCCAGCAGGCCTGGGTTCAATCCCAGTCGGCACCGCCTGAGGCATAACATCTCTGATCACGTCTTCCTTCGGAAGGGAAGTAAAGCCGTTGGTCCCCGGTTCATGAGTTGGTGGCTCGATAGGTAGCGTCCAGGTGTGGGAACTGCCTCCCAGTCTTCGGTAGCATTGGTGCTCAGCTCGGAAAACAAGATCGACGGAAAACAAAAAGTAGATCCTAGAAATTTAAGGAAAATTTTCTCATGACTTCAGGGATGTTGACCCCAGAATACACGTATGTTCAAAGTTGTTTCTATAAAATACAAATATATGTACAAACAAACAAATCGTATCGAATGCACAAAAACTGGGTTATACGTACAAAGTGGAGGCCATATAAGGCAAATTTTAATTTCTTTTCAATGATGAGTCGAGTATTAGCACAAGACATTGAAGTAGTCTGCACATTGCAGACGAGATACGCATATCTGTCAAGCATAAGCAAATAAGGTAGTGAAATTAAATGGGAATTACTAATCTTTCTCTCTCTCTTTATGTCTGTTATTATTATGCGATTTCTGTTTTTTTTTTTGGAACTTCAGGGAGGCTTATCCCAGAACTTGAGGAAATTACATCCCAGAACTTGAGGGAATTTCTTCTCAAAACTTCAGAAGCCAAGCAGCACAAAGTTGTGGCAGGAACTTGCAGCAAATTGACTGTGACTTAAATAGGTTGCCTCAACCGGTTTGCATCAAGCGTGCTGCTAGGGAAACTTCTTCATAGAACTACAGAAAAGTTCCTCACAAAACTGCAGAAAAATTCTTCCCAACATTTTAAGGATGTCCTTCTCAGAACTTGAGGGAAGTTCATTCCAGAACATAAGAGAAGTTCTTCCCAGAACTTGAGAGAAGTTCATCTCAGAACTCCAGGAAGCTTCATCCCAATATTTCAGGGATGAACTTTCGAAAAGTTTTTCCCAGTACATGAGGAAAATTCCAATAATTTTAGGAAAAAAATCTTAAAATTCTAAAATCCTTGAATGTTAGAGAAACTTTCCAAGCTTCATTGGAGAAACAAGGACCTAAAAAGTGTTTCCCAAATTTCTGCAGAGCTCCCACAACATTTAAAAACTTTGATGGAGTTCCCAGAACATCAACGGGTTCTTCACAACTGTTTTGACATTTACAGAATTTTTTAAAACATGAATAAATTCATCAACGTTTACAGAACAAAAGCAAAAATTCTGCGAATTTTTTTCAAATGTTTTAAAGGACTTCTGGAATGTTTTGAAACATCCAGACATTTTTTAAGAACACCACGAAAATTCTGCAAGCTTCAGGAAGGATCAGTAATTTTTTGAAAATTTCAGCAAACTTTCTCTGACTTCAAGTGCTGTTTACAAAAGTTTATAGGCTCTTTTCAAAGGTTACGCGAGAAGTATTTACGTGCCAAATACGCAACGATCGCTCACACTATGCCGTGCTCGTTATATGAACAGTGTGAATAGGATTTAAGTCTATGATAAACTATAAAATGATTGTGATGCATGTGTGCCAGATGTAGGTGTAGCCAAACTAAGGGCAAACTAATTTTGTTGTTGTCAGAATTTCACGCAAGAAATGTGCTTTTGACAACGATCAATTCTTGCACTATTCCAGTATTTCAGGTGCAATATGTCCTGCTGGATTCCAATCGAGCGTTTGATTGTAGATTAGTTATAAGTGTAATGTGTTTTTGTTTTTTCATTAAAGCAATGATTTTCAGTTGAATTATAATAAACCTATAAATAGGTACCGAAAAAAAAACACCGAAGAGTTTTTACGAAATAATTCAGAGCGATGACGGCCAACAACGTAAGTTGTATTAGCTTCACGCAATCTTCTAAATAGCAAAAATAGTTTTTTTTCCTTGGTTTGTTTTCCGTCGATCTTGTTTTCCGTGCTGAGCACCAATGCTACCGACGCCAGGAAGGCAGCTCCCACACCTGGACCCTACCTATCGACTCATCAACTCATGAACCGGGGACCAACGGCTTTACTTCCCTTCCGAAGGAAAGCATGATTAGAGATGTTATGCCACAGAACATCCCGGCGGCGCCGACTGGGATCGAACCCAGGCCTGCTGGGGTGAGAGGTAATCATGCTTACCACTACACCACCGGCGCCGCTAGCAACAATAGTAGATTGCAATTCAAATATGAAATACCATTCGAATATATAGGAAAAAAGGATTCATGTGGAAAATCATCAATCTATGACAAAACCATAACCATTTGGTGCACCCTGCGTTGAACATCCAACCCCACATAGCACCATTTTACCTGAAAAAAAAAACCAATCAAAAACAAATCTTCCCAACGGGCATTCCAGATTCCAGACGGCAGCGCACTCTCATCAGCAAGCATCTCTAATACCATATCAGCTCCGGCTCACGTCCAGGAAATAAATCATAAAATCTAATAAAATAAGTTTTTGTCATAATTTAAATAATAGATTTAGTACCTGCAGCAGCAGTGTTCCACTGCCAATGCAGTTGCTTGGGGGCCGGCTACTATCAAACCAGCAGCGCGCAGTGATGCATCTATGGTATGAATGGAAGTAGAGCACCCAGGTATTGCACTTTCAGAACTGCAGGGGGTTAGGGTAGCCGTGAGTTATTTATGGACTACCTACCGGTGTGTATGGTCGTAATTTAATGCTACTCTGCGCTCTGTCTCGCCACGCGTCTGGGCGCCATCTATTTGCCACTCACAACCCCTAGCCACATGTCGGCCATAAATGGAGTATGGTATGATGGATTATTTATGTCCATTGGTGAAATTTTGTCCATTCCCGAAATCAATTATTAAAGAACAGATTAAAACGTCATTTCCTCTCAAGTCCATGATCCAAGCTGCCAGCAAAGAAGTGATGAATTTATCAAATGGATGGGGAAAACTTATCTTCCCTAAGATCGATAGCAAACCGACGTACAGGTGGATACGGGATTGGTTGTATAACCTAAGTTTATAACTTGGATACATAGACTAGGGGTTTGCGGGAGTAGCGTGTGCCATTTTGCGGTACTGCTGCAGTGCATTAATACACATGGGAACCAGGGATACTTTTCCGGAATGTTTTCCACTGCAGAAAGTAAACCAATTTCGAAACGAAGAAACAGAAAGTACGCTTTTTTGGTTTGGGAATAAACCGGCAGGTTGCAACAGGGAAGGCAAAGTTTAGCAAATAAAAATAAATTAAATTAAACTTACGCCCGTAAGCCCCGTCGCTCTGAAGCAAGATGAATGTTTGTGGAAGTGTTTGCGATCGGTTGTTAGCGGTGGGGTAATGAAATTGTACGTATGTAAGTAGTAAACGGAGAAAGTTTACCGATTGTTTCGAGCAAGCTTTCGCTTTCGCTTTTTTGTTGAGTCCAGAGAACATTTCGAAAGCTAGTGATTGTTTGAAAGTATTTCCAAGAAGCTCTGGAAAATTCATGAAAAATTAAATTTACTTATAGAATATTTTTTCTGTGTGCTTTTATCATCATTTTTTAACTCCACGTAGCACAATCGATTACTGATGATTCTGATAATTGTCACGAAATATGAGCTCATTTGGTTGCATCCTGAGAGCTTACTTGATTCCGTTCATCCACCCAGATTCCTTAGCAATGAATTTGGTAACTTTTATCAAGACTTTTTTAAATTGTCCGCCTGAATTCGTTAACTATTTCCGTAAGTTGTGCCTTAGCTTTTGACTTTTAATAATCTTCATTTCTTTTATTTGTTTACATGTTTACATGTATGGATAAGTGACACAGATGCGTCTTTTCAACTTTAGTACATTTGAAATTTTAATTATTATTTACAGTTCCTAGTCCTATCAGGCCTGTTATTAGAGTATGACCACCTTGGTGGGATTGGTTTGTTTTTTTGTGCCTTAACAATGGCTCTTATGCTTATATACGGCTTCTTCTGCTTCTTGAGCATCTTTACGCCTAGACCCGTTGGACGTTAATTGTCGAGGCACTTTTTTTTTTTTGGTCCCTGTTTCCATTCACAGGCCCATATTTCGATGTATCCTAGAAAGAAACCATCTGATCAAACTTCCGGATGGCAGTTTCGAACTACTCCGATACTTAGTTTCCCCGTTTTCGCCATTTTTCTGGTGACAAGTTGGGAATAGAGCACCATTTGAGCAAGATCTGTTTGTGCTTTTCCGGGAAAATGTATCGCATTTTGATTATTGAAAACAAAATATACACTTCGGTACATAGTACCGGACCAAAGTATAGCACCTCACAATTTTTTTCCCCACCAAAGAGCTGTAACTGTTTCGGATATTCATGAAATTTCTTCCTCAAATAATATTTATCAGTAATAGGGGAATTTACGTATTCTCGTCAATCTAAGCAGCGTCCGCACTTCTATTAGCATTTTCACAGCGTCACGCACATATATGACGTGTCTGTTTGTTTCAATTCATCTGCTGCTTGCTTCTCTATCCATTTCAATCGACAGAATTCTTCAAAACTGTTTGAAAGCGTTTTTACAACGCTCTAAACTTCTCAGGTGAGTGTGACTATTGTCGGCAGCCTCTTTTTCTTCGGCAACCTTCCCATTAGAACTGCGTGTTAACCAGCTGTTCTATTATCGGCAACTCGAAATCAGCCCCATTTTGTAGTACGTATGCTTCATTTGAAGAAAAATCTGGCATAACAGGATTGCTCGGTCCTACAAATATAATCAGATTGAAGCTGAAAGACTAAAGAATCATTTGGATACATTCAGGGAAGTGTGTTGACGGTAAAACATAGTGAAATTAACGTTTAAATTTTGGTTGCCGAAAACAGTCAATAGGTGCCGAAGCCGACATTTACCCTATATAAAGAAATATTAAAAATTTTCAAACTTAATACAGATTCTGCCAATCAAGCTCACAATTATACCGATAAGTTTAGGATACTTGACCAACCAGCAGCTAAGATTTCAGGAACATTTTATGTACATCCAGAAAAGTAAAAGCTCTTTCATTTTTTTTTTTAGGAGAGAAAATAAACGTAAGAGGTTCTTTTGTCCGGTGCTGTACCTGTTGAGCAATAAGTAAGCAAAAACATACATCAATTAACAGACATACCGATACAAATGGTGGTGTATTTAAAGTGTGTTTTTACCACCAGGTACATCCTGTATCAAACACGCCCAAAAAACAATATGAGCTGATTAAAAGCTGAATAAGCCATTTGATGAAGATTAGATGAAGAAGCATATTTTTTACCTGAATAAACTCTTATTCTACTTCCAATGTGTGTTGGGAAATTACACTTGTAAAATTAAACAGATCTTTTGCTGAGAAATTGTAAAATCATAAGAAATCCTTAAATTATTACAGCAGATCTATACGTTCAACGGCTTTGGCAGGGAATATTTTTCACATTATGTCAGTTTCTTGGCTATTTCGTTTTGATGTTGCTAGTTCCAATCCAAGGCACAGGATATTAGACTTGGTGCAATATATGCGAAATTGTTGCAAAATGAATTCTATCGATGGTCCCTTCAACTACGCGGTAGTGATGTTATTCCGGAATCGAACCAACCAACAGAGCTGAGATGTAGCAATTCAACAGATGTAACGATATAACCGGTATTTCTGATATTCGTGATCATTGACTCTGAGAATTTTTGAAGATCCCTGAATTTAAAATTAAAGTCAAGATTATTCGCCTCGGATAATTTTCTAGACTCTTGTGTTTGGGAAAAATCATAGTTATGGCACTAAGTAAATATATCAAAAAAGAACGTGGATGATAACTCGAAGGGAATTTTGAAGTCAATTAAAGATTTATGTTGGTGCGATGTCTAAATATTTAAACCCAGTTTTTTGGGACACATTATTTTAGATTGCAAAAAGCTCTCCTCATTACATTCCGATTGCTATTTTACACTAAATGACGCGAGCTTTTTGAAATCTCAAATGAAGCATCGAACGAGTTCTTGGGAATATTACTTAGGGATTCGGACGATAATTCCAAATGAATTCTGATGAGAACTCTGCGAAAAATACAAAGGAAACATGCCTGGTAGTTCTAAGTAGAATTCCAAGAATTTTGATGATCTTCGATTTCATGGAAATCCTATGAAGAAACTTAAGAGAGATCTGGGAAGTATTTTATGGGACTTCTGACTAGAATTTCAAGATAATTTGCAGAAGAATTCTAAGGGAAGTGTTACTTGAATTCCAAGAGAATCCTTAGAATAATTCAAGAGTAATTCTGTTAAGAACTCAAAAGAATTTTTGAGAACAATTACAAAGACGCGCAAGATGGAAAATTCCTGAGAGGTTCAAAGCGAGCTCGAAACATAAATTCATGAGAGTTTCAGGAGAATATCAATGGAATATCTAGGATAATTCTGGGCAAATTGTGAGAGGTAGAGATGTTATATCGGAATCGCAACAACCAACAGAGCTAAGATGTAGCAATTCGACAGATGTAACGATGTAACAGTTGATTCTTTCAAGAATGAATACATATTCATGATAATGGACTCTGGGAATTTCCGACGATCCCTGAATTTCGAATAAATGTCGAGATTATGAGCCTTGGATAATTTCCTAGACTCTTGTGCTTGGGAAAAATCACAACTCAAAGAACTTAAAGGGAGTTTTGAGGTCAGTTTAATGTGCAATTTACTTTGGTGCGATGTCCAAATATTCAAACCCAGTGTCTTGGACTACATTATTTTAGATTATAAAAAAATGATGCGTCGAATTGCACCTTAAAAGGAGTTCATGGGAATTTCACAAAGGGATTCTGGCGATAATTCCAAAATAATTCTGGCGAGAATTCTGATAAATGTACAAAGAGAACCTTCAAGATAGTTAAAAGTAGAATTCTACGAATTCTGAGGACCTTTTGATTTCATGGAAATGCTAAGTAGGCACTTAAGGGAATTCTGGGAATAATTTCATGGGAGATCTGAGTAGAATTCCAAGAAAATTCTGATAGCAATGCAAAAGTAATTCTGTAAAGAATTCAAACGCTTTTCTGACGGCAATTACTAAGAAATGCAATGGAAAATTCCTGGGAGGAGAGTTCAAAGCGAGCTCGACACATAATTCCATGAGAGTTTTAGAAGAATACTTAAGGAACAATTTGGTGAAATCTAGGGAAATTGTGAGACGGAATCCAGTGTTGGAGAATTCCATGGGGTTCTGTTCAGTTAGTTCATTCGTTTACACATTAATTTGCCTCTAACTTTTTTCATCAACAGAGTTTTGTAAAATGGTGTATAAAGCTATTGTAGTTTTTGGTATTAGCTACAACTTTTATGAACAACTCAAATCCATATCTCTTATGCATGATGCCATGCATGCCTAGAATTTTAAGGTAATTTTGAAGAGCCTAACCCTATCGAGGGGAGAATTTAAAATGAATTCAAGTGAATATTCCAAGGTATTTCAGATATGAATTCTGTGGAGCTTATGAACAGAATTCAAAGGATTTTCAAATGAGGTTCCATATGTGTTCTCGGGAATTATTATGTATTTTAATTAAATAATCAATCAAACAAATCAATAAGTTCGAAAATGTCAGGAGCATTCAATTGAAATCTCTATCAAAATTGGGCATGAATTATTAAGAATTTGGAGGGTATTTCAGAGCGGACTATGAGAGCTATCTGGAGAGTATTCCTAGAATATTATGAAGTTCTTCTTGAGGGAATACCAGACTGAGACTGTCTGCTGATAAACTTAGAAGAAATTTTGAGCAAATTCTAAAGAAATTCTCGAGAAAATCCTAAAGAAATTCTTGAGGAATCCTAAAGAAATTGCGTAAGGAGAATCCAAGAAAGATCAAGATAATCCAGGAAATTTAAAATTTTCCAAATTTCTTTGTATTTTCGTGAAATCAATGAAAGCGCAACGATTTTTCCTGAAGTTCCCGCAATACTTGATGCTTCTCTGAAGTTAACGGAACTTCAATTAAAATGCTTCTGTATCATCTTGATGTTCATTGAACATATCAAGAGAATTTGTTTTTGCAATTTTCCTGCAGTTAATGGAACTTTCCTGAAGCTCTCGAAGTTTTCCAGGAATTTTTAAAATGTCACATGAATTCTATAGACTTCTATAAAGATCCAAAAGTTTTTCTTAAATTTTCAAAAATTACATAGAGTTCGATGGATTTTTTTTTAAATTCTCGGATCTTCTTTAAGGTTTCCGTAATTTTCTTGAAGCTAAAAGAAAATAATTAATGCTTTTTTTGGAATTTCCACTGATGATCACGATTTTTTTTAAAGTTCATGTGACTTCACATAACTTATCAGGACTAATTCTTCAAGACCTAAAATAGATCTTGTAGACCATTTCTCGTCTACTTTTTCAAAGGGACGTATCAGCTTTTGTAAGCAATGCATTTTAACGTTGATTTGGCGTAACTGGCAGCTCGCTCACGCATGCTAACACTACCATCAGACAGGGGAAGTTTCCCCCTATCTGATAGTGGTGTTAGTATGCGTGTGCGAGCTACCAGTTACGCAAAGTTGACGATCAATGCATTGTTTACAAAAGCTGATTCTTCCCTTCGAAAAAGTAATCGACATTTAATGATGTATTTGATTTTAATATTAGTAGACTAGTTTTTTAAGAATAGAATTGAGTATTTTTAAACAGTATGTGTGGCTTTTCTGGCATAGATGATGAACAAATAAATAAATAAATAAAATTTAACAACTCCCCTATGCATCCGAACAAACAATTGAGCAGGCCAAAACTGAATAAGACTGCTTCATAAGGCAGATCTGCAGTAAAATTTGAAACTCTAACTGGTTTTTTGTACTACTTTGAAGCTTCCTAAATTGCCACAAAATTCTTGGAACTTACTTACTATTCCATTAATTTTCCTGATATTAATTGAACTTCCTCAATTATCCCACCATTTCCCTGAATTTCGCATAACTTCTTGAAAATTTTCCTGAAATTCATGGAACTGTTCTAATTTTTCAGAACTTGCCCTTACACATCATTTAACTTCCCCTAATGCCTAGACTTTATTTAAATTCTCGGTATATCCTTGAAATTATTGGAACTGCCCTTAAGATATTTGAGCTTCCCTGAAGATCTCTAAACCTAGCTTCTCTGATCTTTATGGAACTTCTTCAAAGTTTTTAAAATTTGTATCAAGTTCTCTGAACATCTCTTTATGTTTGTACAAAACGTGTGCAACTACCCTACCCAAATACTCATATCATCACACAAGTGCCGCAAGCGTAGTGTTATCATGCCTACCGTTCTATTGTAAAGATTGCAAATAAATTCAATAGTTCGCATGCCTCTGCCATGGCAGGATGGCCCGATAAACGACCGTGTTTTATTTTCACCATCTATTCACACAACGTAGGGAAGTTTATACCCGTGCGCGATCACTTTAGCAATCTTGAAGATCTTCGAATATCCCTGAAGTTCTCAGAACTTTTAAAAGTTACTGTACTTTTCCAGAGGCTTTTTTTCTTTGATTTGTTTTCCGTTGGTCTTGTTTTCAGTGCTGAGTACCAATGCTACCGACGCCAGGAAGGCAGCATCTACGCCTGGACTTATCGACCCATCAACTCATACTCATGGACCGGGGACCAACGGATTTACTTTCGGTGATCAGAGATTTTATGCCTCAGAACATCCCGACGGCGCCGACTGGGATTGATCCCAGACCCTTTGAAGTGAGAGGCAATCACGCTTACCACTACACCACCGGCGCCGCTGGCCACATTGAAGCTGTTGAAGCTTCCTTTAAGTGCCCGCAGTATGTTCAAGTAACTTCATGGACATTTTTGGAGCTTCCTTTAATTCTTCAGATATTCTTCAGATATTCTTCAAAGTTCATTAATTTCTTGCGAAGTAAACAAGGCTGCCCTGAACTCTCGGAACATCCCTGAAGTTCTCACTATTCTTCTAATGATGTTCCAGAAATTACCCTGAAAGAAACAAAACTGTTATAAATATATCTGAACTTCCCCTACATTTACGAAACTTTTTGAAGGGTGCCACTGTTTTCCTGAAATGAATGAAACTGTACTAAAGTACTCGAAATTTGCCCGAGCTTCTCGGAATTTCTCTGAAGGTCGCACACGCTTTCAATCTACAGGTCCAGGTTCTTGGCCATATTTCAATGTATCCTGGAAGAAAACCTCTTGACAAAACTTCCGAATGGCAGTTTCGAAGTACCGATACTGATTTCCTCCATTTTCGCTAATTTTCTGGAGACACGTTCGGAATAGAGCACCATTTACATATAATTTTGTTTTCAGTTGTTATCGCATAACTAATTAAGTTATCACCCTAAACTTATTTTGTTATCAGTTGATATCATGAAAGAATATGTAATGATGCAAGGTTACAAAACTTCAAATATTATCCACATGGTGAGAAAAACAAACACTGCCAACATATTTCAGTTATCAGCGTAAAGCTTTAATACCAAATCGATAAAATAATTTGGAATTTTGGTGAAAAAATTGGCATGGATCACAGGATTCTTTATCAAGATGTTTTCAATGATAACTACATCAGTTATTTTTGTGATATTACAGAAGTATTCTTTTGTTATAATTGTTGTTATGTTGGCTGTTTATTCAACCACAAAGATAACATGTTCTGTTATCAAATCTTGATAACCGGGTATCAGAACTTGCTATCAGTTTGGTATAATCCTTTACTCTTTACTCGGGAGGTCAAAACAGAGTTGATCCTTTGTGCTTCATTATGAATGGTAACCCGAGCAGAGTAAAATAACAGCCTGATATCATCATGAAAACAAGTTTTGTTATTCCAGATATCATTTTGTTTTCAGTTGTTATCACATAACTAATTTAGTTATCAACCTCGACAAATTTTGTAATCAGTTGTTATCATGAAAGAAAATCAAATGATGCAAGGTTAGTTAAAAACTTCCAATATTATCTGCATCGTAAGAAGTACATACAAACACTGCCAATCATATTTAATTTATCAACGTAAGACTATTATACCAAATCGATAAAATAATTTAAAATTTGTTGAAAAAATTCGCATGGATCACGGGATTTGTTATCAAAATGTTTTCAATGATAACTAAATCAGTTATTTATGTGATATTCAAGGAGTATTCTTTTGTTATGAAAATTTTGATAACCGGGTATCAGAACTTGTTATCAATCTGGTTTAATCCTTTACTCGGGTACCGGACCAAAGTCTATCAACTCGCAATTTTTTTACCCTCCAAAAAAGTTCAAATAGCTGTAACTTTTTCAGATGTTTTCCTGAAATTGATGAGATTTTACTAAAATGCTCGGAATTGGCCTTAAGTTCCCACACATCATATTTGCACAGAAGTTCACATAGCTTATTTAAAGATCTTTAAGCTTCCCTGAAGTTTTGACAGCTTCTGTAAAGTTCCTGCAATTTTCCAAAACGTCAAAACTGCCCTCAAAGTCTCTTATCGTCACAGAATCTCTAGGAAACAATGAAACTACTCTGAAGCTATCGGAACTCACTTTTTAAGGTCATTAAACGTCTTTGAAGCTCTGGAAGACCATGAAATTCTTAAAACTATTCTGAAGTTTCCGGAGCTTCCTTGAAGTTCATGGAAGATTTATAAAATAATCAAAAATTCTTGCAGGTCGTGGAAGATTTATAAAATAATCAAAACTTCGTGGAGGTTCGCAATAATTTTCCTAAAATTAATAGAACTTCACTAATTTTCTGATGGTCGTGGAACCGCTCATAAGTTCTCAGAACTGATACGCAGTTCATGTATGGTATGTAATTTTAAATACCCGAACTCAACCCATCCCAATTCATAAAAATTTCAAGAACACGTACCCGACCCGAACCCGAAATGTGATTTTTTTAAATACCCACCCCGACCAAACTCGTATGGTTCTGCTACGGATTAACAGTTCATTGAATGCATATGCTTATTCCTTTGGTTTCTGTTTTTGTGAAGGCACATGAATAATATCTGTTATTTGTTGAAAAAATTTGCCAAGAAGTTTGATTTGATGCTCAAAATCATTAATTTATTGATTGGAGAAGATGCAAGAAATACCCGAGCCCGATCAGTTCCCGAGTATTCCACGTTTGTTGTTACTCGTACCCGACCTGAACCAGCAAAATCTATTTATTTGCAACCCGTACCCGACCATCTCTAGATCCCGTTACTTTCTTTAATGTATCTAAACTTCGTTGAAGTTTTCTGGACGCTTTCATCTTTATTCATAGAATATCTGTTAAGCTCCCACAATGTGTCTGATGTTCTTGGAATTGCTTAAAGTTCTTAGAAGTGTTCGAAAATGTGTTGGTCATTCCTAAAGATTTTTAAACAAACCTGTAGAAATCTTCAGTTCTTGAAACTTTTGTAAAGTTTCTGCAATTTTCTTAAAGGTAATGGAACTTATGGATATCTTTGATTTTCAACGGAATTTGACTGGAGTTTATCAAACCTCCCTGAAGTTCTCGGAACTTACCTGCTGGTACAACAAATCTTAAATCTGAGTGATAAGCAAAACATTTTTCATTTCACTTTTATTGGCGGATTTTTTTCTGAAGTTGCTTAAGAGCGCAGATTAAATCTGAATGAAGACAGAATATTTTTCATGACATTTTTAGAAATGCAATTTTACTCAATGCATAATAATCTGTATGGGCATCCACAAATACCCTCATGCATTTTCGCAGCATGTGCAGCTTTGTTCGACATGCATATCGAAATTTATATGCCCCTTATTATTCTTCGTTGAAATGCTTATCACATATTAGCTTTTTGCGTGCTCTCAACTTAGTGTTCTAGATGCACTTCCACAGTTAAATATTGAGAGCTTTCAATGCCTGTACCAGGCCCAGGGAAGCCCAGCAATTTTCCAACGCGAAAAATTCCTAGACCGGATCAGGAATATCTGAAGGAGGCGCCCATAGTATAGATTAAAAAAGAAGCCAGTAACCACTATGGCAGGCCTGATTTTTAACCAATATATTTTGTTGCATTCGTATACCCTTTTTAGCTTCATGTTTCTCTATAAATTAGTATTATCTATGCGTAGTCAATTTACCACTGGGATGAACTCAAAAGTCATAATTCTTTTTGACTTACCCTCTCCGTTGTTGCCGGGTTTCCCTGGAGATAAAAAAAAGACAAGTAAAGAATAATTATTACCATCTTCATCGACAAAAGCACCGTGAGCCATAATACCAAACTGATTACAGGTAGAAATTTAACACTGGGAAATCATATTACTGCCATACTTGATTGATTGCAATGCCATGTGTAATGTGTTTTTCCAGTATTAAACATTTTTTCAGCATTGAATTTGAATTCTAAATCACGGTGCATGGATTCTAGTAGAGAAACTTTTGTAGTGAAAAGTTTCACTGGCTAGAAGGAGAGTTAAGTTAAAATTCTGCAATAGAATTAAGTGATTTCATGACACCACAAAAACACCAAAATCTCAATCGATTTTGAAATAGGATTTGCCCCGGATACCCAGGTATAATGGGAGGAGGAATTTGAGTTTTTATGAATGGCCAAATATATTACCAAAATTAATGGTGTAGTGGCAAGAGTGATTGCCTCCAACCCAAAAGGGCCTGAGTTCAATCCCAGTCGGCAACGCCGGGATGTTCTGAGGCATAACATTTCTGATCACGCCTTCCTTTCGGAAAGTAAAGCCGTTGGTCCCCGGGCCATGCGTTGCGGGCTCGATTGATAGGGTCCAGGTGTGGGAGCTGCCTCCCTAGCGTCGATAGCATTGGTACTCAGTACGGAAAACAAGATAGCACCTTTTTTTCGTTCGTTGGGAAGCCATTTCAAGTGTAATAAATTACATTAGGACCGCGATTAAACCAAAAAGGTTGCAAACGATAAATGCAGAAGATCTAAGTTTAATTTAAAACAGTGGTACGCCCTTATCGTAGCCTTGGCGGCTGTCAATATATCGACAGGTTGGTAAATGTCCACGGATGGATTGCAAAAGCTAAATACTGTTTCGAAAACCCATCGCAGCTTCCTTAAAAAAAAACCCGCCTACTCCAAGGAGAGGCAGAAATTGCAGCAAAGCCGAGCAAATTGGAGAAAATTCTATTATTCACTGTGCTCTGTACACCCATTTCCGTCGGCACAGTCGGAAGAAGCGCAAACCCAAGCACGATGGAGAAAGTTTTCCACTGCAGATGGCACATCGCTACGTGGGTGCACCCAGGAGAATTTCGGTCGTGGCATATCTGTACAATTGCCCGATGATTGGCGATTTATCTATTTATCCTCTGCACATCACTCCCCCTGATTACTCCATTTCATCATCCGAGCAGCAGAAGCAGAACATTAATTACCAAGTTTGTCCCCCTCGAGATGGTCGACGGTAATTGGAAATAGAATGCGCACAGAACAGCGGGGCAAATCTAATGGAATCCTGCAAAACTTGGTCATCCGACGATCGATCGTCAATGACTGTGGGTGTTGGACGAAACCGAAACAAATCAGCAGAAACTTTTCCCTGAAGATTGATTGGGTACAAGTTGGTCTCGCGGAAAGTTGTTTCTCAAGCAGTACCTGTCCCAAACAAAAGCAAAAACTAAGTCATTCTTCACTCGTCAACATAAATTGACCAAAGCACTCGACAACCACAAGACATTTTTCTTCCTCCTGATTCCCCTGGTAAACGTTCCACCCTTTCTTTCCATCAGCATTAAGTGATTCCACCCAGACAGAAGCCCCGAAGCAACCTTCCACAGTAGCATAAACTTCTTTTCTCGTAAATTACAACATACTTTAGGACTCAGCCAGCACTCCCTTTGAGGAATAAATTTTGCATGAAATTGCATGTAAATTTGCGGCACAAACAAGTCCACCCGAATGCATGCTTTCTTCGGCCCTAGAGGTTCCCTCTGCTGGACCCGATGGTACGACTGCTGCTGTAAGCCATGAGCAAACAACACATGCTCGAGAGAGCGCACTGACTGCAGCAGCACTGGTTACCACATAAACATTGTGCAAGTTAAATATCTCTCCTCGCAAAAGCCACAAACTTGCCGAGGAAGTCCGTGTTGTGCTTCCCATGTATAGAAAATAGTTCGCTCTCACATTTTCTCCGGCAACCATGCTCCAGTATGTGGTGGGTGCATCAGACATTCTCCAAGCAAATAAATCGATGAATCAGCTCTTGCTCTAGGTGGCACCCCAGCTGGAACCGAGGACCAGCAGCAACAGCACTCTTGGTTACACGAGACACCCTCATCCCCGATGGTTGGTTGTGGTGGCCATCCTAAGCCGTCTGCAAACTTGCAGCATTGTTGCCTTTCTCGGTAGGAAACTGCAGCGTAACCCTTTTTTGCTGCCTAGCAACGCTAATGGGAGTTATGTGGGATCTCCCTTCCGTTGGAAACAAATGAGGAAGTTGATTAAATATAACCACAGCAGGGGCATTAATTGAATGGAGGGATTTCTGCTGCAGGGGCCCGGATGTTTCCGGAAATAATTTGCAAATAGTGCGGTGGGGCGAAGGACGTAGAATAAATCTAGCGAACATGCTCTGGATATTTATTTACTAAAAACAATTTCGAATGGATCATTTTATGTAGCATGATGATGCAACTTCATTGTGATCCAGTTGACTTCAAGAAACTTTTAATAGAAAATTGATTAGAATACTACGTCAATGAAAAAACTACAGTAGTAACCAGATTTTGTCAGCCTCTCCGTGCTCAAATATTTGGCTTCCCGTAACCTCACTTTTTACATGTGCCCAAACTTTCAAAACCAGATTTAATGCCATATTCAAGCTTTAATCCGTTGTAAAATACACTAAATATTTTAGTTTACTCGATATCTATCCATTGCAAGCAATATTTTGTTAATTTTTTATGTTTTGAGAGTTGGTGCACAGGTAGATTGAGGTTAAGGAAACGCCTCTGCTTTTATCTTTCATTAATTTCACATAACAGTAATTCCAAATATTTCTCAGTCATCTGATGGATGTTTAAGGTATACTCACAGGAGTGGAACTTCGGATCAGAAAGTGGCTCCACTTGTCATTTGCGAACACTAGCGCACCTAGCGGTAGAAGGCATCTTCTGCCTACAGTTAAGATAGGCAGCATGCTATGATAGTGTGAGTGCACATAGAAAGCCCGTGTGGAACGCTACCACAACACATCGCTTGTTGAGCAGAAAAACAAACAATATTTGATTCACCGATTTGTTTGCACTTTCCCTTCTGTTCTGTGGTATACTTGTTATCACTGAAAAAGCAAGCGTATAGGATTGTTACACTGAAAATAAAATTTTGTTTATACAACGAAATCGCTCGTTTGTTCTACGAATTTATTCATTGTTTTCTGCAACGAGATTGATTTGTACATTGTATGAAGCTAGTTTCGTTAGAACTGTCACACTCGCTATCGCTACACTTAACCAGCGGGCCACAAGTATTGGTTGTGGGAACCGAAAAATGTGGAGTGTGTTAGTGAGGATGGGTGAAGATAACTTCATCATTGGAAGGAATAAACATGACGAAAAAGAATAAAACTGGGCTTCAGACCGGACTCGAATTATGAATCTTACGATATTCAGATCTGTACTTTATGCGTCGCTCTATCTGTGCTACGAGAAATGGTAAGGCTAAAGGCAAATAAGAAGCACTCATGGAACGGTAATTCGATTTCATTTGCTTTTTCTGCTGCTTGTATGTTTTTTTTTTCTCTGACCACCGCGACCAGTAATTTGATTTATTGTGGTAGCTTGCATGATTTATTGTGGTAGCTTGCATGTATTGGTCAAACCGAAAATATTTCAATAAAAAAGTATCCCATCTCCAACATACAATCAGCACTTTATGAGACAAGAAGCGCAGTTGATGGTTTGTGTGTACAAAGTTGAATTTGTGTATTATACGAATAAGAAGTAATAGCAGCATTGCGCCAGATGACAGAAAAAACGAATGTACCATTTATAAAAGATGTGTTTTATGTACGATATTCATTTTTACGAAACTGTTTTCAGAGAAATAACGAAAATACATTTTCAATGTAGAACATGTGAAAATATTTTCAAAAAGGTGACTGACAAAATCGGGTCATTACTCAAGTAGCTTCACAAGTTTTATTGCGGTTTTAAAGCATTCTAGAAGTCTAAATCTAAATTATAGCATAGTCCATAAAGCTTCAGGGAAGTTTAATAAGCTTTAGAGAAAAATTAGAAACTTCTCATAAATTCCAAGAAGTTCACGGAAGTCCAGCGAAATGCAGTGAGGTATAGAGATCTTTAGACCAATTCCAAATCATAATCAGTGAATTAGAGAGAACTTCAGGGAAGCTTAAAGATCTTAAAAGCGGTTCTATTTCCATCAGGAAAACTGCAAAAAAAATTCTAAGAACTTCAGGAATATCCAGAGAATTTCAGGTAATTCAAGGTAACTTCAGAAATGTAGAGAGGACTTAAAAAAAAATGTGCATTTAAAGTACCTCAGAGGAGCAGGCCTATATATATATATCTCGGGAATTTTCATGGACTTTGTCGTTAACTTTTTCCCTGAAAATTATTGTTAAACGTTCAAACATTTTTCACCCGCATTATTATCCGTCCCCAGAAAGCAAAAATATTCAAATTTGAGAGAGAAAATTCTTTCTCACGTGCTCAATCTTTCAACATGCTATGTATATTGATGAAACTCGATTTGTGTTTTCCCTCTCACAGACTTCAAAATAAAGTTCCTGACACTGCCAAAAATCGTCTGGTACTTCATCTGGTATATACATTCAGACTAACATCTGAAGTTTTACCTTTTTTACATATTCTACACAAAAGATACTTTCTAAGCCCTGCTCCATTCATAACGCCGGCAGGGAAACCTGTGAGGCATAGCTGAGAAAGTTTGTTTTGTGCAGCAAAAATTTTATTACCATTCGATCAGAAATATTTCTACGCATCTGTTCAATTTAAGACTTTATCGTTTTTCAAAATGTCACTATTGAAAATTGCGCGAATGTTCAACTGTTGCTATGATGATTAAAATTATCGCCGATTTCCTGCGAAAAGCGATTTCCCTAACACAGATTTCAAAGTTGAATTCCATCCTGTCTCACCAAACGGTGTTTATTCAATCACCGCGTGGTAAGTGCTGATGTTCTCCAGTACACAACGAAAGGCTCCCCGCAAGCAGCTAGCTATCAAGGCTGGCCTGAACCGCTGATCGGATTCAGTTCCAATCACCGTGTGTGGTGGTGGCAGCAGCAGCAGCAGCAGCAGTGCTTCCGGCACGTGGCGTTGAACATTGTTCTCCAGTACACAACGAAAGGCTGCCTGCAATCAGCGAGCTGCAGCCCACATGAGCATCCATAGAAGGAGGAAGAAGCCACACCGCTATTGATCGGAATCAGTAGCTCTTCGTGAGTCAATGAGGGCCGTCTTTGCCAAACGCGTCACCCTCATTCCAAACAACAGCAGCTCACCAGCCTCATCTGTGTTTAACACTCTAATAGCTCAGCATTACTCAACCATCACGACAAAACGGTCCTTTTCAGGATCATCAATCGGATGTCAGTTCCCATATCAAGATAGAGCTGGAATTAGGGTGTAACAGCTTTTGTAAACAATAACTTCTTTCGATGATGTCTTGAAAGTCAATGCTCACCCACGCAAATCAACACCAAAATCAGGTAGGATAAGACTTCCCCTACCCGACAATTAATTTGCCATCAAGTAAGTCGGGTCTATATGGTAATCAAACCGCTTTTAAACCTGAATGATGTCTTCATCCGGGGTCGTCTCGTTGATTGCAATCACTTCTTCGTCGAGCACCTCAATCACGGCTACTTTGGCATCTCATGCTACCACTCCCGCGTTCGAACTAGCTTCTAAACTGCTGTCACTTTGATGTTCATCCTGGTAACGTATTTCATCATCCTGCTTCCGTTATTCTTCCAGTTGTTGCTTCTGTGGCTGCTTTCGGGTATTTCGCTTGGGGCAGGAATTCATCCGGTGCTCCTCTGTCTTACAAACAAAGCAAACTTTCTTGATCCCTTAATAGAATAAGTTCCCCTTTGTAAGTGTAAGCATCGAAGCCCAGCTCTGGTGTAAATGTTTCCCGGACGACACGCTTCACTTTACCGGCTTTCCCCAGCACCAACGCTAGATCTTTATCAGGAACTTCAGATGGCAGATCATACAGTCGCACATATTGGACGCATTCTTCTGCATTCAACATGCATACATCGACTACCTTTCCATCGTCATAAGGGAAAACCAATTGCCTAGTGTTATGCACCAATGCATGAAGCATCACTTCTTAGGGCTTACATTTTATGAGCATGGATTTTTCCTCGGCTATTCTGTAGTTAGTTTCCATCTTGACAAGATCTGCGTCCAACGTTTTTTTTTTGTTAAATTTATTTGATAAGGCTCAACCGAATTAACTCAACAGAGCCGAGGATTCTTGTTCACTATACAATACATCTTAAAACTATAGTCAAAAGGTACAACACAATAAACATTTTATCTTCCGTTAGCCAATAAGCCTCCTCCATCAGAACGGGAGTACCTTCCAGTGGTTTCATTGTATGGCAGTATCGCCAACGAGGGGAAGAGCGCTTCCATTGCAGCAATGGACGCAAAACGAGGTCAGCACTCACACGCTCATCACGAAACGGTTGCTTTCCAAAGTCGACGACGCATCGACTGAAAGAACTGCTGATGAAGAACAATGAGGAGGATCACACAGTGGTTGCTACCGAGTAAACAGACGATAGCGTAACACACATTGAGAGTGGTCTGCTTCTGTCGACAGCCGAGTGGCAGTGTCCAATGCCTTAGCAAAATTAATGATATCGCCTAACGACGATCTTCCAGCACCATTTCCAAAGCTAACTTTGATAGTATTTTTAGTCCAGAGAAGTTCATGAGCATCAGATTTGTTTTCGAAAACTTCGGAAGAACTTCCAGGCAGTTCAATTAGCTTCAGGAAAATTGTTTAGCTCTTAAGAAGTTCTAACAACTTCCAGTGAACTTCAAGGAAGCCTTGTACGGGAATCCTTAGCACTTTGAGGAAGTCTAGGGAATTTCAGGAACGTTTACAGATTTTTAGGGAAGTAACGTGAACCTCAGCACAGTTCCGAGTAGGCATGGAAAATAATTTACATTAATTTCGTGCCTGGGTTCGGTCCCAGTCGGCGCCACCGGGATGTTTTGAGGCATGACATATCTGATCGCTGAGGGAAGTTAAGCCGTTGGTCCCCAGTTCATGAGTTGATGGGTCGATAGGAAGGGTCCAGGTGTGGGAGCTGCCTCTCTGGCGTCAATAGCATTGGTGCTCAGCACGAAAAACAAGACCAACGGAAAACAAATCAAGGAACAAAAAATCGTGCATTCATTTACATTAATTTGCGTCTAACTTTTTTCATCAACAGAAATCCATAAAATGAAGCATTAAGCTTTTGTAGGTTTTGATAGTAACTACCACTTATGTAAATAACTCAAACAGTATCTCTTATGCATGATGAACCAGAAGGAACAGAGCCCACCATTGTTGTTCAGTGAATGAAAATTACATTCACTGAAACATAGGGACAAGTTCTGCCCGCTCTAGTTCGTCATGCATAAGAGACACAGATTTGAGTTGTTAGCAAAAGTTGTAGCTAACATCAAAACCCACTAAACCTATTCCACATATTAGAAAATCTATCTGCAGCATGCTTGGCATACACAGTTTTGATCACGAACTGCTGATTTGCTAATAACTTTGCACACAGTTGACAAAAAATAGTTCTGTTTGAAGCAGTAGATATAATAAAGTTAGAGCCAAGGTTGTAAATACTCATTTCAGCTAAAATAATGTTTTTCGGAATAATAAAACCAAAAAATGGTATGATGGCATGTTTTACTTGTAACTTGTAACTTACAAGAAGAGGTTACAAAGTATGCATTGGAAACATAAAACCTGTAAATTTTGCTTTCTATGAGTCTCAATCAGCGATTTTCTGATCGCTGAGTGAGTGAGTGAGTGAGTGAGTGAGTTTGTGAAAAATCGCTGATTGTGACTCTCATGAGGTTTAATATGTCAAACACATTCTTTGCAACCTCTTCTTGTATCCTACCAATTCAAAATTTGATCATGGCATCTAATTATTTCATAATTTAGAAAAACATTGTTTTAGCTGAAATGAGTATTTACAACCTTGGTTAGAGCTTGTAATAGGTACTTAACAAAAAGTGGATTTTAATTCTAGTAATAAACTGTATTTATTTTTGCGTTGTAAAAATCAAGTGAGAAATTCTCGCTGCACATCTCGGACTTAAAGTGTACAAATTCATTGGTGTTGATTCAAATGTTAAGATTTACCTACTCTTTGCATATCTATAGTAAGCTATGATCATTATCTATCAATTACTTTAAAGAAAATCAATTTTCAATACCTGAGTGAAAAATTATTGATAAATGAGCAGTTGGTGTGTACAACTGTGCATGCCAAGCATGAGGATGAGGATGTTTCACGCCAAATGACAAATCGGAAAAACTCGACCTGCTCCGATTTGCGTGAAACTTTGTGTAATTATAATTGTCATTCACATGTTTACAAAAATTTGGCCATTTTGGATCTTCTTTTTTTTCAAAATGGCATCTTTATAATTTTTTAATAAATTGTTGCACGAAAACGTCCCTTCTGATCGAAATGACGTCTGAGGCAAAGTTGTACAGAAGAATAAAGTTTTTCTGAAAAAAAACACGGATTTGTTCCTCGTAATTCTAGTACTAATTCCAAAAAAGTGTTAAAAACTCAAATATCTCAAGAGGTATGTTTTCAATTTTTATTTTTTACTAGCTGAGTGTGCCCGGTCTTGCTCGGGATTCAATATTAGCTTGAGTTTATGCGCTGATTTAAAAGCATGCTATATTGTACGTAGCCCCCCCCCCCCCTATTATCTAAGGGGCTACCCCCTATGATTATCTCCTTATACACCCACACTCGCCCCCACATGCCTAATTTGGTTCCATTTGCTTGATTAGTTCTCGAGTTATATAGAAATTTCTGTTTCATTTGTATGGGAGCCCCCCCCCCTTACAGAAGGGAGAGGAGTCTCGAATCATCATAAGAACCTTTTTTTTTTTTTTTTTATAGTCACTTTAACACTCTTGGGTCATTCGTGACTTGTCCGGGGGTGAGATTTGAACTCGTGACTCCGGCGTGAGAGGTATGGATGCTAACCACTACGCCGGAGTCGCTTCAAAAACCCCTGTATACAAATGTTCACGCCAATCGGTTCAGTAGTTTCCGAGTCTATAAGGGTCAGACAGACAGACAGACAGACAGAAATTCATTTTTATATATATAGATAAGAGTAATTCTTGTTGAAACCAAACCGCCATTGACACATAGTCTTTAAATATTGAAACACATCCGCTTGATTGGTTAAAACTGATGAATAAATGAGATTGCCATTTTCCGTAGCTCAAATTAATCGACCCCTCGCTCGCCAAGGGGCCCTATAGTTTTCGAAAAAGTTGTTCATCAATTCTTGACATATTTATCATGCTAAATCTATGAAATTCGTACGGAACCCTCCTGCAACAACATTTTATTATGAAGAAGGTTTTCATTCGGAATGAAACATTTTTTGGCGGCCATCTTAGAAATTGACCGCCATGTAGGATTTTATCAGAAAAACGTATTTTTCACTATGTTTGCAACCACTGATTGAAAAAATCAACCTAGGGAAATTTCATCCCACATTCCTAGAAAACTGCTTCTGTACCATTTATTTTCAGTGAAAAATTCAACACAGCACATATCCTTCGGTTATCCTGTCACCACCTTTTACCAAAGGATAAAAAAAGTAAACCTCAAACGTTGCAAAAAAACTTTATGAATAAGCCCCACTGAATGGCAGAATGTAGTGTGACCGAGCTCAAACTTTTACCCGTCCTTTATTAAGTTTTCTTATTCTTCCGCACACGATCCTTCAACAACAAACACCACAATGTGCCGTATCACAGAGCGGACCGAACCCCATCCCAGTGAATGGATGGCCAATGACGAGGGTTGCCAGCAAAAGGAAGCCAGAGTAAATTTGAATCGAAAAAGCGAAACGGAAAAGCAGCGATCCCACTGAGGAGGCAACTAACAATGCGGAGCAAACTTCGACAATCGAAACAGGAGCAGTATTGCATTAAAATTATATCAAAAGGGATAGCAACAACAACAACAGCAACCACAACGGGAACAATAATACAGGAATTCCTTATCGCAAACTCTATTATGATTCCGATAGTAGACCAGGGATCGGGAAGGGAGGAGTGAGAAAGTTTCTTTTTCTTCGTTTGGTTTTTTAAAAAAAAAAGTATGGAAATAAAAGTTTCCTTTTGATAGGGCAAAAGATGTTTCGGTGCCGATTAGGAGCAAAAAGGAAAGAAAACTTTGACAGTTTGTTCCAAGAGGAAATTAGTTTTTACAACTCCAAGCTGGGAAGAATCGATCGCGTTTATTCGGATCAGGAAAAAAAAATCCCAATCGAAATAGTTTTTACGAGTTCAAATTAGTTCAATGCAGTGCAGCATTTAGTCCACTTGGCAGACGTTATAATTTATTATCGTTCCTTTGGCAGTTCTTGGGCCAACCCCTGCGGCAACGGTGCCATTGGGGCAAAGATGAGAATCCGGCGCGGAAAGATATTGATTTTCTTTTCCAATTTCTTCGTTTCAAATTCAATTTGTAGCTCGCTCGTTCAATGCTGCGCTTCGTTAAGCAGACGGAGGAAATCGGTTTTTGCGTTTCCGGCAGTAGAATTTTCTGTCGTACCTAGTATACGGTTCCCTGACGGGGGATCGTTAGGGGTTATCTTGGCATTTCCACTCTCGCGGGTCGAGTGGTAAAATCAAGGACTGAGATTTCGCGAAAAGTTGATGCTAAATTGAATTTGTCTTTTATGGTTTGAGCGATTGCGCTGGGAATTTACGCATGACAACATTTCTGAAACGTGTTCATTGTTTTTGAGGTCCCCGAATTAATCACTCTTCACCCTGCACAGCTGGGACACGCTCAATTGACGCCCGTTACCGCATGATTTATTAATGAATGCTTTCGTTTTTCGTTGTTTTCCACACACCTATTTAATGGAAACCAACGTCCAATTTGTGGGGACCCTCTTTTCCTCCGTTGGGTAAAATCAAACTCATGCACCCAAAAGAGGCACTCCCTGTGTTGGTCGAACGTTTGAGCAAGCGAGGGAAAGAGATTTGACCCCAGACGGCATTCATCAGAACGATACAAATGCTAAGCCAGTTGGTTGGCAGTTTTGTTTGTTTTCATTTGCAACGTCGGTACACACACACTCATGTGGGTTGCCGTCTCGGGACGGTTGGCTTTCTAACAGGCGAATACCGGTGGCGATGGCACACAGCAGTGTTTATGTTTTAAAGTTGAAAATATGGGAGGGTGCGAAGGAATGCTGAAGGTATTATGTTGCGATATGTTGCATTACTGATAGAAGGGTGCTGATGCAATAGTATTAATAGGTTTAAACAGGAAGTGATTGACTGAATAAAATAAATAAATTTGGTTCGGGAGGGGATTCATTTGGTTCGGTACATTGGGTTGATTTAAATTGAATGTCCCTGTGAGCAAGCATGGGAAAACTCATTCATTCGCACGAGCACCACTGAAACAAAATCGCCATCCTCACCTACAAACAGATTGCCGAAAGAGTGTAAATTCTTCCAACCAAGTGACTCTACAGGTAGACTTGGATCTGACAGCAGTAGAAGGGATGAAGGATAAACTGAAAGGCAGCCGAACGATTGTCTCTACTGAGGGAGAACCCGATTGAATGCGTAAAAACCAAACGTTAACGATTTAAATAGCCGAGTGAGATATTTTTGGCTCAGTTATTTAATTCAGATGAATAGGCCTCAGCAGTGATGCTTACATTTGTGTGTTACAGTAAAATTCTTTTCTCCATGTTAATACCAATTTAAATTAGTCAATTTATGTTTAATGCTGGAAAATAAAAAGTTATTCTTTCTGCAAAATTCTCACTCAGCTCACTCAACAGAATGCAATCGTAAAAGGATCAACATGCTAAAAATAATAAATGATATATACTTCACTCAAAATCACTCATGTTACACTCAGCTGTCTGTTTTACTCAATTCTGCATTCATCGAAGAAAATATAAGCAATGAGATTACGAACTCGCACAAGCTATTGTTCGTTTCTGATGTTGTATGCGTGTGAGTGAGATTTTTCCTTTCCTTGCTTGTAAGTATCAGTGTGCAACACCTAGGGCTACGATTTTAAACAGCTGACCATTTTAGAGTGCTTACAGTTTGTTTCAACGAGAAGCTGTCCTAAAAAAATGGCGGCTTTTGATTTTTCTAAAAATATTGAAAAAATAAATCAAAGCAAAATAAATCAGTGACTCATTTCACAACCCAGATGAAACGACTTTTTCATACCAGCGTTCATATGACCTCAGATAGTCTAGTCAGTAAAGACACGGTATTACCAAGCCGAAGGCGGCGGGTACAATTCTCGGTCTGGTCGAGGAAATCTTTCGGGTTGGAAATTTTCTCGACTTCCCTGATATTAGAGTAACATTGTGCTTGCCACACACTATACAAAATCATACATAGGTGTTGGCAAGTGAGAGCCGGCAAAACGCTCGAGCGAAAATGAGAGGGCAAAAATTGACAAATCCGAGACTAAATTGAATATCTTGGCTGCCAAACGGTTTTAGTCAACATGTTATACATAATCTCAAAGGAAAAACTCTGCTGAATTGATTAGTGGTGGTTTCATTGGCCGGAGACTTTTGCGTACCGAGATAGAGGGCCGGGATCGACCCGAGCTCCCGGTAAAGTAGGAAGTGCCCCTATCTATCGACATAATTTTACACTTTATTTAACGTATATTTCTGGAAATTGATTGTGCTAAGTATATAAGGTGTAAAGATACCATTTACGCTCTCAGGGAAACTCTACTAGTCTAAAGGAGGATCCGGAACGACCGATTAAGTGGCCACATTATCAAAATTGTCCTAGCACCATGAGATTTTTTCTATGTTGTTCAGAATCAAGAGATCAAAGCAAATGTAATATAGAAACTATATTTTGGGGTATAGTGGCCATATTCTGGTTCTCCAGATAATCTAGATTGACTAATAAAGTGGCCACATTATAAAAAATGTCCTAGAACCTTGCGATTTTTTTTCTAGTTTATTTACGCGGTGATGAGAACGGCGCTGATCTATTATTAGGGTTTTACGATGTGCATTGCTTTTGTTCACGGAGTGACTTGAAAAAGAAAAGTGAAGAAAAGTTATATTTGGTTGTTGTGTGGTTGGAGTCGCTGGAGGAGGAATTGTTTAGGGATGACTAGGTAGAGAAAAATATGCGTGGAAGCATCGGGAATGCGCACCCGGGTGTAGTGATTTGGTGAGTACGTTCCAGTTGAAGATTGTTGAAAAGTGTATGGTGATGCAAATTATGGTTTAGATGACGCATGGCTTCAAACATTTTGTGTATCCAAATAAAACATATTACATACTAAATACGCACAGGGCATCGTGTGCTGACCATTGCCGCGGGTATATCGTGGGAGTCCCAGGTACCAGGTTCAAGCTTTAGTTGGCGGCGGTGGCTCTTCTAGACCTTCTAACCCCTGAGTAGTTAGTGTGAATAAGGGCGTCTATGTGATGTTTTGCTGCATCCTGTTCCCTTAACTTGTTGAGGGCACCATGTCTTGCCTCAAAAGTTACCATTTTTGAAGTACTAGTCTTCACAATATAAAGGGCACCATTACGGAGCATGAGATCAAATTATTCGCAGTTCTACGTGTCCAACACCAGAAGAAGAAGAAGAAGAAGAAGAATAAGAAGAAGAAGACGACGAAAACGTATCAAAAACGATTCCTTTCAACTTCTCCAATGAGGTCCCATCTCATCATTTGACCACAAAACTAAATCGAGTGGTCGATTTTTGCAGTATTTTAAGCTCTAGAGTAAATGTTTTACACGCAAATGGTATTTATAATTGTAGAGAAAAACTGATTTATTTTTATTTTGCATATCTTTACCCAATATTTTTATAAAATTATAACCTTTTTTTCGGGGCAGTAAGCTTTCCGTTAAGGAAAAGCTTACCGGCCCGAAAATAAAAAAATATTTTCGGTACATTTTTATTTCTTTAAAAATATTGGGAAAAAAATATCAAAAATCAAAGAAAATCAGTTTGTTCCTTAGATTTTTGTCAAAAATTACATGTAAAATTTTTTTTCTATCTCATCATGAAAAAAAAATTGGACTCTCAGCAAAACCGAAAAGTCGATGTTTTGTGGTCTTTTGAGTCCAACTTTTTTGAACGTGAATTTTCTTTAAAAAATAAAAAAATATGTACTTTTCTTAAAATTTTGATATCTTTTTCCAATATTTTTAGAAAAATCAAAACGTAATTATTTTTTTTCGGAGCGGTGAGCTTCCCCTTAAGAACAATGTTTAGTCGAGCCTCCTTCTACACCAGTTTGCGTTTCTAGGGGTACAAATCTCATCATCTAGAATCGGCGCGGATGAATGGCGCGATTATGAAGTTTATTCAAATACATGGAGTGTGAAGTTTAACACACATAAGTTTCACATTGTTTCATGTTCTCCGAGCTGTTTCCCCATCCATCTATGTGACGCATTTGGATTATCGAAGTGAGTGAACAACATTTATTTTCGAAGCCAGTTGTTCCGGAGCCACTTGAACGATTGTGATAAAACTCTGCCGGCGTAAACATTACACTGTTAGCTAGTTTCAGGAAAAATTCCAGGATGTTTTACCAACACGCTAAAAAGTTACAAACAAATGAGTGTGTCTCAATTTTTTTTCGAATACAGTCTTTATATTAATTTAATAACACATCCGCCATTATTCAAGTTATATTGAATTTATCAAACTCGGGATCTTAGTGGGTTCGAAATTTTTTAACATTTAATGGTTACGAATATTGAAAATTTGTGCAAATCCGGGATCCATTTTCTCAAATTCTAAAACTCGAATTTCGACTTTTAATCCAGGATCTCGATTTATTTTATTTTAAGTAATGTTTAAAAACCCTAGGATATCAAAAGCCACATCATAAATGTCTAAGTATAAAGCCATGAAAATGTTTCTTAGTCTAGAACTTCTGGGATCATGATATATTCAAAGTTCAGGATCATAAAAAATTGTTAAATTAAGGAAGATAACTTTCTTCTTAATTTGGTATATTACAATTGTTTACAAGTTCCAGAGTTTTTAAAATTGTTCGAAGCTGGTGTGTTGCAATGTCTCAAATCTTTTTAATATAAATCCACGATTTTTTTTAAATCTAGGGTCTTGAAATTTGCCTTACTCTGAGTCTTGATTTTTTTCCCCATTTGCCAAGACCCTAATTAAGCTGTTTCCAAATTTGAAATCCGACAAATCTCAAACGATCCGCAACCTTAGTTTTTGTTTCAATTCTGGGGTCTTAAAAAAAATTTTGGTCAACACTCAAAAAAAAAAGTCTGGGGTCTTAAACAAAACTAAATTCGAAATTTATAAAAAATATCATGAGTATGGAACTTTGCAAATTTTTCTGCAATAGAATATTAAAATTGCTGAGCTGACGAAAACAATACTAAGTGTGCATGCAATGTTCTCAAGAATTCAGTTTAGAATCATTTCCGTTGACCGTATTATTTTTAGAGATACGGTAAAACAATTTGAGATACTTTCTGATAATCCCTTGAAAATGTTATTATAACATTTCAGAAATTCTCTGTTTTAAGGTATTAACCCTAAGATTCATATCAGATTTATAATTATTCTACCACTAATTGACTGAAGCTTCGTTCCATAATTCTATCTAGAACCACTTGAATTATGCTCAGAATTGCCTCAAAATTAAAGGAGCTCATCTCCAAATTCTTCTGAAAATTCACTTGTAATTCCCCTTGGAATTCTTATAAATTCTTCTCAAGCTGCCCTTAGAATTATTCTCGGAATTCCAAAAAAAAACTCTTCTCATTTGGAGTTGATCCCCCAAAATTTCATGGAATTCTCTAGTAAGAATTATCGCGGAATTCGCTTTAGAATTCACTTAAAATTATCTGTATAATTTTATAAAAGATCAATATTTTCGTAATTTCCTTGCAATTCTTATCACAACTCTTTTAATTTTCCTTTCAAAAAAATAAAGATAGAGAGGAGTCACTATTTTAATTGATTGCACAGTGGTACAGAATGCATATTTAGGCGGAAGGATATGTTTTGAGCCTGAAATTGAAACTCCCGGGGCGGTAAAGGCGCAGCCACAAAGCAAGACCATGCTGGAGGTGGCTGGATTCAATTCCCGGTCCGGTCTAGGAATTTTTCGGGTTGGAAAATTTCTCGACTTCCCTGGGCATAGAAGTATGATTGGACTTGCCACACAATTATACCAATGCAAAACTGGTACAGGCATCGAAAGCTCTCAATTAATAACTGTGGAAGTGCATCTAGAACACTAAGTTGAGAGCACGCAATAAGCTAATATGCGATATGCAATAAGATTGAAATGCGAAAAATAAGAAGAGAAGAAGAAGAAGACTAAAAGTCTCTTCTATAAAGTTGTTCCTTATAGTTAGGCCCTCATTTTTATGACAATGAATTCGAGGATGGTTCTTATTATCACTAAAATAAAAAATCTAACTTTTTTGTTTGAAGAAATTAAGGTATACATTCTTGGGTAAAGTTACAGCTGAGCTGATTTCAAGCGACTTTGTAAGATTTTTTTGTATCTCTTAGATTGACCGATTTAGAGCTCTTTTCTTGAATTGAGTTAGGGTGTCTCTAAAAAAACAGTTGTTTGCTCTTGTTTTCTTATTTCTAATTTATCAGCAGAGGTGTCTTCGAATAACTATTAGATCTTTAGAAGGCGCAAATTTTTGCTACGCAAAGTTTGTCAATATCTATCATCGATCAAGAGTTATTGACGTTTTTCTACTAAAAATATGCCATTTTCAAATGTTAATATCTATGGTTGGGGCAAACAAAATAAAAAGTTTTTAACGGCATTTTATCCTCAATAATATGAAATAATTAGAGGTACGTTATTTTTTTTTTATATAAAATCAATTTGACACCTTTGCTGAGAAATTTGAAATAAGAAAACTAGAGCAAAACAACTGTATTTTTTAGACACCCTAACTCAATTCAAGAAAACAGCTCTAAATCGGTCAATTTAAGAGATACAAAAACGTTTCTACATACAAAGTTGCTTAAAATTAGCTCAACTATAACTTTTCACAAGTATGTAAACCTTAGTTTCTTCAAACAAAAAAGTTAGTTTTTTTATTTTAATGATAATAAGAACCACCCTAGAATTCATTGGCATAAAAATGAGGGCCTAACTATAAGGAACAACTTTGTAGATGAGACTTAGAAATGACTAATCCTTCTCTCTTTCTTTATACAGGTATTCCACTATAGATGCCTACATTCATCCCACACAATTAACTTGGGTCTAGTCTTAGAGTTCTTTAAAATATTTTTTTCTCTCTGAAGCTTTTGAGTTTAAGGATTTATCCAGATTCAGGATTTAGCAATTCCACGGTCGAGATCTCACCAGTCTCAGTCAATGAATTTAGGAAAAAATTCCCAAATCTTGAAATTTTTCATAAAATTCTGTAGAAATTGTTTGCAAAACTTTGTTAGAATTCTCCGCACCATCGCTGCAAAATTATCCTCAGAACTTTTAAGTCATTACTTAAGCAATCTCCGCTTGAAATGCTGTCAAACAAATTAAATTATTCTTTGTATTATTTTGAAACTTTCTTCAGATTTAGATTTCCGTGAAGTTATTTTCCCATTTATTTTTTTAGAATTCCTTTGGAGTTCTGGTCAGAGTTTTCTGGGTAAGGTAAAAATCACCTTGAAATCGTTAAGTTTGTAGCCGCCCGGTATTTATTGATATGTTTTGTTTGCCCTCATAATTCTTTTTAAATTCTCTGCAAAATTTCTTTTGGCATACTCCTGAACTTCTCCAAAAGATCCGCACGTAATGTTACTCATCATTTCTTCTCATAATTGATTGATGCTCTATTTGCAAAGCTCCATGGAAATCTTGCCAGAATTATCCCACTTCTCATTGGTAATCTCTTGATATTTCTTCCTGTTAGCAGTATAATCTTGATAATTTTCAGGGCATATAATCTAATTTTTTTTTTTTTTTCAAATATTGGATGGAAGAGTGGGATAGGCGATTTTTTAATAGGACTGCTTACAAACTCAATCAAATAAGCCCATTACAGTCAGCAGCAAAAAATCCAGAAATCTATCTTTTCAAATCGTGATTGTAGCAGGGCGGATGGCTTGGGTGTCAACCATTTTTTTCATGGTTTCATAAAAAATAATCAATGGCAGTTTCAAGTGAAATGTACAGGAGAATTTCTTCGCTTCTGTAAAATAAAGTGCTTCAGCCGGAACCTTCTGCAAGTAACTCCAGTCAAGAAGCAAGTTTTCCTGGGTATAAACAAGTTTCTGCAGATGCCACGGAGGCAGCTGTAAAGAGCCTACCACTAGACCTGTGCGCCGATCAAAATATTTTCGGCGGCGGCGTGATATGTTGTTTTCTGCCGGCGGCGGCGGCGTAGCGGCGTCACGCCGTTTGCTTTCGGCGGCGGCGGCGTGGCGGCGTTGGTCGGCGTGAGTTTATTTTTAATGATTTAGAAAAAAATACTTTACAAACCAACCGCACATGGACACAACATTCTACCCACATTTGAGTTCAGATTACTCAAAATCGCTGAAACGTAGGTCACTCATAGTATGAGGTAATTTTCCGACACTTTCTCGGGAAAACTTCTCGACTATGGGGAAAATTTAAGAAAATTATACACAGGTTAGAAGTGCACTAGTAGACAGACAAAAACCACAATCAGTTTGCCTCGTATTCGAGAAGTTTTCTTCGGAATAGCTTCGAAAAATTGACTCATTCTATGAGTGACCTATGTTTTCGCGAATTTGATTAACCTGAACTCAAATATGAGTAACTCTTACTCAATTTTAGCATTTTCATTGGCCGTGCATGCGGAATTTGTTTAGAAAAGTATGTCAAGTGCTTGTTAAAATTACAGGGGGTGGAGTCATATGGCAAAGTGTTACAACCCTATTATTAAGTATAAGAAAAGTACGTATGCAGGGGTGGATAGTATATAAAAGCAATATGTTGCATTACGTAACAGCCACTGCTTACTGCAAAACTCTATTTTTGCAAATGCTGCTATTTTCATGAATGAAGATTGTTTATCAACATTTTAGGGTGGATACGTCTTGCAGATACGGTCAGTCCAGCTATGTTGAAAACTCATTCACTAGGCGTGCTGGTGGTGGGCACACACAATACCTTGATGCGAACCAAGGGTACCAACCAAGGATACTTACTTACACCATCGAAGGTGCAAAGGGCCAACGCGAAAGACTTCCATCCTGGGCGGCTGCTCGCTTTTGTCTTGACCTGGGCCCAGGTCAGATTCCTATCGACTTGCTTTATTTCCTTGTTGAGGCTCCACCGCCATGAGCCCCTGGGTCTGCCTCTGCTGCGATGTCCTGGTGGATTCCAATCCATCGCTTGCTTTCAGATTTCGTGTCCGCCCCGTTGGAGTGTGTGGCCGACCCACCTCCACTTTCGCTCTCGGCTATCGGCTATCGGCTTCAGATGACATCGAGGATGGAGCTCGCTACCGTGAAGTTGGAAGGGTTGCCCGTGTTGACATCCAACGATTTAGTCTTGTTGACGTTGATGGTGAGACCTGCCGCAGAGGAGCGTTCGCTTAGGTCATTGAGCTTACTCTGCATATCAAAGCACTATTGTGATCATCAGCCAAATCAAAGTCGTTGAGATGCTCCATGATGATAGGCTGCCAAAGCAGCCCACGGTTCGGTACACGGTCAATTGCACCCACCATGATCTCGTCGATTACGATGAGGAACAGTAGCGGTGATAGTATACATCCTTCTCAAGTAACATTTAACGTTTTATGAAATACTACAAGGCTACCATAAAACAACATTCATTAAACCCTGGTCAAGACAGATTTGCCTTTATTTCATCCACCAAAACCTCGTTAAGTCTATAATCTAGATGGCCAACCTCGAAAAAGGTTTTGAAGGGCATATTTTCGAGACACTTCAAGATTGATTGGCTGCAAAAAGGTTATACGGCGGAAGCATTGAAAACCATTTTAAATCCTTATTAAAACTACATTAAAAGCCATTTGGCATCAATATTTGTGTCATTTGCGTTTGACGCTTGCTAATTTTCAGACTGAATTGTATTTATCTAAGGTCATTTTGCTTGATCCTATTCCGTTTAATTTTATGACGGCATTAATGGTGCCTGGAAAATTTAAACGTCAAAATTTGTTTATATTTCGATAATTCTGTTGCGCGACCATTGCACCGAGCTTCTACCATAGAGGTAACTCTAAGACTAGAAGGTCCCGAAATAACGTGCTCAACTTTTTGGCTCAGCTCTGGTACTCTCTTCGGTCCCAAGCTAATCGATTCACCCCTCGAAACATAGATTAACCCCTCATTCTATCTGTCAAACTTTCATACCGAATCAAAACAAACATTGCGTAGAACTAGAATTTCGACTAGAATGGGGTACGTTAATAGTTTGCTTGGGACCAATAGGCTAGTCAAGTAGTGAGCCAATTTAAAATCGTTAGATTCGTATTGATTGTTGCTTCTACTCCTGCGTTGGATCAACAAGTTTCGTGGCATCCTCGATAAGGGCGATTATCATCCATTGGAAGCAGTTAATCAGAATGTGTGTCTGCATAATTTGGAACAGGTGGAAGCTCAATCGTTCCCTAAAAGT
Organism: Ochlerotatus camptorhynchus; assembly: GCF_037179485.1. Taxonomy (NCBI): domain Eukaryota; kingdom Metazoa; phylum Arthropoda; class Insecta; order Diptera; family Culicidae; genus Ochlerotatus; species Ochlerotatus camptorhynchus. Next base: position 4,688,440 of record NW_027040701.1, read on the forward strand.
TTCTCTTCTCCCGGATGATGCGAGAAAGTTAATGTGCACTTGCTTGGATTTTTTGGAACAGTTGACCCTTTCGCCGAATGAAACCGCTGCTATTGTTCGGAAGGCAGTCAGTTTCCAGCTGACTGACAGCTGCTGAAGTTACCTGTCGGCAGTCCCAGTTTGGCACTGATGCATCTTATTCGAATCATCATCGAAACGCGATTTCTGGAGAACGTTGGTCTGTGTTTATTCAGATCGCGAGACAAACGCCATTGACAGTATTATGGGTATTTCCATCAATTTTAAGCGTCTAATTTGACGGTTTCCAGTGCTTCGTAAACCACATTCATTCACTCTTTTCAGTCGGCTGTTCTGTCATTGTTGATCGGTTCAGGCCATTTTGCAGAACTGTGCACATGAAAGCCTGATACAAAAGAGGTAACTCTAAGACCAGAAGGTCCCGAAGAAACGAGCTCAACTTTTTGGCTCATCTCTGGTACTATCTTCGGTTTTTAAGCTAATCGATGCACCCCTCAAAACATGAGAAAACCCACGAACCCCTCATTTTATCTGTCAAACTTACATAGCGAATCAAAACAAACATAGTGTAGTACTAGACTTTCTACTAGAATGGGGTGTTTTAATCGATTTGCTTGGGACCAATAGGCTAGTCAAGTAGTAGTCAATTTAAAATAGTTAGTTTCGTATTGAGTGTTGCTGATACTGCGCTTCGATGAGGTTGACGATTTTATCCGGGACTCCCTTGCGTCTCAGGGCGCCCCACAGATTCTCGTGATTTTTCGGTCGAAAGCTTTTTCGTAGTCAATGAATACCAAATAAAGGGACTATTGGAATTCATTGACCTGCTCCAGGATGATGTGGAGCGTGACAATATGGTCCACACAAGATCTTCCGGCACATAATCCTGCCTGCTGCCACCAGTGTCGCGTCGATCTTCTCCTGTATCCGATTCAGGATAACTTTGCACAGAACTTTGAGAACAGTAACATGATGCCTCGCTAATTGTCGCACACAGTCAGATCCCCCTTCTTTGGGACCTTCACTAAGACGCCCTGCATCCAGTCGGCCGGAAAAGTCGTGGTGTTCCAGATATTACAGAATAGTTGATGCAACATTTGAGCGGATAGCTTGGAGACAGCTTTGAGCATCTCTGCTGCTATTTTGGATTTATGGGAATGAGAGGAAATAACTCATCAACAAATACCTAGCCTTTGTTAAATACTTAAAAGTCAAAATTCGGTGCTGGCTATGTTACTCAATTTAGAGTAGATCTGGTTTCACGAACGAGCCACGAACGAGCGTGCACAAAAGTTCTAATTTCAACGCGTTCAAGATGCATTATACCAATAAAAATTTCATCGGCGTGACATAAATTTATTCGGCGGCGTGAACCATTTTACTGCGGCGGCGCGCCGGCTCAATTTCATCGGCGGCGGCGGCGTATGGAAATCGTCGGCGGCGGCGGCGTGGCGCGGCGGCGCACAGGTCTACCTACCACCCGACCGTTTCGAACCATCATGCAGGAGCTGTAGCTGCCTTCGTAATGCTGGCCTGACGATGAGGAGGATTGTACAATTGCCAAACTGCGCCTCTAAACAGTCCTGTTTTCGAAATTACATTGAAGGAGCTATTGGACATCTTTTGTTATTCTTGTTGCAACCCTTCACTGGGCTGTCAATCAGTTCGCAGAGAAGAAGAAGAATAGTCTATCCAACTGACCCGTGAATATGATTGAAAATGCCATCCGAGAATATTATTGAAAAATAATAGTTTTATAGTGGATTTGAAACGGTTATGTCTCGACCAAGTGGATTCATTGCTGGCATGATGAAGAGAAATTAGATTTATTGTCGAAAACATCATTGATTTCCAAAATAACTGCCAACAACTCAATCGTCACATTAAAGTAATGTAAATTTTATAACATAAATCAAGAGCAGCGCCGGTGGTGTAGTGGTAAGCGTGATTACCTCTCACCCCAGTAGGCCTGGGTTCAATCCCAGTCGGCGCCGCCGGGATGTTCTTGAGGCATAACATCTCTGATCATGCCTTCCTTTGGATGGGAAGTAAAGCCGTTGGTCCCCGGTTCATGAGTTGATGGGTCGATAGGTAGGGTCCAGGTGTGGGAGCTGCCTCCCTGGCACGTCGGTAGCATTGGTGCTCAGCATCGACGGAAAAAAACAAACCACAGGAAAAAAAAAACATAAATCAAGGATTTTCGGATTATTATCGCACTATTCTCGATAAAATTTAATGCGCATATGCATAAGAACTAAAAATGCTGCCATAAGTCACTTTTTATTTTAAATCTTTTAGTATTGCCTTTAGTATTGTATAACAACGATCTTGTCACCAACACTTGAACTTTTTGTAACGACTAAAGATTTCCAAATAAAAAGAAGAAAAGAACAACAACAAGTTTATTTATGGCAGTTGATGTCAAGCAATAAAAAAATCAAATTGGATTTATAGCTGATTTCCAGCAGAGCGTAATAAAACAGCATGAATTTAATATTATAAGATTGCGTCCGCAGTGTTTTAAAACAGCTCTATTGTTATTCTCAAACATGCTTTAAAAATCTTTAACAATCTTATAGCGGTTATCAGGAGGTTGTTGTGGAGCTCTTAATGTTATTAACAGTTTTATAAAATTGAACTTAAAAACCGCCAATAGACTACAATACGCGTAGTCTTTCCTAACATTCACAAATTGAAATGGTTGAATCATAATTGTTATAAATTTCCAATTCAACTAAAGATACTCCACTTATTACAAAATTCTCAAACGTAATTGCTTGAATGTTCTACAAATTTACAAATTATTTACATATCTGATCACAATAGAATTGTTTTGAATTTTATCGCACTATTCTGAAGGTTGTCAAATAGTGCAGGCTTATGAACTTTTAAATGAATTCTTCAAATCTTGCATGAACGATTTCAAGGCAATTTTAGGTATCCATTTTTTTTAATTGGCTAAACAAATTCTTCATATCATGTTATTGAGTTATTTTGTTTTATTAATTGTGCCACTGATTTATTCCATTATGTGCAAATTAAAACGCAGCAGCAAATGTCCCTTCCCCTCTATTAAGATATTTATTTATTTATTTATTATCTACAATCATCTGACAAACATGGTCTACATGATTTAAACGTACAAAAACTTAAAAAACTATACTAAATTGCGATTACGTAAACGACATTTAAATGTTTCACAGCTAACGTTAAAGTCAAACAAGTGGAAAACAGAGTTAAAAATGTAACAAATAGCACATATTGGTTCGTTTCGACCGTAAACTGTCCGGTGAAAAGGAAGACGGAGGAAGTTCGTGGAACGAAGAACTCTCGAGGTCACGTTCAAATTCAACTTAGCCAAAATGTTAGGGGAATCAATTATCCCGCAAAGTAATTTTCCAACAAATACAGCACGCATGTCATCTCTCCTTTTAGCCAGTGTGTCCAATCCTAAAAGCTTGCATCGGTTTTCGTATGGGGGTAGTACCACCGGATCTATCCAGGGAAGAGTTCGAAGCGCAAACCTAATGAACTTCCTCTGTATAGATTCAATCCGTGCTGACCAGATGTCGGCGTAGGGGCTCCAAACTACCGCCGCCGTCTCCAGGATGGAGCGTACAAGCGCATAATAAAGAGATCTCAAACAATACGGGTCACGAAACTCCTTTCCAACTCTCATGATGAAACCAAGATTTTTGTTCGCTTTAGCAATAATACTATTGTATTCTATAGTGCTCTTCTTTCGGCTGAAACTGATTACAGAGCACTTCGGTACGCTGATATTGAGCAAGTTGCAAGCACACCATTCATAAAACGTGTCAATCAATTTCTGCATCTTAATGCAGTCATCAACTGTACGAACCTCAAGGTCATCAGCGTACACGATTTTGCATCCTGGAGGAAGTAATAAGCACACATCGTTGAAATAAAGCGAAAAGAGTAACGGCCCGACGTTGCTGCCCTGAGGGACACCTGATGTACAGTGGAAGACTCGCGACTCAGTGTTTCCCAATTTCACAGAAAGTGAGCGATTTGCTAGGAACGATTCTAACCAGCACACAAAAGCATCGGAAGCACCTAAGTACCTTAGTTTAGCCAACAATATAGCATGATCAACACGGTCAAATGCTGCTTTGATGTCCGTGTACACCATATCGACTTGTGCTCCCTTCTCCATGTGTTGCAGACAAAAGGAGCAGAACTCCACTAGATTTGTGTTAATCGACCGTCCAGGGAAGAAGCCGTGCTGATCAGCTGAGATATACTGCGCAACACTACGCTGCAATAAGCCTCCAATTAAAATCTCAAAGAGCTTTAAGCCAGCACAAAGCGAGGTGATGCCACGATAGTTCGTAACATCTGCTCTGTTTCCTTTTTTGAACACGGGAAAGATGAATGACTTATTCCAGCATTCGGGAAAAGTTTCCTGACGAAGCGACTGATTGATGATCATCTGTAACGGTTTTGATAGCGAAGTAGCACAATTCTTCAGGACAATCGAGGGTATTTCATCTGGACCAGGAGACACTGACGATTTCAACTGTTTCATAGCATCTTCAACTTCGTTTTGTGTGAAGCTAGTTATGGTTATATCACAAACGTTCTCAGGAACGAATTGCAAGGCTTTCTGGACCTCTTGAGCTGATGCCCACCAGAGGCGAAAACACCAGAGAACAGCTGAGCGAAGAGGTTACAAATATCTTCAGGTGTGCTGGCTGAATGGTCACCTAGAACCATTTGCGCTGGAAGACCACTTTCTTTACGTTTATCGTTGACGAAAGACCAGAAACGTTTTGGATTTTGTTTCAGCTCATTTTGCTTACGCAAAACATATGTCGAATATATATGACGGTTATAGTTTCTATACCGGTTGCTGGCTTTAGAAAAGTTGCGTTTGGTGATCACATCTCGCGCACGAGAGTATTTCTTCAAAGCAGCAGAACGCTTGCGTTTAAGCCGTTGAAGCCGTGCATTTGACCAAACTGGCCTAAGCTTTGGTCTGGGTCGAGGAACATATTCACGAAGAAATGATGTCAGTGTTTGGTTGAAAAGTGAAACAGCCACATTCACGTCAGCAACATCCAGAAATGACCAATCTGTGGTCCGTAAAGCATCACTCAAGCCAGCATAATCAGCACGATAGAAGTCGAACTCCCTTTCCTCAGGTATGTCATTGTACCGAACCAGAGGCGGACAGCCAAGGTTGACCAAAACTGGAGGATGGAACGGGTCAGCATCAATAAGAGCTTCAGGTGTTTCAATTACATCACAGTGTTTAACTGCATCGGAACTAGCAAATATCAAGTCCAAGGTTCGGTTCAGGTAATTCACAGTAGGGTTTACCTGCTTCATGTCGAGTAACGCCATTCCATCCACGAGTGAAGCACTTGCAGCAGTAAACGTAGAGCCCACAGAGGCAATGTAATCCTGTCCAGTAGCTGACGGCGTCCAACAAAGGCCAGGCCAAACAGCAATAAACTTTATCAAATCTTCTTTGTTCAAGACTCAATATTTTTTTACAGTTCAAGATTTCGATAGTTTATTTTTCGAAGCTCAAATTTTCAAATATTTTTTTGCTTAACACTATTATTTGAATTTCGATAAGTAAAAGAGCAATTGTGTGAGAAATCTAGAACTTTAAAAAATAGCTGATCACATCTATAGGGTCTTAACATCTGGGAACTTTAAAAATTTTGAGACTAGAAAAAATTAGTTTAAGATTTTTCGACTTTCGAGTTTCAATTTTATTCAATGATTAGGCAAATGAGAGAAATATTTGAAAGACTTTGAAAGATGTCAACATCCTAGGTTTATAAAATTAGGATTCTGGTTAAAATGCTCTTGGTTCGTGGACTTGAATTTTTTTTCTTGATTCTGACAGATTTCAAAGAGATTTAAAGGTAAATTTCAATACAAATTTTTACGAAAATTTCAATTAAATTTTAAAGATAAAGTAAAGGAAAATAATGCTGAGGATAACTCCAAGAAAATGTAGAAGATAGTTCCAAGTGAATTTATCATACTGTCGAGCTGTTTAAGGAAGACCTTCAAACAGCGTTTTTACGAAAATGACGCAATAAATTCCAGATTCTACATGCTTAACATGAATAAAATTCTATTTTCGTCATTCGAAACGTCGAACTCTGCGTATACAGTTCAAAAGGGATTCTCTGGAAAATTGCATGTGAAATCTAAGAAGAATTCTAATGGAATTTTAAGAATGTATCTTAGATTATCCTGTAACAAAAACACAGCAATTCTCAATGTATTGTTGTATTGTATAATATGCCGCACATAGAGCTTTCTAGAGCCTTAAGATTTTCTCGCGGACCGACCCCAATGACCATGCCACACCATGCCTATTATAGCTGTTTTTTCTAAAATTTAAGGACAGCTGTACGCTCAATTTGATATACACTGTATATAAGCAAATGGTATAATGAAAACGTATTCAAAATTTGTTTTAGGCCCACAAAATAAACAACTAGAGTCAAAACTAGTTTTTCGCTGAAAAAATAGGAACAAACCAAATATTTTGGTAGCTTATCGAACTTGGGAGAACATAATATTTGAGTGTTATCACAAACTTGGAAGGATTGAAAAAGTTTATTCATACCATAACAACATTTGTCTAGATTTAACTTGATCAAAATCCAAACATAATCGTTGAGGCACCGGCTGCCAAGAACCACAATTTGCCTAAAGAATACCTTTTTTTGCAGCACAAAATCTCCCATTTCATTCATTGCATTCTTCCCAACAACAAAAAACCCTACATTCTGGATTCCCGAGAACTCCTTCCCTTCCTCGCAACAAAAGGCAAAACAAAACAAAAGGAGAAAAAAATATCATAAAAGACGTCAGCACATGTGCGCTGCATACGTCGGTACGGTCGGTCGTCGGTTCGGTGCCAGGTTGGCTTGTGCGCACTGTCGAAACTGATTTGCCTTAATTCTACGCGTTTCTCCTCTCATTGCATGCACTTCCTTCGGAAAGATCATACCTAAAATATAAAAGCGTACCTACTACAGGAAAAAAAGAACGATTCTCGATGGGACTTAAGAATCAACCCGTAAACGGATTTCTTCCGTTTATGCTGGCCGATGTTGTACACCCGACATACCCACCGAAAAACTTGGGAAGGAGAGGAACAAAACATGCATATAGGAATAAAGGTTGTTCTCGAAGAAACGAAGCGCTAGCACGGGTGCACATATGGTATAAGCATGTGTGCATTAGGGTGGGTCAACTTTGGAACCCTCTGTCCCTCACTGCGCTTTCAATGCGTATTGAGATGCCCAATAACTGTGCAAAATTAGAACGAATTTGAATATAAGTTCGATTTGCGGGAGGATTTTCAATGTTGAATGGGAAACGCTCAAATTTCACCAAATCTCGGTTTTCGATTGAAAAAGCTTTACAAAACAACTTTGTCGACGACAGCAAATCGATTTGATCTTTGTACAAAAAGTTACAAATTTTTCACTTTAGACCAAGTGTTCCAAGCGAACCTACAAGCTCATACATATATACGCCTGTAAGTATGCGCGGGGCAATAGGCCTAAATCAACAATATAGGGGAAATGTCTCTAACGTTGGCCTATGGATCTAAGATTGGGCCCATCGCTAAAAAACTGCTATTTATCAATTTTATCTAGATGAACGCGTCATTGGGACGTTACTAATGGATATTTTTGGTTGCTATTGAAAATTTATCCGATTGCTGAATTTATGTATGGACCCAAATTAGAAACACTTAGGCCGACATTACCTGCATTTCCCCTAATATTTTTTTTTTTCCTAGAATTGTAATCAATTTTCAGACTTTGACAGTGTTGTTTTAGTTTTTTTTTGTGAAATTATAACAATATTTGAATTAATGGCAAGCAAATGCATAGTGTTCGTTACATTTTCCAATACAAAATTTAAAATTCTCCCGCACACATTTGCCACTGTAGCCGGTCGAACTCCAGACGAATCTATAACCACACTACCGTTCATACTGGCGACAACGCTCTGATGAGACAACGAAACTTCACCCCCAAGCTCCTCCCCTGATCCTATCCTTCGACAATGTACCCCTCTAACCTCGGGTAAGCTGTGAGTATTCGGCCCAACTCGAACTAGACATAGAAATAAGTGAATATTGCTAAAAAAAATTAATAGTGAATTATCGGCTCCGTAAAGCTAACGCGATTGAGCCTTCCAAATAAACGAACTAGATTAAACAAAATTGTCACAGTTGTTTGGGACCTCAATAAACATCGGAAGAGCAGTGAGGAACAGGGGATTGTCATCCGCCATGTACAAACTTGACCCACCCTAATGTGCATGCTTCAAAACAAACATGCTGAAAAAGAAACCATGGTGGGGAAGAGGGAGGTTTCGTTTTAATAAGTTTGAGGGATAAAGTCTGTATACTTTTAAAAACATAGGAGAAATTGGAGTAGACAAAAATACGGGAATAAGCTACACTGTGAAGCTGGAGTGTACAATGGAGAATTTGGGTAAGAATGATGCAATTTCCGAGTGGGAGAATGAACGGGAAAATCAATAAGTTGATTGAAATTTCGGTACGACGAACGAAGTTGTTTGCTTTTGCTAATGCTGTGCATAATCCTTACTTAGGTTTTAGGAAATTAAATGATTTTTTTTTAGTGATCTATGAATTGCTGAAATTGAACTCGTCTGTGTTGTTAACCCAAAATTAAATAATTAAAAACTACCGCAGCATGAGTTTATAGCTTTTTCTCACATTTGAGCAAGAATCACCCTCTTAAACTTTTTAACAAAACATGTCATAATTTTGGAACAATATCGACTATCCTCGTTGAAATTTGTCTGCTATTATCGTTTGTGTGTTTACATTTCTTTATCCCGCTTTGCTGCTTTTTGCCTACCAGCCAACTTCTCATTTCCTTTGCATGATCTTATTGGCACACGCTTGCACTTCTTTCTGCACGGTTCATTGTGTCGATGCTGAACGGAAGCCAGCAGGGGCTGCACATATATCAACGGAGAGTAGATTGGAACATTGCGAACCATCAACATAACCCGTGACGTTTCAGGAACACAATCACCCATTTTACCACAATCCAACGACACAAGCATGACATACGCTCACCCATCAGAAAGAGGCAGACAAATTTGAGTTCGCATTTCCGTTCGAACGAAAGCGAGAATGAAACCGAAAAGTGATGAGCGAGCATGCGTAGGGTAGAGCGCTACTTTGTCGTAATCGCCCATTTACGTTCTATCGAACAGAAAGCTACACTGTAAAAAGTTGTCACATCTAATCCAAATGCTCTTGCACTTGACTCAGTCTGTTATGTGGCACTACAAATCGAAATGATTTATCATTGATTTTCAAGTTATTTACGTTTTGAAACAAAGTGATTTGTCGTTGAAAATATGTGTTGTATAACACATTTAAATCAAAATGATTATCATTTGAATTGGTACCAGTGTTTTCATCCATTAAATTTGATTAGTTTTGCTTTTTTAAGCAAATGTCAAAAACGCACATGACAAACATTACTCGCGAAGATGGCAACGCAACAACAAATAAAGTCAAGCGAGAGAAGCGATAATTCTCCATCTCCACCCGAAATAAGTTGCGTCCTAGAGCGTGAGTAATACGAATTTGTTGCTGTATTCAATAATAGTGTATTATTCAGATAAGTTCGATTTCAAAATATTGTCAAACTTATCAAATTTATTGCTCAATGTCTTGCTTCTACTAAAAACCTTGCGATGTTGTTCAATATCACTTGAAAACATGTGATCGGGATAGTAATATGATTTGGTCATATTCTGAATAACATCCCAACAAACAATTGAGAGTTCTTATAAAACACCTGAGTTGATCAAACGTTGAATAATAACTTCCAGAGTTGAACAAGAATGTAGTTGTATTGCCATTTGATTAAAAGTTTTAAAAGCTGTTGGAGCACTCTTAAATGATTGTTTACGTTCGGTTTACCTATATGCTTTATAAGATCTACGATAACTTTTATAGCACCTTAGTTAAACTGATTCACAAGAGCTATACAGAACTTGGAATAAACGCATCAAATCAAACCATTGAGAGCTCTTATACAACACCTGAGTTGATCAAACGTTGAATAATAGCTTCCAGAGTTGTACAAGAATGTAGTTGTATTGCAATTTGGTTAAAAGCTTCAAAAACTGCTTGGAGCACTATTAAATGATTGTTTACGTTCGACCAACCACCAACCACAATTTTGTTGCTAAAAATAGCACAAGTGATAGGCACGTTTATATGACCATAAGGCAATGATTATTCGACTGCAAGAGAAGTCACTCAACATGAGCTTCATATACTTCTCTCATATGATCAAAATATGTATTCAAGAATAGAGCAGATGGAAACAGAAGCGGCTGGCAATCCGGGATCATGAGTTCGAATCTTGCTTCGAGAAACCCTCGGTGGAGTAGAGGTAAATTATATATAGGTGTTATTAATAAATGCAAACATTAATTTAAGACATATATCATACAATCAACGATAACATTTCTAGATAAATTCTCTCAATTAATTATTAGGGAGATTAATTGAAAGAATATCAATCAAAGAATAAACAGATGCTTGTTACTACTTCCTCCATGATCACAGATAATTATGGCATAATTACATATTTTTTTAATGTGCACAAATAAATTAAATTAATAAAAACTGTACAAGCAATTATTTTGGTGTACAACGACAATTGTTAAACTAATTTTAATCTGTGAATATTATGAGTACTTACACAACGGTTATTAAGGAGTCATTAAAAAGTGCTATGAACGCTTTTCACCGCTTGCTGTTCAATTAATATTTAGGAGTCATAAAAGAGTGTAACAAACGCCTCTCAGGATCAATCTCTAATACATTTTGAAGCAGCTGTTAGGAGGTGTCTACAAACGTTGTATTAGAGCTTTCACCAAAACAATAAAGCTTGAGTTTAAATATGTATCTATAAACGTTGTATAAAATTTGCTTATATCCGGTTATTAAGGAGTCATTGAAAAGTGCTATAAACGCTTTTCACCGCTTGCTGTACAATGATTATTTAGGAGTCATAAAAGAGTGCAACAAACGCCTCTCAGGTTTCCTCTCTACTAAATTTCAAAGCAGCTGTCAGGAAGTGTCTGCAAACGTTGTATAAGAGCTTTCACCAAAACAATAAAGCTTGACTTTAAATATGTATCTATAAACGTTGCATAAAAGTTGCTTCTACTCCTATACCGCGTAAACATATAATGCTGTAGTTGAACAGGTTCTTCAAACCAGTGCTGTGTGTTTTTTTTTTTTTTTTCATTCTACGAATAAAGGCAGAACAAATGAATTTGCTAGGAGCGCTTCTTTTGTTTTTGAGAACAATGAGTGTAAATATTCATACAACGCGCTCGCATGGGATATGTTTTGTACACGGTAAAAAGACATCATGTCATCACATCACAGCAAATCACTTTACATGAACATGATGTCTTTTTACCGTGTACAAAACATATCCCATGCGAGCGCGTTGTATGAATATTTACACTCATTGTTCTCAAAAACAAAAGAAGCGCTCCTAGCAAATTCATTTGTTCTGCCTTTATTCGTAGAATGAAAAAAAAAAACCTAGAAAAAGCAATGGCGTTTCAATGCGTTAGGACGGAATTGAAACTCTTAGAACGAATTTGCGATCAAGAGACAGTGTTAGAATTCTAACAATATCTCAACCACTCTTTATCAAATCCACCGTATAGAAAGGTAAACAAATTTGGAAGTCAAATATAGGAGAATCACTCCATTTTTGGTGTTCATATCCGGTGGAAAAAGAAAGGTTAAATCAAGTCCCCGGCAAGGTGACAGATAATCTTAGTTTCACGTACCCACTTGCAAATAGTAGATGTCGCCACACAACGTAAATAAAGGGAGTGTCCTTCTCCACTGCAATGGTATTTCTCTATGGGAAACCACCTCTTTGTTTCACCATGTGTGGATGACAAACAATAGGCAAGAATGTTATATGAAAAGAGCGAATTTATTCGTGGTTAAATGAAATAAATTCAAACGAATTGAAACCGATTGGTGGAGGTTCATTTTCTTATATAATCAAATGGCAATAAACACACTTTGCTGTCTTCTATTTTATTTTGCTCTTGAATATAATCTGGCCTCAGATCAATTTTGTTGATCATAGTTGTGCGATGAAGGCTTGCCATGAGCCGTCTAAATAAAAAGAGTTACTTTTCCGTGTTTCTATGTTCTGGTGTGTTCTTTTGATATGATATTCTTCTGATAAGATTTCTGAAACTGAACTGAAAATACTCATTAATCACCACAAAAATTTCAATGTTGGGAAATTTTCCGAACGGCTTGAAGATATCATCCTATAAGCATCTGCAGCATACATCAATATGTTTTTTGCAACTATCAGAACATATTTTGGAGCAGGATGCAGTATACAATGATCGCAATATATTGATAAAATTGTGCATCGATTTTTATTTAAAACTCCGGCTTGAGGAATATGCCAAAAACTTTACGCTCTTACACGCTGCCAAACTATTATTCTTTGTTCATCATCGACGATAATAGCAATAGCATCGAAAGCACCGAAAGTATCCTGGATCAATTATCATTTGTTCCAATAAATTCGATGACAATCATATAATTTTGTTTCACAAATCATATGTTTAAGCTTAAGGTTCTGTACTGCTCAAATACGTACGCTATACCAAATAAAAAAAATTGCATAAACCGATTATGTATTGTGCATACTACTAAGAATCAAAACGACGTTTCTTGCTGGCATCACTGGAGTCCGGTTTAGTTGGCACGCGACAATAAGATGAATTTCAAACATTAATTTTATTTACGGTACATCATTTCCAAATTCGCCCTATTCAGATAACACTTCTAAAATTTGTGAGTTTGACCGAACCACGAGCAGCAAATTGTCGGGGTACACTGGCAATATACTAGAGCTGTCATGTTGCCCCCGAGTTGGGTTAAATACGGGTTGCACGTAGTCGGACAGAAATTAGATCAAAAACCCTATATGTGTCCGTCGGTTTCGTGAATTTCAAGCACCTTCTGGCTTGAGAGGTTTTAGCATTGTAAATAAAGAACAAAAGAAGAAAGACCAGAACATGAGAGAACAGCATATGAAGCGCAAAAATGTGGGTTAAGCTGGAAGTGAGGGCTCGACCGGAAGCGATGTGGTTTTGATTATATGTTTTTTTGTTTCAATTTCGAGCCAGAGCCAGTACACGCACAGTTTTGGGTTACGGTTCCACGGCACTACCGTTATGCAGTTTGTAATTTGAATAATTGAAGCATCCTGCATTTGTTTAACGAATGTTTTAATGATTAATCGCCGTCCCGAAACAAGTCCACTGACGCAAGCCATTCGAAAACCAAATTCCACTAGCAAAAAGCACAATTGCAGATTAGTTTGGTCACCGAGCAAACCAAGCAGTTCCCACCGACCGGTAACGATATTGTTCATGCACGGACGGTGAGACCGATTCAAAATTGAGTTGAATTCGACTCAATTTAGCCAAAGGTAGATTTGCTCACGAAATGATTAAAATTTTCCACAAAATCGAGAGAGGTTTCACCAAGTCTATTAGTATAATCCTAGACTAATTGGAACCTGTCTCAATTTTTCTCATACACAAGGAGTTTTACCTGGAAAAGCTTAGAAAAGTTAGCTCAATCGAGATAGGCTTCAATTACTCTACGATTATACTAATAGACTTAGTGCAACCTCTCTTGATTTTGTGGAAAATTTTAATCTGTGAGTAAATCCACCTTTGGCTAAATTGAGTCGAATTCAACTGAATTTTGAGTCGGTCTCATCGTCCGTGTGACGATGATGATGATGATGATGATGATAATACACACTCCATTCACCGCAATGTTATCTATGCTGTCACTGACAAGCCTAATTAGCAGTCAACCTTTTTTTTTTTTTGTAGTTGGTGAAGCCAATCTTTTAGAGGGACTTTGCCGCGCGGAATGTCAGCTCTCACCCGCAGTAGTAGTAGTAGTAGTGCCGTGGCGCCATTTCCATCAAAATGGATGATATCATTTCAATTAAAATTTTATAAACCACTAGAACCCCCGTCGAGTCGCCCCGCCAAATGCCATTACGCGCGTAGCTCATTAAAAACTATTGCTTGTGAGTCTGCGGCGCGCTTGGAGCGGTCACACCAATTAAAGTGCATGCTGGACGCGTCCTGTTGAAATCGGTCACTTCATTTAGTTCGGCGAGAGCAGTAAAGCGAAAGCCGTCGCTATCACCACGTGCATCGTAGAAATATATGTTTTTTTTTTTAAATTGTTATTACTAACTTTGTAATGGACCGTAACCGTAATAATACACACTTGGCAAGGGTTATGAACCAACCATTACCAACGGCACCTCGTTAAGCGTGCGTGTGTGTATGCTTGCGTTGATGTTATTAATTGGAACTAAATATTCATAGAACAGGGAGCGTTTGATTGATCGAGTGTAGATTTATTTGCTTTAATACGTGTGAAAGGCATAATATTGATTTGAGGTTCAGAGGCGCGGTGACGATGATGATGATGATGATATCGATTCGGATGATATTGAATAGTTGAATTATCGGCCGGGCTCGAGACTGTCGGATGCAAATTGATTGAATGGGACCGGAACAAAGATTGATATTTTCATATCAAACAGAGCTGGTCTGGGTTAGTGCGACAGAGAGCTAGAGAGAGGGTTGGCTGATAGAGTCAATAGATTTTGTTATTCATTGGGTGGTATGTGTTTTCCTTGCTAGGTAATGAAATATAATCCTTTAATTAAAATTCAATACCGTATGGGCTGAATTGAATTACACTTAATTGTAAGCTTTCGCCACTCTCTGTGAGATAGTCTCTCAAGCAATGCCAAGAAATAGTTTGGGTAGCCAAGTAACAATTTTGGTTTTATGGGGGTTTTGTAGATCATGATATAGGCTAATAGAATGCTTTAAAATCTATATAAAACTTGCAATGCTACTAGGGTTTGCCTTGTAAATATGACTACGAAATCATTAAAGATGAATATTTGACTGATGCCATGAATAAATACTAAATATCAGAGTTGGTTGGAAATGCTATCTAACATGAAGCCTTGATAATTTATTAGCTAGAGAAAGATCTGAAGAGGTAGGCTAGAGTATGACAGTATGCAAATTGAATTGAAGTTGAAAATGAGTGAAGGGCCAGTACTAGTCAAACGCAGTCCCCAACTAACATTTTCAGTCAATTCTAGATAAACATTTCAAAAGGTCCTATCTGCATTGATCGATGCTCTTCATCGACTTTCTCTTTCGTCAATAACTCAGCTGCCAAACCTTTCCGTTTTGGACGCTAGATAAGAATCTCCTTTATCAAACTATGTGGTAGAATTAGCGCGAAATCTGCATAGCAGTGGTTATGAAAAGAGAAAGTCGATGAAGAGAATCGACCATTTGAAATGTTCATCGAGAATTCAGCTTAGCTTCCGGTTGACCGAATCTGAATTGCCGGACCTGTCGTTTAACTCCTGCCATCAGATTCTGTACAGCCATCTCGTCCACTTTGTTCGCCGCAGAACGCCAGTTTGCCTTAAACTGCTTCTCGCTTCCAACAGTTTTTGTTTGGGTCTTATTCAGGTTCCGCTTGATATTGGCCCAAAAATTTTTTTTATTGGGTGGAGCTCTGGCGTGTTGAGAGGGTTATTGTCTTTGGGTACCATCTGCATGTTGTTGGCGGCATGGCCTTTTTCCGTACTGGCAGGATGCAAAATCTGGCCAGAACAGCACGGAACAATCGTGTTGCTTCTGGAAAGGCGTAGACGTTTTTTTCAGACACTCGTTCACGAAGCCACAGGTAGAGATAGCCTGTCAAACCAGATATATCGACAGTTTCATATACTTGAAAATGTCTGCCATGTAATTCCAGGGAATTTGAGGCTAGTTTGAAGAAAGTTTCAAGGAAATTCCTAGGAGAATTCATAATAATTTAGTGGGAATTTTATAGAAATCCTGGGAGGGCTCTAAAGAGAAAAATTCACATGAAATGTTGACTATTTTCCAAAAGAAATTTTGAGTAGCGTTCAAGGAGATCCAGAATAAATTTCCAGATTAATTATAAGGAGAGCTTCGAAAACATATCAAGAGATTCGCAGGTACATTTTTTCGAAATTTAGTTAGGGTGGCTCTGAAAAAAAATAGTTTTGCCGCCTTTTTTATTATTTCGATGGAACCGTCTTCAACGGACATCAAGAGCATGGGAGGACGAATATTTTGAAGGTTGTTGAGAAATGCGTGTGAACGCAAAATTTGGTGTGAAAGCAATCCATTCTTATAAAACACCTTTCTCCAAAAGGAGCAAACATGAGCAAAAGTTTTACGCATATTCTGGAAGTAAATAATTCAACCTACAAAGTTTATGGAATAATATTTGTACCCTTGATGATAAAAAACATCATGGGAATGATGGACAGTACTGATTGTCAAAATTGATTGATGAGCGTTTTAGTAGAATAATTGTATGCCTTATTACGAATTATTTAAAGGAAAAACAACGTAATAAGGAGTACTGATAGTTTATTCACATACATTTTGTAAAACAACATCTAGCAATCCTAAAAAATGTATGCGTGCTTCGTTTTAGTTTTCAAAATGAAATCAAAATAAAAAAAGTTGGAGCAACAAAAAAAAACTTTTTTATCAAATGTTGATTTATTCAGCAAAGTAACTTTAAATTAAATTATCTATAACATTGTAGAAGCAAGCATTCTTCTTATCCTAAAAAATAAAAGTTAAAAATTATAATTTTGAACAAAAAAGAGGACCACCCTCGGTACTACCTACGCAAAAGGAAGATCTTTTTTTGTACACAAACTTATTAGAAGATGTCATGGTTTTCAAGATATCGATTTAGGTCAAGAAATTTTGAGTTTCCGACGATAGTGCTCCATGAAAACTAACATGAACCGTTTAAGTCCAGTTATATAGGTTTTTTTTCGGAGTAACTGTCATCGATATAACAACTATGCATGTTTTGAAGTGTGAACAAATATCAGCTTGTATTGAAAGTAAGATAAGAAATGTGATTCGTTTTAGATTTCAAGCAGCCATGGACGTGAAAATGGAGGATGTTATAAATCTGTACAAATTTGTGTGTTATCTTTTAGAAGCTGAAATCTCTTCCAATGCATGAAACATTTATGTTTTGAAAAATTACAGAGGTACAAAGGAACCATGGTTGGAAAATGCGTTCAATGTCAGGACTCAAACGCATCACCTGGACTCCAGAAGTGTTGGAACTAAAACGTGCGGGTTAGCTATGTTTCATTTTCGTGTCTAAATAATTTCCCAGAAATTTCGAAATAAATGTATTGCTGCATTATTTGAAAATGGACTATTTTGAAGGCAAAGGGCGGTTTTCAAATATTTAAACTTAACAACAAAACAATTTAAAAAAAGAAAAAACTACAAGGGACAGCCCTATGGGGTTGTACGCAATGGTGACGTAGGACTACATGGTCTTATATAATGAATCTTATTTGTTAACAGCAGCAGAAGCTTGTGTTTTGTGCAGGAATAGGAATTTGAGCGGAGTTCTCACTGTTTATACTGTTTAGTATGACGCGTTTGACATAGATGGCCCACGGTGTCTCACGAAGAGCTACTGATTCCGATCAATAGCGGTGCGGCTTCTTCTTTCTTCTATGGATGCTCATGTGGGCTGCAGCGCGCTGCTTGCGGCGAGCCTTTCGTTGTGTACTGGCGAACATCACCACTTACCATGCGGTGATTGAATAAACACCATTTGGTGAGACCGGATGGAATTCAACTTTGAAATCTGTGTTAGGGAAATCGATTCTCGCAGACAATCGGTGATAATTTTAACTATCATAACAACAGTTGCACATTCATGCAATTTTCAATAGTGACATTTTGGAAAATGATAAACTCTTAAATTTAACAGATTCGTTCGTATCGATTGGCGAATTGAGAATTAAAATCTCTGGATCAAAACCAGACCACTTTCATGCCGCGACCGACTTTGGTTGCACCCCCTATGTTGCCTTCAAGAATATGCTATGTTAGATTTAAACAAACATATCTAGATAGAGCTAAAATTAGGCGTAACAGCTTTTCTAAAGAATGACTTCTCTCGATGATTTTTAAGAATTCAAGGCACTCCCACGCAAACCAACATTACCGTCGGGTAAGGGAATCTTACTCTACCTTATGGTAATACTTATCTACGTGGGCGAGCTTTGACTTTCAAGACATCATCGAAAGAAGTCATTGTTTACAAAAGCTGTTACGCCCTAATTCCAGCTCTATCTAGATATGTGAACTGACATCCGATTGATGATCTTGACAAATATCTAAAAAATACTGTTTTACAAATTTATGGTGGGCCTGAAAAGTACCGTTTTGTCGTGTTGGTGCTGAGCTATTAGGGTGTTAAACACAAATGAGGCTGGTGAGCTGTATGTTGTTTGAAATGAGGATGACGTGCTTGGCATAGATGATCCACGGCGAGTCACGAAGAGCTACTGATTCCAATCAATAGCGGTGCGGCTTCTTCCTCCTTCTGTGGATGCTCATATGGGCTGCAGCTCGCTGCTTGCAGACAGCCTTTTGTTTTGTACTGGAGAACAATGCTCCAAGCTACGCGTCGAAAGCACTGCTGCTGATGATGATGCCGACGACCGGACACCACCACACACGGTAATTGGAACTGAATCCGCGGTTGAAGGCAGCCTTGGTAGCTAGCTGCTTGTGGGGAGCCTTTCGTTGTGTACTGGAGAACTCCACCACTCACCACGCGGTGATTGAATAAACACCGTTTGGTGAAACCGGATGGAAATCAACTTTTAAATCTGTGTTAGAGAAATAGCTTTTCGCAGGCAATCGGTGATAGTTTTATTTATCATAGCAACAGTTGCACATTCATGCAATTTTCAATAGAGACATTGTGAAAAATGATTAAGTCTTAAATTGCAACAGATATATTACTGATCGATTGGTGATAAAATTATTGAAATTGGTTCAGGGGCAGCTGAGTTATTAACGTTCAAAATATTTCATTTTCGATTTCAAAAAGTGTACCCCCATATATAAATCACAGACGTAGTCCTACGTAAAAAATACGGTCAACTCTACCTAACTCGATATTTAAACACTACGATCAATTTCATTGAAAGCTTCGATCTATTTTATTTGCAATTGTGACCAATTTTTGAAAAGTTCGACATTTCAATGCAATTTGTGAGCAATTTTGGATTATAGCAAAAAAATTTTGTTCAATTTATTTTAACATTTTGATCAGTGCTTACTAAAGCTGTAGGAGTCCATTTTTTTATTTGAGAAAAATCGTGATCAATTCCGTTCGAAAATGTTAAATGTTTCACTCAAAATCTAGTCAATTTCTATTTGCAATTATGAACATTTCATTGGCAAACTTCCTTTAAACGTGCTATCACTTGATTAGAAAATATTATCTGAAAGTTGTAACCAATTTCATTATAAGTCACGTCAAATTCCAATACAAGTGATATCAAATTTGTATGGAATGTCTCCTTTTTCTAAGCTTTAGTATTTTACTCAGAACTGTGCCGAATTTTGTATTTATAAGTGTCCATTTTCATTGCAAAAATGTGTAACCGATTTTGTTAGAAGATATCTTAAATGTGCTTAAATTTTTTACGCTTCTCCGGAATTCTTTGAAATGATTGAGTAGGTCCACGCCAAAAAAAGAATCAGATAAACTAGACCTTTCCGATTTGTATAAAACTTTGCATTATTGAGTGCTATGGAGGGGGCGACTCCGGCGTAGTGGTTAACATCTATGCCTCTCACGCCAAAGTTACGAGTTCAAATCTCACCCCCGGACAAGTCACGAATAACCCAAGAGTGTTAAAGTAACTATAATAAAAAAAAAATGCTATGGACAATCATTTATATTTTGGGCAAAAATGGCATCCTTATCATTATTCAATAAATTGTAGCATGAAATATTTCAAATAAAAAAAGGAAACTTCTGGAATACTTAAAACCTTGGACACTTTAAAATTGACAAAAATCGCAGAACAAGAACTTTTGGTCAAATGTTCCAACTTCTTGCTACTACTCTTTTTTATATACTTTCAACACAGGAAACAATATTTGAGGCATTTTTAATCATTTTAGTTCAAACATTATATGAATAAAACCTTACTCACAACCAATTTAAAATATGGCCAAAAGTTGTTGTTGTTGTTTTTGTTGTTTGTCAATTTTCAAGCTTCCATGTTTTTAAATATTCCAAAAGTATTTATTTTTCTTTCATTTTCATTTTCATTTTGCAGCGTTTGGTGGGCAATGGGAGCGCAAGTCAATCCAAAGCCGAGGATAAAGGACGGGTAATGGCTGAATAGTCTATGCGGACCACTTGAACGCCATGGGAAAAGGAAGGGATTGAAGAGGCCGATTTTTGGGGGGTTTTGAGGAAATGACACATAGTGGTGCTAGATGTAAAGAAACCGAAAATCCATCTCCCACTGATTCATCCTTTCACACATATACCAAATTGATATTTTAAAGCAATAATCAAAATAAACAAACAATACATGAAAAGGCTAGTTGCCAGTTGCTTTAAAGGCTAGTTGCCTCCCTAAGCGGACCCTCCGCATCCTTACTCTTCTGTTAATCCACTTAATGCTACTAGGCTGTCTAAATTTTCTTATTTAAGTTCGTTTGATGATTATGAAATCTCTAGTCTAATTAAATAAATAATTGAAATCTCTAATCTACCTACCATGCTTTATTAAGTACCTGCACTTGTAAATGCAATCTATAATTTAACGTGTTTCAAGTTGTTTTTGACTTTGACCTATATTTAATATATATTAGTTCGTCCCAGGTTACACCTTCAAGTGACTAAAATGCTTCACTTTGAAGTTAGTTTCCTAGCTGATTTTTAAATTACATAGGGTATATGCTTCAACTACGCTCACACGTTTCCACTACCACAAAAATACGAATGGCTATGTCAAAATAGAAGCACGCCACAGTGGAAATCCCGAGCCATAGTTCAAACACTTATCGCAAATCAAAATGAAGCACATATAAGATTAGTTGCAATGCCATGTACAAAAATGGTGTTTAACATTGTTCCCTGAGTAATACCTCCATGAAAACAACAACGAAAGCTTGCCACGCAAGTAGAAGGAGCACTGTTGGGCACTTTCTGAAATATTTCAATAGTATAATTCCCTTGCAAACCCAAATAAATCTATCTGCGTAAAAATAAATAAAATAAGAGTGATTTGCGGCAAAACCCGCCAGTATCGCACCCAACGTCAGTGCCTATACGTAACCCAAGCAACACACATCCATCAAAATTGATTGCTGCAACTTGATTGTGACTGAAATAAGGTGCATACAAGTAACCACAACAGTTAAATGACAAGTGTGCTGCTAGGGAAGCGTACTACAACGCGGCTTTCAAATAAAGGAGTAACAAGTGTGATACTATCACTTCAGGCTAGAACTTTAATTCTCTTATGCAATGGTTCATCAGAGAGGGGAAGCTCAGTAATCCTCATCGCATGCTCATGACGCTATTCTGTCACGGCATGAGCCAACGATGCCGGACCTAAACCAACCGTCTCCAACGCTCCACTATGAAGCATTTTTACTCAAAATTATTTTAAAAAAATACCGTGTATATTTTTCAAGAAAGACTTTAATTTTTTCAAGAACTTTCTCTCAGACGTCATTTCGATCAGAAGTGACATTTTCGTGCTAAAATTTATCAAAGACGCCATTTTGAAAAAAATCCAAAATAGCCGATAGGGTAAATGGCTCTAATGTTGGCCTATGGATCTAAGATTGGGCCCATCGCTAAAAATCTGCTATTTATCCGATTTATCTAGATGAACGCGTCAATGGGACGGTACTAATGGATATTTTTGGTCACTAATGAAAATTTAGGGGCATTTAGGCCGACATTACATCCATTTCCCCTATTTAGCAAAAAATTGACTCATAACAAACAATTTTGAAAAGTTTCGTGTAAATGCTATTTGGCATGGAATTGCTCAATTGTATTTTGATGAATTGTAGTCTGAGTCGAAGATTCGGAGCCACAGTCAGAGTCGAAAAATTTCAAATCAGAGGCGTCGGAGTCAGAGTCGATCGATTTTCATCTGACTTCACACCAGGGCTGGGGAAGATATTCAGAACATTCAGAAGTATTGCTGATTCATCTAATATTATGAAATAATAATATCCGAGGTTAGAAGGTGCCCAGAGCATACCTGATCGTCCTAATATGATTAGAAAATATCTAATGAACTAAACTTCAGAATAATTTCTGATCGATTGGATATGATCAGAAAAATTATCTGAAGGACAGTTGGTCTTCAGAATAATAATTCCTGATCATTCTGATATGATAAAATAAAGCATATTGGTTTAATTTTAGATCAGTTGAATGTATTTAGATAAATATTTCGTCAAGTTGAACAATGAATATCTTTTTTTCCTTTGGTTTGTTTTCCGTCGATCTTGTTTTCCGTGCTGAGCACCAATGCTACCAACGCCAGGGAGGCAGCTCCCACACCTGAACCCTACCTATCGACCCATCAACTCACGGCCAACGGCTTTACTTCCCTTCCGAAGGAAGGCATGATTAGAGATGTTATGCCTCAGAACATCCCGGCGGCGCCGACTGGGATTGAACCAAGGCCTGCTGGGGTGAGAGATAATCATGCTTACCACTACACCACCGGCGCCGCTAGAACGCTGAAGCACTTTTTTTAAACATTTAACCGGTTGTAGGTCCTCAGAATAATTCCAAATGAACTTCATATGGTGAGAGAATATGTGACGGACTTCGCTTGACTTTCAGTTCTTCAAAGTATGTGAGAGTGTGTATTTCTGATCATCCTGATATGATCATAGACAGGAGGAAGATCATTTCAAAAAAGGCGTACGAAAATATCGTTAAACACTAACACAGCAGGAAAGATAGACACTTGCTACTCTAAATAAAAAAAATGAATAAATTTAGCACTGCAAACTTTTAACATGAACAAATATCTTCAGTTGGTGTATGATAAAAGGCTGTAGATCTAAATTAATTACCCGTAGCGCGGGTAGATCACCTTTTCGTGGTGCGTTACTGGTGTAAGATCTACCACATCGGTTTTGAGAGTCTCCGAGGAACTGAGATTGGAAACGTTTGTTTTTGTCACTGCCCAAGTAATTATGCTGATTTATTTAGTGTTCTGTAGACCATGATTTAGACTTTTAAAATGCTTTAAAACCTTAATAAAACTTGCTATGTTGATTGGGTATGGACACCTATTTTTATTGAAGAGAAGGCGCAAGAACTCTTAAAATTGTACGGAGATCCCAATTGGGATCCCAATTCTTGTGAGACCTTTGTTGATTGATGCGAGAGCGCGCCTTTAGAAAGGTCCCAGAACTCTTCAAATGATGCGGAATATTAAATGAGGCTTCTTGTGACATTAGGAAGTACGTATGAAACTCTATCGAAAATGAATACCATAGTCATGAGGTACAACGACATGCGCTAAACAAAATGAATTATACAAAGATTGTGAGCAGCAAGTATTCATCTTTTCAAACAAACTTACATCGAAAACGTTATGAAATTTCATAGCATTTTGAATTTGAATAAATTCATAACGGCTCTTCTGACAACACGGAGTCAATAATAACAAATACCAATTCGCCAGAATTTTGAGAAGAACCATTATAAATGCTAGAATAATTCACTAGAATTCCACCATGATCCGAAGGCAATCCCAATCAATTTGAAGTTCACCGTTAAAATTTATTTCATTAAGGGAAGATCCATAAATGACGTAGCAAGCTTTTGAAAAATTTTAGCCCCCCTTGCAGCGTATTTTGCGATACCTAATACATGGCCACTCAAATCATTCGAAACCCTCCCCCTTCTGCCCACAAATGCTTTCGTCATTTATGCATATTCCCTAATCAAACCCATTAATCCATTGTCCGATCCCTCCCTGCATCCGCCCCATCAAGCGCAATGCTAATCAACCTAATGCCCGCTTCCGGCCGTCGTTGAGCACCGGCTCTCAAACAAACACATATAATATTCCAACCCGAACACACAGACCTCAAAAATCAGCCATCCGTTCAGCCGATAGCAGCAAAATCACCCACGCCTCAACCGTCCTTTGGCGCCACAGATGAAAAGAGAACGAGAAAAAGAAAGGTTCCCGAGCCTATTCCGTCGGTGAAATGAATTTTATTTGATTTTATCGATGTCGAAATTTTCCGGCTCGGTTGGTTTTTATGGAAGCTGCCTCCGCTCGGTGCCGGGCGGATCGTTATCGTCCGTTGCTTCCGTCGTCGACCACAGGCTCCAGCACGCAACAGCAGAGCAGGAAAGCATACCTACATACTGACTGAAAGGCGAAGAGAGAAATGTGACCAACGTTGGACCTCTCACTGGTCTGGTGGTCTCTAGAAGAGCGTATTCGGACGTCCTTCCTGGAGCACTCCGTCGACGGGTTGACTATTCAATTTATTTGTATTAAGCATTCTGCGACCTGCCCTCGGACGTTGCTCGTGCGATATGTGTGGAGAGATGTGCAAATTTCGTTTGGTTTGGATTTGCAGAAGAGAAGATAAGGTCGCGCAGCATAACGGCAGGATCACAAACCGAACCGAACGCACACGGTGTGAACGAAATTTCACACCTTCATGGTTCAAGTAAGTTGAACATGGAAACGAGCAATAATCCTTGACGCACGTTCACACAGGAGTTCACAAAGTCAAGGATTCGTTGTTGGCATCTTCAAGAAGAAGGGTGCAATCCAGGAATGTCAGATAATAATGGGACGGGAAAGAAGGGGGAAATGTCGACAAATGTAATTTATTTAGTGATGGTGAACCATAAATTTTATCTAAATTGGAGTGAGCATTATCGTCAGCTCTCGGGAGGGGAACTGTATGGGTTCGAGTGTCTGGACGATGTGGCTGCCGATGGTGAAGAAGAAGGCTGCCGAATGTGAAAGGATGACTCAGAGGCGGTCGTCTTTGAGGCGGTTCACACATGAATGAGAATGCATCTTTGAAAAAAATCTTGCACGGATTCGGGGAAATCTTCCATCGCATTAAAAGTTCATCGCGAGTGAAATTTGGGCGGTTGGATTAAAATATTAAAATAAGAATGCACTGCATTTGTTGCGACAGGAAAGTCAACTTCAAAGTCGTACCAAGGTACATGTCTCGATGTATCAAGCTGATGAAGATACCCCGTGCGGTTCATTAGAACTGACGTAGCAAAGCTATCCCCATCCCCAGTGCATATATTTGCCTAGTTATGAGCTGATTTGCATTGATGGTGATGCTTGCGGACGGAGACAGATGCTACAAGGTACTTATCATCTGCCAAGGAGTTGGTATTTGTTATTATCAACATGACATCATCAACACTGACAGAGCTATCAACCGGCTTGTGCCAAGATTGGCATCGCACACGCTTGGAGTGTATATTTGCTAAAACCAACCAATGATACCATTCTGACGTACATGAAACAACATTCTCATTAAAATTAATGAACCGATTGCGGGATGGCGAAAGACACCGAAGGCTGACGGCTGGTTGGGTGGGAATGAAACTTAACTCGAGAAGATGATAACTGCATCATGACAAGGCAGTTATCGCTGGTGCGTGTGTTGTGTCCCAGCTTGCCATTTCCTCAGTATGGTAGATAGGTGAACGTGAAAGGTCACCGGTCTTCTTCTTGATGTCGCATGCGAATAAGGCTGTGCTGTATTTTAGGTTTGTTCACCGAACTTCATACATTACGAATTTAGACCAGCAAGAAAATTACACAATGTTGGACGATTTGTTAGCTTTGGTGAAATGTATAATGAATGAAAGAAAATGTTGAATGTTTAGGTTCGTAATAAGCATAACATTTCTTTAATAGAGATTTGCACTGAGGAGTCCATATATATTTTTTTATCTTCTCTGAACTTTTTTTAGATACCCTAAATGTCCTGGAATTTTCTTGACTTTCTCTGAGAATCATTAATCTTAATACAGGTTTAGTCAAGATTCCCTAAACATTTTTGAAGTTATTTGAATGTATTTGAAGGAAGTGGACCGTCTCTAAATGTACACTACACAGTTCAAAAGAGTAGTGTAAATTTGTGAACCGCATAAAAGGAGCGTCACATATAAGTTTACATTATAGATCGTGTAAAGTTCTGAGACATTTCATGAAATATTGCTTATATTGTATGCAACAGACCATGATTATAAGCAATATTTCTTACAAGTCGCTGGTTTGCGTGAAATGAAATATAAAAGTAGACGCAGCAATGTTTATATCACAAGTAAAATTCAGAATTTGTTGCTGTGTAAGCTTCCCTTAAACATGGCATGACGTTCCCTTAAACATCTTTGAAAGCCCTTAATAATGTCATCATTTCTGAAGTTCACCAAAACAGCTGTGAGGTGATTACTGAGTCTTTTACACATTATCTAAAAAAAATTGAAGATTCCTTTGCTTCTCAGAATTTCGCTGTATATTTCTGAAATCTATAGATCTTCTTTAAAATTCAGGATCCTTTTTTTTTCTTAAATGTGTAATACTTATCTGGACAACTAAGCTCAACTGAACTCCTTTGAGGGTTTCTAAGCTTCTCAAAGTGCTTCTGAGAGGAGCTAATGAAAAGCTGTGAAGCATGGATAACTTCTGAACGGAACGACAAACTACATATAGGTTCAGCATACTTTAAAGTGTGCTAACGAGAGGATCTGCGAAATTCAAACCTCTAAGAGAATCAGAGAGCATCGGAGGTATCCAACGAGCTCCTGACGGGTACAAACCAATTACAAGGGAACAAATCAAAAATCCAAAATGAGATAAATGACTTATGATTTCATGAACATACCGTATTTTCATGTTATGAAAATACACCATGAATAATATTCATGATATCATGAGCTATGTTTGCGTAAGGCACCCAAGATTCCCAAAAACATGAACTAAATTCATGAGTTTAACTTTTAGTTTTTAAATCAAAATATATAAAAAATAAATTAAAGCAACAGACTGGATTCGAACCAAGGAACTTACGATCATTAAACCCATACTTAGACCACTAGACTATCAGTACTTGTATAAATGGAAGGCAAAAGGCGTATAAGAGATACCTATGTAGTGCGGTAAACACGGTTTTCCAGGTAACGCTTGAAGCGGTCATGATTCCGCTGCATTATGAAATCATGAATTTCCATAACGAAATCATGAATCACTGCTATGATTTCCTGGGATGGCAAGTTTTTTGATTTCACGATTTTTTTTTTTTCATGAAAAGGGGAATCGGATTTTTTCCCGTTTAATTGGTGTTCAACTGATAAAGTCGTGGAAGTTGTTAGATGGTTTAGAGATTCATGAGTTTTGAAGAATTCTTTCTTGGAAACAAGACACACGTTCTGGAATATTAGGGACATTGCGAGCTTAAAAACGATAGCATTAAATTATTAATTCAGTAGTTCCAGTTCTCCCAAAGCTCCCATCATAATAAGAGGGCAGATAACTAATCATTATCCTAACAAAGTTCGTGGTTTTTGCATGAGGAAACTACCTCAATGAATTCACTAGCCATGACTTGATATGGGTAGATCACCTGCATAAATCCACTGATCATAAAAAAGATCTGAGCTAAATTCAAACAGGTTTGATGAAGAATAAGAAAATTTAAATGCTTTCTATCAACTTGTTTGCAAATTTCAATCACTTTTCAATCATTTTAAAACCAAGTCGTTTTAACCAACAACAAAATAGATGACTAACCAAAATCTCAATTGTGGCTTAACTTCGATTGTCCCTTCAAGATTTTAAATTCAGATGAACTTTGAAAAACTTATGACCAAGCCTAAAAGTCTGCAATCCATCTAAGGACAGCCCGAGACACACTGGTGGGTCATAGATTGAGAAACGCTGCTCTAGTTGATTTCTTTCGAAATTGTCCAGAATTCCTCTTGGAGTTGCACTAGGATTAAAATAAGAATATAATACATAAAATGTATAGTGAATTCCATTCGGCATTGAATTCCTTATGGAATTTAAGAAGATTCTTATACGAACCTTTTTCTAAGTCCCTGATAATTTATTACAACATTCGCGTGAAATCTTCTCTGGGTAACTTCCTTGTGATATCTTTTCGGAATTCCGATTAATAAATTTCGGGAACTCAATGAAGGCATAAGTACTTTTTTGTAGCTTTTAGTTTTTGGAGTTGAAAGCTTGTCGGTTACAGTAGCTTGCTTACTGAGCAGAAAACGAGTTCCCAGGTCCTTTCATATTAAAAAATATAGCAAAATCGCTTGGTTATCGTTCATTTTGCGAAACTTGTCGTCGTCGGTGTCGGGTTTGAATGGTTACAACAACTCGAGTAAAGATATGATGTGATATGAGGGGCTCGGTGGCTTTAGAGCGATCGTTTTTGCTTACTGAGCAGAACATCATGAGTCTAATCTCAGGCCCATCCACATTCAAGATTCGTCAATGACTTTATTTGTTAATATGACTACATGCAACAGCAACTCGATGATTAAAAAGAAGCTGGTTTGCCTAGTGGCAAACTTTTTTTGTTTACGGAGCAGAAGATCGTGGGTTCAATCCCAAGCTCTTTCGCGTTATATGATCATTAGCTTATCGTTCACCAAAACGAGCCCTGCTGCAATCCAAACCCTCTTACCCAATATCCCAGTGATTTCTCGTGAAAGTGCAGAAGTGTTCTCGGCTTCCATCAAAGCGAGTGTCACGTCAACACATTCCTACCCATTCCTTTCTTGACCTGGGTTGGGGCGCGGCCGGCGCTGGTATTGCCTAGTTTGAGATCACCAGTTTTTACACATTGAGGATGATTGCTAGTCCCAATAATCGTCTATTGGTTTTCTGTGTAATTACAGCTGATCCGTGGGCGGTCAATCATGCTCATGCTCATGCTTTTTTCGGAATTCTGGTTAATAAATATCTATAGAATTCGGGAGAATTTCTTTCGAAATTTCTTTTGAATTCCTTAGGTAATTTTACATTTTGAATTCCTAAGGAAATTTTGCATGAATCTTTTTGGAATTATAGTGAGTTTCTCACGGAATTTTCGGTAAAGTTATCTCAGAAATTTGGACATGTAACGTCATTATTTTTTTTCCTTGATTTGTTTTCCGTCGATCTTGTTTTCCGTGCTGAGCACCAATGCTACCGACGTGCCAGGAAGGCAGCTCCCACACCTGGACCCTACCTATCGACCCATCAACTCATGAACCGGGGACCAACGGCTTTACTCCCCTTTTAGGCCTGCTGGGGTGAGAGGTAATCACGCTTACCCCTACACCACCGGCGCCGCTATGTAACGTCATTAGGAGCTGTTCCTATGCTCATAAACAACGTAGAACGTTTTTGAGAGGTCTAAGCCCCGTCGCCCGCTTAATTGCCCAGACAAATTTTAGGAAATGTGTATGGAGCATAGACACTCGCCTAAAAATCCCCCATCCTAAAATGTCTGGTTTATGAACAGCTCCTTTACGAAGGTAAACTGATTTCCATCCGGAATTATGGTGAATTCCTCTCGGAATTCAGAAATATGATGAGTTCCTTTTGAAATTCAGTGGAATTTATTTCAAAATACTGATGAATTCCTCAAGAAAAATAAGTAAAATATTCTCATATGTTCGATGAGTTGTTGTCGGCAGTCTGGTGAATTCCATGAGGTATTTCTGGTGAGTTCTTTTCGGAATTATGCATGAATTATTTTCAAATTCCAGTGATTACCTCTCAGAATTGTGCTATACCATGGGCCCCCGTTAATCTGAACGACACTTCATACTTAAGAATGGAGCTAATTTGAATTTGAATTTTTAGTAACCCGACGACCATCAGACAAGCGAGTTTCAGCTAGCCTTATTTGCTGTTTTGATTCTGCGTTCCGTTTTGCATCGTTCTATTTCGCTTTACTCTATTCTATGTACTAGATGTCATTTAAGCAATTATAACAAATGAATATTTTAATGTGGTATGATACCAGATTTCGGTACGCTTGTGGCAAAAACACCTTGTTTTAATAATATTCAGTTATCTAAATACTTTGTTAAATATCAAATGAATACCAAAATAACAAAATGTGATCTTTCAGTTTTTGGACAATAACACCTAAAAGAGTTATTGAATTGGTATTAGAAGACCTTCAAAATAACAAACTATGGTATTCTGGCACCTAAGCAAGCGTCTGTTATCCGTTTGTTATGGTAATAACTAAATTATTTATTAGCTCGTTATTTGTAGAATATTTTTGAGGTATTATTTATGTTATTTTACCTCTCATGTCAGCCTCACTTATATCATATTTAGGTTGCTAGTTATGCTATTTTCATAAGTGAATTTGGAATTAATAAGTTATTCTTTCCTTCCTGAATTTGGAATTAATTAGTTAACTGTACTTTCTGTAAGAATGCTCCTTTCGGAGATAGGCAAGTTTTCCTTTCTTG
This sequence comes from Ochlerotatus camptorhynchus, assembly GCF_037179485.1. Lineage (NCBI taxonomy): Eukaryota > Metazoa > Arthropoda > Insecta > Diptera > Culicidae > Ochlerotatus > Ochlerotatus camptorhynchus. The sequence goes on from NW_027040701.1 coordinate 4,719,023, forward strand.
CAACAATTCCTACCTCAAGTAAACCTCTATCCATGACCGGTAGCACAATCGACAATCCCATCAAATTGCCACCTCTGCATCATTCAATTGCTCGGAAATTATTCATACTTTTTAGCTCAATTATTTATGGTCCACTATTCCGCACGACATTTATAGCAGCAGCTGCTTTTCTGGTGGCAAAATCTACTATCGGTTTCCATCACAACCACCACTGGGAACATTTCTGGAGTGCCAAACAAAAGTCTATAGTTGATTCCACTTCAGCCCCTTTCCTTTCCGTGGACTGCTGCTGTGACCCACTTCCAATGGGGCTTTTATTGCTCCTGGGACCATGTTTTTACATAAAATTTTATAGCTACCAGCTAGGAAGCCAGCAGTAGCAATAGCCGAAATGAAAAACGACCATGAAGCATAGAATTTATTATCGCAGGTTTTTCAAGTGTACCGACCGACTCCAGAATCTCAACTCGCGACCACCGAAATGATGATAGCCAAGCGTGTCACTTTGGAAACGATTTCCGCGGACAGTAAAATGCCATTCACCATGTTCTTACATGTCTGCATATGGGCGTAGGGAAATGTGCGGACAGATTTATTGCACCGTTGATGGGGACGCGATTCTTGTCGTGCTCGTCCTCGTTGTACGAAATGCAATGTTTTACGAGTCGTGCCAAATTTTTACGAGAGTGCCATACTTGGGTTCATCCACTATGCTGTGATGGCGTGATTCAAGTGGTTCCATTCAGAAGCGGTTGAATCGTACCGACAGACATTTACGTTTTTCATCGCAGCGAGTGTTTGGTAAAAAATGTTGATACATCATCGTCAGTGGCAGTTTTTTCGTAGCTTCGATCCATGAAACTCAAAGTTGCTATCCCAAATGGAATGATTCCCACACGAGTCGATGCACCCAAATGAGCGTATCGTCTAGCCACATAGAACATAGTCTGCAAACACATTTCTTTTCGCTTCTTACAAGCCAGGCCAGATGTTACCCGCAGCAGTGTAGAAAAACAGTGTTAGATGAAATATTGGAATGAGTTTTAGTGAAATGTACATGGTTCAAAATTTGTAGAAGCCAACTAAAAAAAACAACAAAATCTCATACACCCCATTAGATGGTCTTAATTCCTCCTACCAAGGCATGTTTACTGATTGGGCAGTAAACAGAAAACAAGAACCGAGCCGAATGCTTCCGACTCAGGTCCCGTCCGTTAACGTGCCCCATTGTGTCCAACCGTGATCTTGGTGGTCATAAAGCGTACGCATTAATCGCACAGGGAATCTATTTTTGAGTGCCGCTTGTATGGGATAGGTAGGTACCTATCATAAGACTGTTGAAACGTACAATCGTACTCGGATGGTGGAAAAGCACGGCGACGATGACGAGTGGATGATGTTTGAAGGGTGGCCGATTGGGATCTCATGACTCACCGCCGCTCTAGTAGGCGAGAGTCGGCCGATTCCTGCTATCTTCTCTCGAAACAGATGGGTACTAACGCAAGATTTTGGCAGTCAGAGAGGTAAGCTGAGCAGTAAAAAGGGAAAACAAACATAAATCTATAGAAAATGTGTGCTTTAATGTTTGCATTCCCGAGCAAAGTTGGTTAACAAAATGAAAGCAAATCGATATTAAAGTGTGCAGTTCCTATTATAATGAAAACTCATTTTGATTTCAAATGTTGCGACATAAGTCTGATATCATATTGTGCTTTCATTATGCAGTCAAGACGCTTTAAATGAAAGCAACTTAACTTGAAGTTCTGCTGTTTACGTCTTGTTAAAAATTTAATTGAAATTCATCTGTCGTTGAACTAATGATTATCGTTTATCTGATTTGTTTAACACATTTTATGTCATTCGTGACTTGCCCGCGGTGAGATTGGAGCCTAAGTCTTTCAGCTTGAGAAACATGAATGGTAACCATTTACTCTAGGCCCGTATTCAGTTAAACATTATGAATGCAAAATCAGTAATGAAATTGATTTAATTGAAAGCAGGATTAGTTTTCCGTTTGCTTCAACAGTGTAAAATTTTGAGATCAACTGGAGTATTCAAAATAAGTTACATCATAACAGCAAATTTTGATTTCAATTTGATCTTCAGCTTTGCTCGGGTTAGTTAGCGTTGGGAATTTTGGCGTAGCCGGAGATTGGAGCTTGTGGTAGCCAGTTTCTTCATATTCTTTTTCCCCGAGGTTTAATACGCTTCTACCGGACTTCTGATCTAATTTCCTTTATGCCCATATTTTACCTCTCTTTTTCCAATGGATTTTTTTTTTCTAAATAAGATTATTTCTCAATTCATTTAACTTTGATTTGATAAAGATCACAACTTGTTTATAATTTCTCAAAAATCGAACACTGCTTCTTGATTCTAAATTCGTCATACGAGTATCAATTTTCTTCAAATATATTGAAACTTCATTGGATTTTCTTCGTCGTTCGAATCAATTCAGAAAAATGTATTTGCTAGGAAAGTTTATTTTGGATTTTGAGAAGAATAGATGTAAATATTCTTTGATTAGGAAAAACTTTTAAAATTCCGGGTTTGGATAATGTCTCATGGTTCAGGAAATTATAAAAAAAAAGAACTAAATTATTGGTATGTTAAGACAAGGGGGCTATAACATATTTCTATTGTTTTTTTTTTTTACCAAAAACTACTATCAAGGACTCTTGTACGAACAAGACATAAGAGAAAATTTTAAAATATTTGGTCAAGAACAATCTTGATGATTTTAGAACTTTGTGATTCCAGGCGCCAACAAAATTGGTGGGGTTGTATACAAGACACGACTGCATGGTTAACGCAGACTACTGTTTAGTGAACTTCTCGTGTATTATTGATATTGATTTAAAATACAGTAGAAGTAACCTATTATTTCGGTGCTATGTACATATTTTAGATTTCATACTATAATTTATGGTATCTGTTTATTTTTCCCTTGCATTATGTGTTCGCGAGGGCCGATCAACGGAAATGAAAAGGATGCTCATTATGCCCATCCTATCCTATCTATAGAATACTGTGACTTTTCTCAAATCAATTGTTTGGTTTCCAATAAGTAGGTGCTTAGTACAACAGTAATTGAAAATTAGGGGGATTCAGTTATTGAATTTCAAAATCAGAGCAAAAGCTCGTATACAGGTTCTCCACCTGGTAAATGTTTTTATAGTTAGCGTAATAGTTGTGTCGAACGTATGCTAGTCCAATGACTTGTTAACCATTAAGGGGGGAGTACACTTTGATTTAAAAAAAAAGCATTTTTTTGGCTTAAAATGTTCCTTGGGATGTATACTTTAATTTAGAAAAGACACCAAGTCCGCCAGAATATTCCTTACCGCTTTACGAAGCGATTTCCTAAAACATGTACCGGCGCGCTGAGAGAGCAATTTTATCTTTAAATGCGTTTATCTGGAAACGGGGTTTTTCAAACTGGCGTGGGAAATAACTCTAACCAGTTATCATCAAATTTGGATATCGCCTAGGTTTTCTTGTTCAAAATTAAATTCTGCTTAGAAATACGTATCCACATTTTCGATTTAGTCAAAAATGGATTTTTAATCCACGATTTTGTAAGCATTTTTAGGGTGAAAAAATGGACTTTTTTTTCCTAAGGCCACAACATTTGAAAAAAAAAAAAATTAAAAAAATCGGAATACGTTTTTCTAACCCAAATTTCATTACAAATCAGGATTTTTGTTCGATTTATGTTCCAGGATCACATGGAAAGGAGTATTTTCCCACGCCGTTTTCCGACTTCCGCGCGAGGACGCCCGCGCGACCTGGTGCACCGGCCACGGGGAGACGCCAATCGAGTTCAAAAAAATACAAATTGTAGTTCGAAGGATGACTAATAAATGGGTTATTACATATTTGCCCTCCCTGAGTGTTTTATTGCTTAAAAAAATTAACGAAAATGCCTTACTTTTTGGACGTTCAAAGTGTACTACCCCCTTAATTTAAATTTCCTACCTCGAGTTGAAGGACCTTCTCCAGCGTCCACCAACCAGTAGATTGCTATGCATTACCTCTGACTGATTTCATGTTGGCCCGATAACACCGATCTCTCTCTGCAGTGGTCTTGGGTCGTTTCGAAGAACCATCTGCAGCCCTATGTTGAGAGATAGAGGAAATGGCTCTAATGTTGGCCTATGGATCTAAGATTGGGCCCATCGCTAAAAATCTGCTGTTTATCAATTTTATCTAGATGAACGCGTCATTGGGACGATACTCATGGATATTTTTGGTCAATATTGAAAATTTAGTCGATTGCTGAATTTATGTATGGGCCCCAAATTAGGGGCATTTAGGTCGACATTACATTCTTCCTTCGGAAGGGAAGTAAAGCCGTTGGTCCCGGCCCTTATGTGTTTGAATGGGTGCGATATCCTACGCAGGTGTTGAAGCTGCCTTCCTGCACATTCGATTGCCGTCAATGGATGGCAATCGATTTCCGTCGGTGATTGGCACTAGATTGCGGAACAGAGACCGACGTTAAATAAAGGACATGTCGACATTACATCCACTTCCCCATACCACTGATTTTTACTGCTGCACGATTTCTCAATAATCGCTGGTTTTACTTCAAAGAAGTATTTGTAGAACGCAGAACACAAGCACTCCTGAGCAGGCCTGAACATACTCATACAGCTAAAACGCTACTTTTCGAAATTATGAAACTATGAGATATTATAATAATAATTTTTATATGTAAGATGCAGGTAGAGGAAGTAAAGTTTGTGTATGACACATACCATCTGTCAATTTCGCTTCCAGAGTGTCACAATTTTTGATCACCTATAACGAATAGTACTCATTCATGACGATTACTCATTACAGCTAAAATAGCTAATTGTGACCCTCTGGAAGCACAATTGACTGGTTTTATGTCTCATACACAAACTTTACCTCATTTTCTTGCATCTTACATATAAAGATTATTATTATAATATCTCATAGATTCATAATTTCGAAAAGTCGTATTTTAGCTGTAATGAGTATGTCTACGCCTGCTCCTGAGTAATATTGCACTAATTGGATAGATAGAGTTCTCTACTATCCCAAGCAGCACACTTCCATCACAATAAGTTGCTGCAACTTGATTGTGACTGGAATAAGTTGCAAACAAGTAACCCCGACTGCTCAGTAACAGGCGTGTTGCTAGATTATCCTCCTCTATCGTCTACAACTAGGTAACTCAAAATTTGAAGTTTCGAGAAAAACAAGTTGGAAAATTCCACTTGTTTTTAAGACGATGCAATGGCATAAGGTTCAAAGTAGCTTGAAAACACATTTTTACGCTGCATTGATAACTATGCTATTTCTCGATATGATCGAGTTGCACATTTTTCTTGTGGTATTAACGGGTAGGTCAGTCCCGCCGATTTATCCCAGGAATATAACTCTTTCTGTAAAAATTGGTGGTCCTAAGAAGGACCAATTGTACGATCCAATCCAGAAGTCTCCACCTCCTACCGTTGGAGATACTGCTGCTGCTAGTTGCTCGGGAGATCCGTCCACTATGTTGGCCGATGCGAAAATAAGCTTCGGTACGACATCGTTCTTAAAACTCATCCCACACCTGCCCGATATCAGCCGATCGACTCTCCACAAATCAAGCTGATCAATGCATTGGGTCCTAAGTAATATTGCCCGATTCTCTTCGTCGACTTTCTCTTTGCATCTCACCGCTAGGATAGTACATTCCCAGCTGTTTTCCACACATAGATTGATCTAGCTTCTAATATGACAAACACGACAAGAAACGGTTCTGTACGCAAGTTATTAACGAAAGAGTACGTCGATGAAGGGAATCGATCAATGTTACCTAGGACCTAATGCATTGTTCAGCTTGAAATTAGAGAGCTATATAAATAGAGACAAATTGCCAGTCAGATCGGATGATATCGGGTAGGTGCAATTTAAGCTTAATGCAAAAACAGCTCGTTGAAGAAGTGAGTCTCCTTCCATACCACCGCTGTTTGTCAAAGTGATCCACTCATCACGTCGTCCACTGCATGATAGCAGAGCGAAAAATCCTACCTTTTACCACTGACTTGCTCCTGTTTGCTGCTGGTACCACTCACCATGCCATCTGGCCCATCTGATGCAAAAATTAGCGGATGCACGACAGCAACGCTCTTTTAATACGCCCGCCTGCGAGAATGTTCTGTACGAAAAAATCCACTGCTGACTTGCTCCTGCTTGCTGATGGTAGCAGCACGACAGCAGCGCTCATTTATAACGTTTCAAGATCAAACAGAACGATGTGCAGCCAAGTGGTACTCGATTATGGGGACTGGGTTTGGGGCAACGTTTATTCATAAAAAAGTGATAAAATTATGATTTTTTATTCGTGCGTTTTTCCAAAAGTTTGTTCAAACAAAATTGAAAAAGTGTGCAATATAGAAGATTTGTAGGGATATTTCCTATCGATTGGTGTATTCGGATTTAAATTTTATCTATAAATGACAAAGTTATAACCGTTCAAAAACTCACGCCTTTTCGTGACGGTCACTATTTTAGATTTTGTACCTTCCCATAAGACGTAGTCTATGTCAAAAATAAATACGAGACTAATAGAATTTATCATACCATGAAGATTATTGACGAAGACAAATGCTTAAGATCCTAAGCTAGGACAAAATTATAGATCCTTGAATTTAGAAAAAAAAATTAAGATCTTAGACTACGGAGAGATTACAAGGTGACGAGGATTTTTTAACCTGGAATATGGATTTTTTTTACAAAATTCTATGATTAAGAAAAATAAATCGAGCTCTTAAAAATAGCAATGCAGGCCACCGGAACTTAAAGTGAGTTTAGGATTTACTAACTCAAAACATAATTTGCAGTGGCGTCCCGTAACCTCACTTTTAACCTGTGCACCAACTTTCCAATACTACAAACACTAAACATATAGTCAAAGTACATAACTCTGGATGGGAGCATACCATCAATTACTGTCATTGGTCGAAAAGCAGCTCCTACCCTACTCGTGTTCCCTCGAGATCGTCAAGGCGACGATGACAGGAGCACCTAACGCGGTAGAGGTGACAAGCTGCAATTTCCAAACCTACGACTGGATGCGTTCCTGCAGATAACAGCTTGAGTGCGGTAAAATCGGTAGAACTGTTTCAAACACATCGTCGGTACTTGAGCGTGTCCGTGATCATCTCTTTTTGCCAGTGGTTGCGGGGGGAATACCCCTAACCAGGCATGGAAAATCATTTGCATTCATTTCATACATTCATTTATATTCATTTGCCTCTAACTTTTTTTATCAATAGCATTCCGCAAAATGATGTAAAGAGCTTTTGTAGGTTTTGTTATTAGCTACAAGTTTTGCTCATAACTCAAATCTGTATCTCTAATGCATCGCGAACTAGAGCGGGCACAACTTGTTACTGTTTTTCATTGAATGTAAAATACATTCACTGAAAAACAGTAGTGGCTTCTGTTCGCTCTGCTTCGTCATGCATATGAGATACAGATTTGACTTTTTAACAAAAGTTATAGCTAATAACAAAACCTACAAAAGCTCTATATGTCATTTTGCAGAATGCTGTTATAGAAAAAAAGTTAGAGGCAAATGAATGTAAATGAATGCACGAAATGAATGCAAATGATTTTCCATGCCTGCCCCTAACCATCCCTATTCAACGAGGGAGTTTGGTAATGAGAGATGATCAAACCGATTTGTACCTTCATTCATAAAAGTTGTCCTTTCTCGCTTTCAACTCTCTAAATACAATTTTCACATTGCCGTACTCTAACGCAACTATCAATTCTATACATTCATCTCCTCATCTATCGTATAAAAATTACCACTTTAGTCTGTTATTTGAAATTAGCATCTTCAACTATGTAAATCGTTGACTTCACGCAGAAGTCATACTAAACATATAGTCAAAGTAGCAAATATATGTGTGTTTAATTTATTAAATGATGTAATATGCAACATTTAAGTTTGGCATAAAATATAAAAATCAATTATTACTTAAAAATTTATTTAAAAAAGATGCTCGCGTAAAAATTTGGGTTTGTAGTCCATGATTGAAGCTTGTGTAATACTTTAAAACCAAGATAAAACTTACAATGTTATATAAAACAGCAAAAGGGTTTATCTTCCATTTAATTCCACTTAATTAATTTTTGTATCCATGACAGATACGTATTTCGACTACAATGTGCAGTCTTCATCAGTGTCATTCCCACTAAAGAACTTATCAAAATCTAACCCCCTTAAGTACTCATCCCCTAGGTAAAAAAGTCAAGATCATAGGTATAAAAATGAAACTACAATGTGTTGAATCGGAACCTACCTAACTAATAAAAACCAAAGATTTAAGTAAGCTAAAGGAGAAAAATCTATACAAATCTCTAATAAGGAAAATCCCCAAAGGCTTGGTAGCCATCATAATGAAGTAATGAAATTGGGTTGTTAGCGGAATGCTAAATAAAACAGCAAAAGGGTTTATCTTCCATTTAATTCCACTTAATTAATTTTTGTATCCATGACAGATACGTATTTCGACTACAATGTGCAGTCTTCATCAGTTTCATTCCCACTAAAGAACTTATCAAAATCTAACCCCCTTAAGTACTCATCCCCTAGGTAAAAAAGTCAAGATCATAGGTATAAAAATGAAACTACAATGTGTTGAATCGGAACCTACCTAACTAATAAAAACCAAAGATTTAAGTAAGCTAAAGGAGAAAAATCTATACAAATCTCTAATAAGGAAAATCCCCAAAGGCTTGGTAGCCATCATAATGAAGTAATGCTGTAAGCTAAAGGAGAAAAATCTATACAAATCTCTAATAAGGGAAATCCCCAAAGGCTTGGTAGCCATCATAATGAAGTAATGAAATTGGGTTGCTAAATAAAACAGCAAAAGGGTTTATCTTCCATTTAATTCCACTTAATTAATTTTTGTATCCATGACAGATACGTATTTCGACTACAATGTGCAGTCTTCATCAGTGTCATTCCCACTAAAGAACTTATCAAAATCTAACCCCCTTAAGTACTCATCCCATAGGTAAAAAAGTCAAGATCATAGGTATAAAAATGAAACTACAATGTGTTGAATCGGAACCTACCTAACTAATAAAAACCAAAGATTTAAGTAAGCTAAAGGAGAAAAATCTATACAAATCTCTAATAAGGAAAATCCCCAAAGGCTTGGTAGCCATCATAATGAAGTAATGCTGTAAGCTAAAGGAGAAAAATCTATACAAATCTCTAATAAGGGAAATCCCCAAAGGCTTGGTAGCCATCATAATGAAGTAATGAAATTGGGTTGCTAAATAAAACAGCAAAAGGGTTTATCTTCCATTTAATTCCACTTAATTAATTTTTGTATCCATGACAAATACGTATTTCGACTACAATGTGCAGTCTTCATCAGTTTCATTCCCACTAAAGAACTTATCAAAATCTAACCCCCTTAAGTACTCATCCCCTAGGTAAAAAAGTCAAGATCATAGGTATAAAAATGAAACTACAATGTGTTGAATCGGAACCTACCTAACTAATAAAAACCAAAGATTTAAGTAAGCTAAAGGGGGTTAGATTTTGATAAGTTCTTTAGTGGGAATGACACTGATGAAGACTGCACATTGTAGTCGAAATACGTATCTGTCATGGATACAAAAATTAATTAAGTGGAATTAAATCGAAGATAAACCCTTTTGCTGTTTTATTTAGCATTCCGCTAACAACCCATTTCATTACTTCATTACAATGTTACTTGGGTAATGTGCCAATGTCAACATATCTATAAAACTGTTTGTACGTAGCACACAAGCATCACAAGCATGACCATTCGTCCAGCATTATTTAAACACTAGATTATCATTAAACGCAATCAATGGTCTGATATTTCATGGAACAAATCTGAGATAGAAAGCAATTCGTCTTTGCACACCCAACGCATGATTGTAGCATTCTGATGTCTTGTTAAAACTTTCTTCATTTTTTGAGAACTTGATTTGAGTGGTGAAAATTTTTGATTTTCCATTTTCACCCTATAACTTCAGCCACTTGAGAGGTAGAAAATTGTCGTCTTGCAAAAAGTATCTTAAATTACTTCATCTACAATGTTTTCATAGATGTTCTAATTTTAACATCATTTTAAGACATCAAGTGTATGTAGTGTATACCTTGTTGCCGAAAAATTGAAGAAACATTCTAGAAGACATCAAAATGCTACAATCAATAATTTCGTAGCAAATGGCCATGTCCAACTTTTTTTCGATTTCGTCCCACTGTGCAACGCATCAAAATCCTTAATGCAATAACGGCATCCATGAACCAGCCGCTATATCTGGATCCCTGTTATTTCTAGAAGCCTCGCGCGTAACATAAATATTTAAATTGAAAATAATGAAAATTTATTATTCCTAGCCCCATCCACTCGAAAAGCACAGCGGAGATGATCCATGCATAGAACGGGCGCAAAAGGAGCGTATGTTGTTGGGTAGCTGCATTCAGTCATAAATTAAGATGCATTATCTACAACTATAACGCAAGGGACACAAGGGAGTGCGTGGTTGTTCCAAACTAGAACGTTGAAGTGACCCTTCCCTAGCTCACTATCACGTACACTCACACACCCCTGCTGCTATTTAACCACCAAGTGGTGCGACGTAGGAGGATATCCTACTGGAAGTGTTCTGTGGTTTGCGAAGCTGACACTGCACAAAATAGCACACCATTATTGGTAATTGGGAACTTTCGAAAGCCGCCACCGCATTAATGACACGCATAATGGGTTCCATTAGTGCTTTCACGATCCTCTACCTCCCCCCCCCTCCGTTGCTTACCCAATAGTTTAGCAAACAATGTTGTACCGAGTTCGCATGCCGACACCCTCATATATGAATATGACGGTAAGTACCTACATGGGAATCTTGCCGGAAACTTGGCAGAATTCGGAAACTTGTTCGTTGCTGGACCCTCGCTGTGTTCTATATGCCTGTGACATTATGGTATGCATTAAAATTTCAGGACTTTTCAACCGAACTCAACTCGACCAGCAGGCACTCTATCTCCAGTGTTTGCTCTGTCGTGCAGGAGCTTTTGCAATGTTGATTTCTAGCCTCTCGACCCGCACGGAGTGCAGAAGAGCCTTCCGGAAGCCCTGTGGTGCCAAACTTCATCACCACCTAGTTCGAACGAGTAGTGTTTGCATGTTGGAAAAGGCTTACTTTCATCATAATGGGGATCCCTAACCGTCACTCTAGAGTATGTAGTGGCTCCACTATCCGAAAATTCCACCATCAACGGGGATGGGGACAAAAAGTGCCATCTTCCCCACCGGGTACCATAATGCGGTTATGATAATTTGTAATTTTATCGCCCGCAGTGCCAGATGGTTCCCGAACGAAAATTTTCCTGAAAGCTAACCCCCTTTCACCCCGTCCACCCCACCGCTGCAGCCAGAGAAAGATGTCACACAAGTGTCTCCGTCAGCTACATGGGAACTTTTCACTGCTGCCATACTCACTGACGACGGGGGACGTCCCGCAACTAATTTGGCAGCCAACGACGAGTCATGAGCATGAAGTCGTACGGAGGAAGGATGTTTAATTGCTCTGCAAATTGCAAATTTTACCAGGAACTATGTATGAACGGCAAAGAAGTAGCAGCAGCAGAAACTTGAGCGACGAGCTCCGACCGCCGAAATCTCCGAAAGATGTGATCTGTGACGGCTGTCCCAAAAAAATGTGGAGTACTTGTGCAGCGAAATCATCATAAATTCAAATCAGATGCGTTCAGTGCGCGGAAAATTTCAAGAGTGTACCTAGCAATTGGGTAACGCAGTGCGCAGACTTCGGTGGACTGGTTGCAATTGTTTGGTTTGGGGAAAGGCAAATTAGTTGGTTTTTGTGTTCCCGTTCTTCCGAGCAGACTAAATTTAAATTGCAAATATTTGGAAAGTGTAGCGGCGCTTACGGAACGAACATTGTCTGTAGGTAGTGAAGACTTTGCGAAGGGAGTTTGATTTTCAGATGGGTTTTGGGAAAATCAAAGGGTTTTGTGATTTGAAGGAAAATAAACTTTGAAAACTTGTCTTCTTAAGTCAAACCGTGAAGAGACCACAAACGTGAGATGCCAACTCTAATGCACTGTCAGACACTGCGATACAACAAATTATAACTTGGGATTGCAAAGAACATGTGTCACAAATTTGGAAGGAATCTTTGGTGGTTCCTATTCAAAAAGTTGCTGGAACGATTAGAAAACATTAGAGAACATTAGAGAAAATGTCAGAACTTGTTGTGAAGGGCTAGCTGTTGGAGTATTTAAATAGTAATAGTTTGTTGATACCAGAGCAATCGGGATATCGGGAAGGTCATTCTTGTGAAACTGCGTTGTATTAGCGAAGTGGAAAAAATAACTTGGATCGTAAGGATACGATTGATGCTGTCTTTTTGGATCTAAAACGCGCTTTTGAAACAATTTCTAGGCCCTTATTGTTACGACTTATCAAGCACTTTGGAAGTACGAGTACTGCATATAAATTGTTTGAAAGCTATTTGTGTGACAGGACTCATAGGACTGTTTTTAATGATTCTGTTTCCAGTTCCGTGGGCAATAACCTTGGAGTGCCCCAAGGAAGCGTATTAGGGCCCCTTTTATTTATTATGTATATTAATGACTTACGACGTGTTTTACGATTTAGATGATGCGTTTTACACTTGAATGAAGATTTGCGTTCTCTAAGTAGATGGTTGAAGTATAAGCAATTGACATTGAATATAAGTAAAACTAAATTCATAGTAATTTCACGGAATCGAGTAAATGAGAACGTTTGGGAAATTAAATATCTTGACGTGATTATTGATTACAAACTTAATTTCAACTCTCACATTGACAATGTCATCAAAAAAATTGGCAAGAAGTATGGAATTCTATGACGTTTGAAAAATGATTTAACTATTACCAGTAAAATACAGCTATACAAATCAATCATCTCTCCTCATCTAGATAGCTGCCCTTTCACAAATATCGAGATTACAGCGCTTGTAGAATAAAATAGAGCATTTGATTTGTAGATGTAATAGATTTACTTCCTCAACTTTGAAACTAGCTGCTTTAAAACGGTAATCGGTGAAGGAAATAATTGTATATTTGACTATGGTGTTCATTTTGAAAAAAAAAGTTGACGATTTGCAGACTCAATATTTGTGTGATCGAATTGAAAGAGAAAGTGATTTGCATAGATATATAATACTAGAAACACGGATGAAATAAGAACACCACATTTCTTGATCTGTGCTTTTCAAAATTCATTATATTTCAAAGTAATAAATGTTTTCAATTTGATGCCTAGATACATTAAACGTGCAACTACACTTACCAAATTTAAGAGACATTGCATTTTATACGTTGAAGCAGTCGTTTGAACAATTATCTAATGTATTTTTTATGCATTGAAAAATTATGTATCTTGACAAAGTTTATAACGGATTATTTTGTATGGATAGCTGTTATAACGACTTTTTAATAATTATTCTATTACTGCAAATTATATTTTGTTCGCCACGATGGTAATGATGGATTTTTAATATTTGATTTAATAGTAATAGCTATAAGAAAAAGGTAGTTTTGAGTAGTCTAGAAAGGTTTGAGCCTCGCGCGCGTATTAGCGATAAAGAGGACGGAATTTAACATTTGATCAATAAAAAAAATGGAACATCGAAGCTAATTTGGAAGATACCATGCATTAGTAGTATGTTTTCTAGCTGAATGTCGGGAGTCGTCAGCATTTCTGAAGTTGCTGATAATAAAGATAGCATCAGATTGCGGGATTGCTAGTGTATGTTTATTTTTTTTATCAAAATTATAAATTTTCACATTCTTCAACTTTGCGAGTTTTTTAACTTCTAACTAAACCAAGGCTCTTGATTGCTTAAAGTATAATAAATACAGAATGCCACATGAGCATATTTGGAAATATACCCTTAAATGAGTTTATTCCTATGAAGTGATTCAGTAAATTCAACTCTCAACAAAGTAAAAGTAAGATGAGCTGCAAAATGGAGCACATGCGATACGAAAATGGAGTGATGCTCGTTAATAAAATACCCGGAGACACTGTCCACTGGGGGATGTAATATTCATATGAGTGTATTTTCTATGCGAGTCCATACTTGTGACGGGTATGCCTGTTGGTATGCACGGAGCACTGGACCTAAAGTAAAATAATAATAATGTTTTGCTCAGAAGTTGAATCGATTTGCGATCTTAAACAAAGTTGTTCTGTTTAGCACTACCAATCTAGGCTCAATGTTTGGTCGGATTAGAATCATTTTTTTTTTTTTTTGACAGGCTAACAAATAGTTCCGTTCCGTTTCCGATACAATTTCCCATATAAAGTTTAAAATTCTCCCACAAATCCAGATCATCATCAAATTCGTTCAAATTTAGCAGTTGTTGGGGACCTCAATACACATCTAAATAAATAGCAATGGAAAGCAGGGGGTTGTGATCCGCAATACAAACATGACCCACCCTAGTGTTAATGGATCCACTCAAAATTGTGGGTGGCTTCAAAGCATCAGATGAGCGCATGGAGTGTTCATGGACCTACTCAAAATTGTGGTTGGCCTCCTTAGACGTGTGCAGGTCTCTTCATGAGGGAAGGTAAGCTAACAAACAGAGGGTCGTCTCATAGTCTAGGCGATATCGTTGAAGCGTCGTAAATTTTGAGCAAGATAGTAGGAGAAATGGTCCTAATGTAGGCCTATGGATCTAAGATTGGGTCCATCGCTAAAATTCTGCTATGTATCAATTTTAACTAGATGAACGCCTCATTGGGACGGTACTAATGGATATTTTTGGTCGCTGTTGGAAATTTAGTCGATTGCTGAATTTATGTATGGACCCAAATTAGGGGCATTTAGGCCGACATCACATCCATTTCCCCTATTTCTCAAAAGTGGATACCGAACTTGATATCAAGGGGAATTGCTAACCATTAGATGCAGATGATCATGGAATCATGAAAAAACACCCAGAGGATTTTACAGAGATTTATGGCACCTAAAGATTTTTGGAGTAAGACTACGTCTGTGATTTCTATATGGAGGGACACTTTGTGAAAACCGAAAATGGAACATGTAACGAAATTATGAAAGATGTTGAACGTTAATAACTCAGCTGCCCCTGGAGCAATTTCAATAATTTTATCAGAAATATTTCTACGCATCGATAGCAATGCTTCTGACTGTTGATTTTTAACAAGCAACTATTGAAAAATTCGAAGACGAACCAGCGTTTGGCTGAAAGTCTCATTAATAAAGATAACTAACTAACTAACTAACTATTGAAAAAGTGGTAAATGTCAAGCATTATACAAAAGCGTCGAAATAACTAACAAATCCACCAATTACGTACATGCATATACTGCTTCCCCAACCCAGTCATCACGGAATCGTTTCTAGACGAAACATGTTGAAGTAGCATTGCTGCTTCCCCAACACTGTCATCAGAGATTCGTTAGTAGACGAAACGGAATAGGGAATAGGGAGGATGCAATTGCGTAACATTTTGCACACTCATCCCCATATTCAGAACCACATGTCCCCAACGACCACATAAATTGCTCTCCAGAGTTGTAATCTTGTAACCAAACTTGGAAGCTGATTTTGATCGATTCTCTTCATCGACTTTCTGTTTCGTTGATAACTCGACGGCAAACACAATCATTGGTACGTTTGTCGTTCTGGATGATAGAAGAGCATAGCAGAAATAGTGCGAAATAGGTTAGTGAAGCCATGGTCATTAAAAGAGGAAATCGATGAAGAGAATTGACTTTCGCCCCTCTTCAGTCGTCGTCATAGCAATGAAAACTTGCATCGCACCGCTTTTGGTTCTTGGGTTACACTTGCTGGTTGCAATCCTGATGTTCGACATTTTCGAAGGACCACCAAAAAACATGAAATTACACTACTTTCTAGGGATGCCCTAAAAGTCCAATTATTCGATTAACGATTAATCATAAAAAAATCCAGATATTCTATTAAATATTTATCGAATTTTCAATTATTCGAGCGCGTTACCGACATCCCTTCTTAGTTCTACTCGTTTTTATTTACCGCAGTAGAGGGAATAAATAAAAGTACTAAATTATCTTAACAGGCCATGACGTGAAACAGGATCATAAATTCGCCGAAAAAAGTGTTAACCGTCTTTCTGCTAAATTCTTAGGTTTACCAACTTGTTGCGAGAAGGAGTTTAACGAGAAAAACTAAAAAGGGGTGGAGCTTTAGCTGGGTGGACACTGATATTTGTTTGCTGATCCAGCTGCCTACACGTCATCATCATCTTCCAACGGTTTTAAGCCTGTACTACTATCGGCCCTTTTCAGGGCCATCAATATTTTCCAAAAGAGTCAAATTTCTGAACATGTTCCAACTAAAATTAATTTATTATATATATTAATGACTTGCGACGTGTTTTACGATTTTGCGACATTAATCTTTTTGCAGATGATACTGTTTATTCATTGCAGCTAAGGATTTAGATGATGCCGTTTTACACTTGAATGAAGATTTGCGTTCTCTAAGTAGATGGTTGAAGTATAAGCAGTTAAAATTGAATACAAGTAAAACTAAATTTATGGTAATTTCGCGGAATCGAGTAAATGAGAACGTCTCTGTTGTAATTGATGATGAGACTATTGATCGCGTTCGGGAGATTAAATATCTTGGCGTGATTATTGATGACACACTTAAGTTCAACTCTCACATTGACAATGTCATCAAGAAAATTGCCAAGAAGTATGGAATTCTATGTGGACTGAAAAACGATTTAACTATTGCCAGTAAAATACAGCTATACAAATCAATCATCTCTCCTCATCTTGACTTTTGCCCTTCCATTTTATTTCTGGCCAATGCAACACAAATATCGAGATGACAGCGCTTGCAGAGTAAAATAATGCGTTTGATTTTGAGATGTAATAGACTCACTTCCTCAACTTTGATGCTAGACGCCTTACAATGGTTGTCGGTGAAGCAAAGAATTGTATATTTGACTATGGTGTTCATTTTTAAAGTAGTTAACGGTTTGCTGCCTCGATATTTGTGTGATCGAATTGAAAGAGGAAGTGACTTTCATAGATATAATACTAGAAGCGCGGTTGAAATAAGAACACCACATTTCTTGACTTGTGCTTTACAGAATTCATTATATTATAAAGGAATAAATGTTTTCAATTCGATGCCTAGACATATCAAACGTTTAGCAACACTTACAGAATTTAAGAGGCACTGCATTTCACACGTTAAAACTGTCTTTTGAACAGTTATCTAGTGATTTTTTTATGAATTGACAAATTATGTATCTTGACGAAGTTATCTCTAACGGATTATTTTATATGGATAGCTGTCATAACGACTTTTTAATAATTATTGTAGCACTGCAAAAACTATTTTTGTTCGCCACGAGGGTGATGATGGATTTTTAATATTTGATTTTATAGTAGATTAATTTAAAAAAAAAAAGTAGTCTACAAAGGTTTGAGCCTCGCACGCGTATTACGGATATAGAGGACTGAATTTAATATTAGATAAAAAAAAAAATGCAATTTTGAAGCTTATTTGGAAGATACCTTGAGTTAGTAGTAAGTTTTCTGGCAAATGTTAGGGGTTCGTGAGCATTCCTGACATTGCTGAAAATTATGATAGCATCAAATTGCGGGGTTACTAGTGTAATAGGATGCTTTGTTGATTGTTCATTAACTCTTGATTGCTTGTAATACTTATGAATATTTTAGGTGGACAAAAAGGCGAACTAAGAGGTAGACGCCTGAGCTTTTCCACATTTATATCACTGTGAAGCAACTGTAAACTTTAGAGGGAATTTATATCTGTAACTGAAACCAGTTCGATTTTGTTTGCCAACCTGGTTAAAATGTCATATTCAATTATCTTAAAGATAAATCGTCCAGCTCATACCTTTGTAGGGGTAAGAGGTGGGACCATCATCATCGTCATCATCATATCAAAAGGTTCTTTTCAGGGCATTCATAGCATTTTGCAAGCAAAGGGGAGAATTTGCTTGCTGCATGCTGGCGTTCCGCCTCCCGGACGAAAACCGATTGACAGATGTTGTTGTCGTCGTGTTTGTGCGTAGAGGTTGTGTTTCAGAAATGAAATCGAAGTGTGCCGTGGCCGCTTTTAGACGCGTTAGTTTTCGGTCGCTGGAGTTGTCGGTTCTGATTTCGGCGTTGGTCACGAATTTTTTTGGGCCGCTATGGGGCTGGTGCTGCGTCTTCCAGACTGTGTACTAGTGAACTAAAGCCGTTGTATTGCGAGTGATTGGTGATGGAAAGAGGCCGCAGTCCTCACAGTCGTAGCAGCTAGAGTTTGTTTAGTGGTTGTTTGGCGTTTTCGCTGCTGTATGACGAAGGAAAGGTGAGACACCTGTTTTCAACACCGGTTGAAGAAGTAGTGGTAGCATATCTATGGGAACTCTTCGAAATCACCGTGAAGTCATGGATTTATTAGCAACATGTCGGGTGAGATTTTTCTTTTATTTTTCACCTAACGTTCTTTCCATTGTTCTATGAAACATGAAATGCTCCGATTGAAGCGAAATGGATGGGGAGAGTGGAAACGCCAACTCTCTATCTTTAACATTTCGTGAATCAAGCGCGGCCTCTTCTCCTCACTCATTGGAGTATCCTCCTGTTGGATGGCCTGTTTTTTGTCCAGTTGTATGATCCTATTGTTGGAAGGAGATTCTCATTTATCCCGTGGATGAACGTGGGCGATGTTGTCCACGGATTCACTCAATACGTTTTTAACCCTTCATACAATGGCAGGTTGAGTACTATTAGAGGTTATTAAACCAAGTCAAGCAGCGATGATAGTCCACAATCTACCAACAGTTGTCTTGCTACAGTGAGTGTTAGTTCCATATCATAACATCATCATCATGAAGTAATTCAGTAATTTCAAACATTGAACATTTTCAAGATTCCACGCACAGAAGTTTAAGATGAAGGATTATTCAAATGTTTTAGAATTTTTAAACTATAATTTAAAACTAATTTTAAGATAATGGTCTTAGAAAACTGTTCAATAATATTGGGCAAGAAAATTCAAATCAGTGTAACAGTAAGGTTTGTGCGATCTTAAACTTGAAAAAAATCTTTAAGAACGTGCATTCAATGTTCCAGAAATTCCAGACATTTTCTAAAATATGTTACATGTTACATCTTAAACTTCAAAAATCATAATAATAATTCTAATATTATTGCTTATAGTTGAAAATTGCTATAGTTATTAGTTACCACTCAAAATTGTTCATCTGGAGACTATATCAGGCCTGGTAGCGATCACTGCTGTCAGAAATAGTGATTTTTAGTGACCATGTTGAATAAATAAGTGACCAAATAGTGACTTATATTTGTAAAAATAGTGACTAAAAAGTGACTTAAAAGAAGGTGCATCACACTTATGTACGATATGAAACTTTAAAGCGAAAGATTCAATAGAAAGCTTATAACCAAACCCACAGTATAAGTCACGGTGTCTACTAACTTCAAAAATCTGGAAAACCGGGAATCCTCAGGAAATTTTTTGTTCCCTTAAAATACCTGGAAGTCTCGAAGAATTACAAAAATTCTGACTAAGGATATTTTAAAGAAAATAATAAATTTCAAAATACAACCATTTAATTTTTCTATTTATTTTCATTCACACTTTGAACTCTAAAGATTCACAGTGGATTAATTTTCAGTAAGAAACAAACTTAAAAAATAAATAATTCTTTTTTTGTTTTTGAAGACCACTGTCCTTCTGTGATGTTTCCGAAGTTTTCGAGAATTTATGGAATTTTTGTGCACCCGCAATTTTCATGGAATTACAACGAAATAATTTATTTAGTTCTATGATTTAAACTGAAGTTCTCCAGATTTTTCTGAAGTTCATAAAACATTCCTTAAATTATCGACACTAATATAAAACTTCTTCAATAGTCTAGACTTTCCTGGTTCCTAAACGATTACTGAATTTCTTTAATGTTCTCTAGACTGCCTTAAATTTATCAGTATTTTTTAAGAACCCGCAACTTTACTGAAATCAATTGATTTGCCTTGAAGTTTCGAAAATGTTCCTTAAGTATTATAACCATTATTAATACTCGTTTTTCCCTGAACTTATCTATGCTTTCCTGAAGTTTTCTAAATTTGTTTAATAATCCAGAATGCTCGGAAATAAATAGAATTCCCGTAAACACCTTTAAACTTCCCTGAAATTCATTGGATTTCTGTGAAGTTCCTGAAATATTTCTGAAGGTCTCTGTACTTCCCTGAAATTCGCGGAACATCTTAAGAATTCTCGATTTGTTTTTCAGCACATCCTGGAACTATCTTGAATTTATCTAAATTTACGATTATAGATTTTTAATCTATCTAGCTTTTCTGAGGTGCTTAGAACTTCTTAAAAATTTGCACAATACCCCTCAAGTTTTCTAAATTTCTCAAGTTCGCTTGACACCCATGAAGTTCTCTGAAATTCTAGGAACTTCATAAAAGAACCGCTTTGAGGTTCTTACAGCTTCTAGTAAGTTTCCCATATTTTCAGCGTGTTAACTTCCTTTACGTTCCTACAATTTGTTTATAGAGCTTCATTGAAATTCTCAGCATTTCCTTTCATTCCTCAGAGCTTCTCCAAAGTTCCTACAATTGTTGTAAAGTTGATGGGACTGCATTGAAGATCTCTAATCTTTCACAAAGTTAATTACGAACTTGAAATAAATCATTTATTTGTTTACTTAATTTTGTCATTTTGAATATTTTTAATATCTTGAACTTGTACATGGAATACGAAACTTCAAAACATTGAATACTTTTAGATCTTGGACTTACTTACTTGGAAAACTCAGGTAATTTTACCCAGAAAAATGAGTAGACATCCTGTGTATAGAGAAAGACGATTAAACGTCACAACTCAAAGAATAATCAATCTTGAAATAAATTCACGCTAAAAAAATTGAAAATAGTGACTTATTACAAGAAAAAGTGACTTTAGTGACTTGGCCTTAAAAAAAGAGACTTTTTTTTTGACTGACTTAAAAAAAGTGACCAAGTCACTAAAAAGTGACTCACTACCAGCCCTGCTATATTTCTGGCAGTGAACAGTTTAATTCCGAAATGACAGTCTAGGAGGGACCAAGAGTAACAAACGTTCTTATAGTGATAACTCCAACCCGTGACCAGATAGAAAGTTCCTATCTTCATCACATTTGTTCAGCTGAACATAATCCGTTTGCCAGTGGACAGCGTAGTTCGGAATCACCTCGTCAAGTGGCGCTAGATTGCAAATTATGATCACCACTGGAAATTTTACATTAGTATATTTTTTATTTAGACCGAGATAACCAGGATTATATTTTGAAGGTGGTACTCCGGCTATAGTGAATCCGATCAAGTTGAAAACATATTGATATTGGTATTTGAATTCAGAATCAAAGTACATACTAGCTAGGTGGCAGAAGAGTTAAGTAAAATTTTAGAAGTTTTCTCCCTTGATTCAGACATTAAAAAAAAACTATTTCATCATCGATTTCTGAAA
The DNA here is from genome assembly GCF_037179485.1 of Ochlerotatus camptorhynchus. Lineage (NCBI taxonomy): Eukaryota > Metazoa > Arthropoda > Insecta > Diptera > Culicidae > Ochlerotatus > Ochlerotatus camptorhynchus. The sequence continues at coordinate 4,740,626 of NW_027040701.1, forward strand.
ATAAGTAAAGACCCACTTTAAGCATTATTCGACTACTTAATCTTTTGCTGTATTAAAAGTTCCGTGCACTGTCACCATGTCAACCCAAAACTCAGCTCCCCCGAAAACCATTTGTTAAAAAGGTCGAATGTTTTCCGCCCAAATTCCACACCAGTCAGCAATCCCAAAATCATAAAACCGACCGACCAAAGGTCCAGTGGCAGACGTCGGGAACCCACCAGCTGCTTAATGAATTAAACTTTCCCACCTTTGAGGAGACCATGATTTACATTTGCTCGTAAAACCCAATCTTGAACCCCGGAGGAGCCCAGTTACTAATTTGAATTTTAATTTATTGAAATCCCATGCTTTTCGTACCTCTCTCTCTTTTTGAACACCACCTACCGGACTCATAATTGCCATCTTCTTCCAGCTTCCTTGAGCAACCCAATTAGGCTTTGCGAGACATAATCACATCGTCCGCTATTAGGAGGACAATACCGCGTGGTAGGCTTAATTGTAATCGACATATTAAAAATAATGAATTTACGATCCCCCTTATCCAGCAAAGCCCGGAGCAAAAATCGGGGAAATTTTTTGGACACCCGGCCCGGCCAAGGGCTGACGGGGGGAGCAAATCGAAAAATAAACATTTTCGTTCGATTTTCATTATTTACTTTGCGGTGGGGCATCATAAAGCCCCGGGAGAGTCAAAACAGCCAGAAGCCATCAGTTTAAATTTCGCTTTTTATGAAGGAAGATTGGGGTGATGTGAGAAGACTCGAACAGCTTCTGGCCATTAGTATTCAATATCGCCAGTGAGCTTTATCGGCTGCTCTGTTCCATCTTTTGTTTTGCTTTCATCGAGTCTCCTGAGTGCGGTTCAGGTGAGAGAATGGAAATCACACAGCATTATGATCAACCTATCGTTCAATTTCATTGGTTATCTCGTTTCGTGATAAAAGGTGCCATCAAAATCCCATGCTGCTAGTGTCAAATGAATCTCCGAATAATTTGAAATGATAAAGATGCTTAGAACCGTTGAAATCCTCTATTCCAAATCGAACAAAAGCGAAGGTTGAGGCACCTAAATAAAGTGGGCGGCATTTGTTTGTATTTCGCCAACACAATCTTCCCCGGTGCCATTGAGATGGCCGGAGAGATAGCTAGAGGAAAGCACACTCGGAATCTTTATTCATAAGAACGCTAAGGAGAACCGTCACCGGGTTTTTTTATTCTCAACAAAAGCGATGAGACGCATGGCTTAATATGGATCTAGCTCTCAGGATGCTGCAAAGTGGAAGTGGAAACTCAGCAAAGTTGATCCTTCTTTCGCAGGATTTTCCATCATTCCAAGGTTAGAATGAATGAATGAATGAACGAACGAAAAAGCGAACATGCGAATGGATCTGACTTGGAATGAGTATTTTATGCTACGGTAAAATTAACGACTTCTCTTTGCTTCCTCCCTTTTGCTTGATGGGGGAGGGGAGGCGAATTTTGTTTATGGAAATTCGTAAATCGAACAAAAGTCCGCTACTGGAGCATTTTTTTCTTTGTCTGGGTTGATGGCATCAGAAGGGAATGACAGTATTTTTTTGATTTATGATAGCACATCAAATTTGATGCGAAAACTGTAGATGTAATTGTAACTATTCGTTGGTTTGTAATTCAGCCAACATATTTAAATAAAAGCACAAATTTGACGATGAACCATTTCGAGATGTAACGGCGCCGGTGGTGTAGTGGTAAGCGTGCCTGGTAAGCAGGCCTGGGTTCAATCCCAGTCGACGCCGCCGGGATGTTCTGAGGCATAACATCTCTGATCACGCCTTCCTTCGGATGGGAAGTAAAGCCGTTGGTCCCCGGTTCATGAGTTTATGGGTCGATAGGTAGGGTCCAGGTGTGGGAGCTGCCTTCCTGGCACGTCGGTAGCATTGGTGCTCAGCACGGAAAACAAGATCGACGGAAAAAACAAACCAAAGAAAAAAAAAAATTCGAGATGTGTAATGAATGTATGCAACGGAAAATGAGCAATGGGTTCGCCAACTCAGATTCCAAAATAGTGCTGGACATCAATTTCCGGTATCCACACATGTTCCCTGTTAAATTTTTTTTTTTTTGTAATTAAAGGATATCTGACACTTCTGGAAACTCAATTCCAAAATGGCAACAAGCATTGATTTTAGGCTTGTGCTTCGACAAAACATTATGGAAGCGTCCAGGCCAGTCGCACAGGTGGATCGCGAAACAGTTTGAAATCGACAATTCGACCGTGTTCCGTGTGGTGAATAAGAAGAAGAAGGAGGTTGAATAAACCAACTTTGCATAGCTAATATGTGTTTATTTATTTCCTGAGAGTTTCAAAAATATCCGACTTAAAATGAATTTTTGGTGATCATTTTTGACTGTTGCATTTTTTTTTAGTACAGTCTTTATGCACATTGTAAGAAACGGTCACTGTTTATAAACCCGGACATTGGCTTTTTAGAATCTTAAATAGTTGGTTGGAAATGCTATCTAACATGAAGCATAAGTGTGATGATTTATTAGCTAGAGAAAGGTCTGAAGAGGGTAGGTTGATAGTTCCGCTAGAGTATGGCAGTATGAAAATTGAATAGTAATAGAAAATGAGCTAAGAACCATTAATGCGACAGTACTAGTCATACGCACACTCCCTTACCTTACGCATACATTAATGGATGAGGAGACTTGAAGTATTTCTTCAAATTTAGAGGCATTTCAAGCGTGAGATTTTTGCCAGATACGCATGTGAGTCTTTTCTTTCAGAAAGCGTTAATGAATGAGGTTTGAGAATGATTTTCCAAACACTGCGTATTACAAAAACATTCTGAGCTAAAAGCTAGATTTGGGAAGTATTTCAGGAGAATATATCTTCAATCATAATTCTGAGTAAATTTTTTAGCGATTTTGAAAAGCATTCCACGAAGTTGAATTCTAGGAATATTTTAGGGCAAAATGGAGCTCTGCTGATAATTTCAAAGGAATATTACGAACAATTTCGAGTGATTTGAATATGAGACATTATTCCAAACAAATCTACGCAGAATTTAAAAAAATATAGAAGGGTTTCAAGGTAATTCAAAAGAGAATTCTCATGGAATTCCGAAGATAGCTTCAAAACGGTTTTAAGGAGAAATCCTAGGGAATATATAGGACAGCAACAAACGAATACCGAGAAGAAATCCCAACAACTAATTTTAGCTGCATATCGGCTTATACAGATAAAAATTAGCATTTGCAGCTAATTTTTGCTATTATCAGCTATGCTGCAGCTACAATTGTTTGTTGTCATGGCATTCTTGGAAATATTACAGAGCGAAACATTTAGGTCATTCCCTCGGGTATTTTCAGGAGATTTGGAAATCAATTCCAACATAATGTTCTGCAATTAATCCAAAGAAAATCTGAGGTGAATTCTTAAAGAATAAGAATAATTCTGAAGTTTAAACCATGAAGTATATACTGAAGCCAATGTCAGGATTTCGAAAAGAAAATTCAAAATTATGAGCCTTAAAATAAAATGTTTACCCTGCTATTTCAAAACATGGCTACGCTTCTGTAGCGAGCATTTTGCAGTATGCAGTGTTCATACACAGACTGTGTATAATATATACAGAACCGTTAACACAGATACCACTTAAGCGAAGGTTTGTACTTTACAACCAATTCCCATCGACCGTAGCATCAAACAAATACAACCAAATCATGACACTCACCTTGCTGTCCCTGGAAGCTGATGATGACCCAGAAATCGATCGTCTTCTCCGGTCCGAGTTCCTCGTAGTCCCACTTCTTCTTAACCCGCACGGCGCCATTCGTTTCGACCGTGACCCACGGGTTCTCGTCGCGGATCTTGAACGTTTCCTTGTCGGTTTCCTTCTCCAGCTGGAACACATTGCGACCTTCCGTATCACCGTCGGCTTCGGTAAACTCGATTCTCTTGGTAGGCCGAACGGCTCGCGTAACCCGACGTTTGTCGCGACGGTGCGAATGCTGGTACTCGTGTCCCATGTGCTGCATCACCACCGGAATTGGATCCGGAGCGACGAACTCGATCAGGACCCGAGCGGGTTTTTCGCTTTTCAAGCTGGGCGTGCGGATGTCATGTGCCTCAACGTCGATAAACAGTTCCGACGTGTCCGGTTCTCCGGCCAGCAGAAGTTCACCAGTTTGTGGGACGATCACGACCGTATTGCTAGGGCTAGTCAGACGGTACGCAACCTTATCGCCATCGGCGTCCTTGGCTTCGACCTTTCCGACGCTAGTGAACCGTTCCCAGGAAATGGTTTCATTACCATAATTATCCGTTGACTTGACGCCGTTGACCATGAAGCGATAGTCCGGCTTGGTGAAGATTGGATGGTTGTCATTGACGTCGATGATTTTGATTTGCAGCTTAACTTGAGCTTTGTTGATTTTCTTCGGATCCGTAGCCACGACCACAACCGTATACTTGTCTTTAGATTCGCGATCCAGTGGCTTGTTGGAAACGAGCCAAACACCGTGCTTTCGTGTGTCGTCGATGCGAACAGTGTGCTTGATCTCACCGGTGCTACTGTCCTCAAGGGCGAATTCATGACCGTCGTTACCGTTACCGATCGCGTAAATAACCGATTTGGCACCGCGCGCGGAATTTGCCTGTAGGAGCGGAAGTTCGCGAACTCGCGTACCGGCGTTCTTGTTTTCGATTAATTCACCGACCGTTTCGCCGAGGGTACTGGGGAAGTGTAGCATGTCCTTACGGTTCATAATGTACAGCTGTAGCTGGTGTGTGGCAGTGGAGTTCGGAGTCTCCTCCAGGACGACCAGTTTCACCGGTCGGTTGACTAGTGGGGAGAGATCCGAGGTCGTCATGACCATACCATCGTCCAGGACGGTAAAGTACTTGGAGTAGTCGGTCTCGAGCAGCCGGTAGTTGAGCGGCTTGGACGAGTAGGTCGAAATCGACGAGAAGGGGGAGTTTGGGCTGGTGAAGTTTGCGGTGAACTTCTGGATGCTGTAGCCGGGATATGTATCATGAGGCAGGACTATGCTAATGAAGTTGTTCGTTGGATCGAACTTGAACTCTTCGCTACTTGCGCTATGATGGCGATGGTGCTTACACGATACTATGACAACATTAAGGTTAAACACTAACACTACTATGATGGCTAACATTGAAACACTGAATAATTTAGATCGATGGCTGCGTTGCACTGTAGTCGGTCGGCTGGCGACCTGGACCGGACTACTCGGTCGCCGCATTCTGTCTGCGGCTCCGAGGTTCCACATTTTACTGGTTTCTTGCTCCGTACTCTTCGCTTGCACTTATCTTTTCTTCTTCTATGATTAATTTAAATCTAGATCTTCATTCACTAGGGAAACCTCTTACGGTTTAGCACACGGAAAACACGCACTAACGGCTGTCGTTTATCTTACAAACTAACAACACACTCGCGGGCTGCTGAGGCATCTTGTCGACGTCGACGTCGTCGTCGTTGTTGTTGTTGTTAGTGCTTACGAAATCACCTGCAATGAAGAAAGAGAGAATAGGCGTTAGCTAACACTTGGATATTACCACCGGAAAACCTTCAAATGATCGATTAGCAGAAGATTCGATGAAATTGAGATCACACCACTTGTTGGGTTGTTGGCGCGATAGATTGGGATCAAACCTCAAGTGGTTGATTGGCCTCATATCTCTCCCGCGGAAATCCATCGACGCAAGAAACCGCACTTGACTGATCGATCTGCTCAAACCCAACAGCTGGAGGCGGTTAGTTCAACTATCTCTGCAGCATTGCAAATGCTAGTTCCAAGAAGATCAATGACTAATAGGGTTACCATCCGGTGTTCTTTGAATTATAATTGATACAGAATCAAATGGTAACTCCCGATCAAATATCATTGCAGAAAGACTTCTGCAGAATCACGTGGTCCAGGCTAACCGTTCCAGTATATTAAATTCCATTCTTCTGCTCGTTTCACTCGCGGTCTCTCACGTGGAAGCAACGAATTAAATTATAACGCAGCTAGGGAAGAAGCAAAACACAGGCAACACCATGTCTGGGCCTGCGTATGATGAGATTATTCTACCCACAAGCAGTTTCATCTCCAGCTAAAAAAAAATCGAAGATGAAATCGACAAACGAAAACCACAATAACAACACCAATAGCAGTAGCATCTTTCGAAGATTGGATCAATTCTCGAGCGCCTCACCGGAAATTGGGCGAGTAAATTAACGGCAGAATGCCTTCCTCTCAAAAGCGAACGCAGAACTTTGACCTCCGTGGATGGGGATTGAGCAGCTACGTTCTAGATTTAGAACCCAAATCCGCTTCTAGGGAAATTCATTTGTATCTCATCTTCTCCATCTGCGAACAAACTAAAGAAAAAAGAAAGAACAATCGTCCCGAAAACATGATTAAATATTTAAATGCGAGTAATGAAAGCCCACCACCATCAGCCGTTCTACAATTGTCTCACGGTTTGGCACCTGTTCGTCTCCAGTTCAGGACCACCGTGCGTTGTCGTAGTCGTCACGTCGTCCTTGTCGGGCCTGACCCATTCGAATTCAGACGTCGGCAGGAAGAGGAAAGAACTTAATTAAAATTTGCATGAGATTGGCCCTCTCTTCGGGAGAATACAATAACGGCCCAACCGCACACGGACGTTGAATTTCAATCAAAATCTTCATTCGTAATTAATTCATCCGTAGCTAAGCGCGCGGCTAGCGGACGAATGGATCGACTTTCTTCCACTAACCACGTGAGTGTAGGGAAATGTTACCGAGTTTTGCTCCAGTACAAATATTGAACGCGATGGGAAACTGATACCTGGTTGGAGGTTGTCGACGAGGATCGGATGATGATGACGATGGGAACAAATTAGATGAGGAAATGTTAGTGGAATTGTCATATAGCATTAAGAATCGGTCGTTCCACCACCGGATGGATTGGATTTCAAGCAGTTGTCGTGGCAGTAAGTTGTGACATGTGAAACGCGAGCCTTACCAACCAAGGCGGTGGTGGCTTTCGCTTTTTTTTCCGAAAAGGCAGCGGCAGCTACAGCGTAAACATATGATGTTATTCGGTTACCTGCTGCTTCTTGAATGGGTTTGTTTGGCTCTTAACGCAGGGAGAAGAGGTTTGCTTTAACATTTGTTTTGCCAATGGGATAGAGTTGTCTGGTTTGATGGAGATTGAGATAATGTTTAGATTAGCATGCCGATTGCAGTTAAATTCGGCAATTTTTGGTCATAGATCAGGGTTTCAAAATTAATGATGGACACATTGTAAGGTTAACTTATGATTTTTATTATACACCTACAATTCAACTGGACGAACTTTTCGGGAATTTGAAGTGTAGAGTTGTTCTTAATGATGCTCATAACCTATTGGAAATATCACCTTTCCCATCATTATTTGGATATGTTCAGGCCAAGCCTATCGGCTCTGTCTTCCTTCTCGGTAGTGACAGCAGTATGTACTCGATGAGAGGATGCAGTTCACCCAATTCCACTTTTGTCTTCTACGCCACTCCTGTCACCATCTATCGAGTCCTTTTTTCTCCTTCACCCTCATTTTTCCGAATATTGTACATTTGATTCTATGATCTCCAGAGCAATAAACGCAGACTGGTCCACCTATGCACTCATGATCGTTTTCCACTGCACTTATGCTTACTTTTACCGAGTTAGGAAGAACTGCTCATGCTTATATCAACATGAAGCTTTAGTGCGATTATTTATTAGCTAGAGAAATTTCTGAAGAGAAAAGATTGATAGTTCCGCTAGAGTATGGCAGTGTAGAAATTGAACAGAAGTTGAAATTTAGCGAAAGGTCATTAATGCGACAATACTAATCAAACACACACTCCTTTACCTAGCTCATACATCGATAGATGAGGGGATTTGAGAAATGACCTCAAATCCACAGGCAGAAGAGTGCTCGTTTGACTTGTTCATATACTGTCTGCGGTTGTGGAATAGTTCTAGCGATGTTTATCATTACCTAAATCCCCCCCCCAAGACGAGAGTAACCATCACGAAAGCTCATGATGGGGATGATGTTATGGGTAAGCATTCATATTTCTACAAATGTTCGCCCATTTTGAATCTTGTTTTTTTTTTATGGCGTCATTGCAGAACGAAAACGAAATGACTTCTGAAACAAAGTTGTATGAAAATGAAAAGACTATCCAAGAAAAATATACACGGTGAGGTAGTTTTGAGCAAAAATTCAAAACAGGTTAAAAACTGAAATATCTAAAAAAAAAAGTATATCTTACATGGTTATAATTTTTTTAAAGCCTGTGAAAAAGACAAACCTTTGGAGTATCTAAAACTATAGACATAAGAAATTTGGAAAAAATAGTAGCGTAGCAAAAAGTTGAAAAAAATTACCTAAAGTTCTTGTTAATCGATTTTTGACAATTTTCAAGTGTCCATAGTTTTAAATATTCCAAAAGTTTTAAATTTTACGAGATGTTTAAGAAAAATATTTAAATAAAAATTAAAAATATACTTATTGTGATATTTGCGTTTTTAACATTTTATTTGTATTTCTACTCAGCAGTACTAAAAAAATATCGCGTATATTTTACTCAGAAAGACTTAATTTTTCGCTACAACTATCTCCCAGACGGCATTTCGATCAGAAGTGATGTTTTCGTGCTACAAATTTATTGAAAAATGGCACAAACGAAATTTTGAAAAAACTTAGGTCATCCAAAAAGAAAGAATTTTTATAAAAATGTGAATGATTGTTCAGAACACACTGTTAAACAAAGTTTTATGCAAATCGGAGAGGTACCCATTTATATATTTCGACTACAATCTGCAGTCTTACCACTAAAGATCTACTATCTAAGCTATTTGGGATTTTTCCTTGTTAAAGAGTTGTTTAGATTTTCCATCTTCACTTGAATCTTGGGTTATTATTTAGATAGGTTCAGATTCTGCACGTATTTCACCTGAGCCTGACATGTTTATCCCTTTGTTTGCTCATATGAGTATTCCACTAACAACTCAATTTCATAACTTTCGTTTTCTACATGTTTTTTTCTACTCATATAATTGAACATTACCGTTGAAGGAAGTGCCTCGTTTAATAAAAAAGTTACGACCAAATTTCTCCAAAACTAAAATAATTTTCAATTGTTGATATCTTCAGTTGGAGAAAAAAAGGCGATACATTTCTAGATAAACATTTCAAAAGGTCCTTTCTGCATTGATCGATTCTCTTCATCGTCTTTCTATTTCGTCAATAACTCAGCTACAAAACCTGTCCCTGTTGTATTTGACGTTTTGGACGCTAGATAAGAACCTCCTTTATCAAATTATGTGGTAGAATTAGCGCGAAATCTATTTGCATAGCAGTGGCTATGAACAGAGAAAGTCGATGAAGAGAATCGATCAAAGCAGATAGGACCATTTGAAATGTTCATCGAGATTTCTTGTATCAAGGCTTCAGCATATTTTGTTGGTGAAATGAAAGCATTATAGTGCGAAATACGTACATTCATATTTATGTCAATAAAATTAGTATTTTCTAAACATAAAATTATAAATTTCCAAAAAAAAAAAGGAGTTAGCAAATTGTGTGCATGAGCAAAAACATGCGTAATTTTTGCGTAGTTCTGAAGGAATTTAGAATGCATCATTTAAGATAAATCAATGCTTAATCCAAATTAATTAATTGATTAATCAAAGCTTAATATAAACCATGAACCTACCTAGATAGAAAATTTATTTTTTGAGTAAAGTTACATCAAATAAATAGTTCTACAACTCTGTGGTACATTATAAAGGTGGATTCAAAGTTGTTAAAGAGTTGAAAAAGAATTTTACATATGATTCACCCAAATGTCCAAAGTAACGAACAAGACAAAAGGACCTTTTTTATATTATTTCTAAATTATTAGGAACAGAGCGTCACATTGAACTCGCCGGACTTCATAGCCAAAACTGCAATTAGCTAAACTGTACGTTTTAGTATTTTTGAGCCACCAAATGATTAATAGCTTGCTCGGAAGTCATCAGGAATTTGACCTTTCAACGTAAAATTTGCATCTTCTTAACATAGTCATTGTGAGCTTGGCCAACTTAACTACCAGCTCGGTGGCGATAAATGGCTTGGGGACAAGGGATCATACTGTCGCGGCCGAAAAGAACATTTTCCACCATTTCTACCGATGGTCATTGCAGCACGAAGAGTGTCTACTCGCAAACAATAGCCTTTGTCATCTGGTTAAAAAAGCCCTGTTTTACGAAATCTTGTTTTTAGAAAAGAATAAAAAAAATTGCCATAGTAAATTTCAATTTGTTTAAAACAAATTCAAGTTCAATTTTAACCAAAGACATTATCAAGACAACACAATTTTGAAATCAGATATGTTTTGAATATTATAAAAACAATTCTGGGCTGTACAGCTTGAGAATCTACTACAATTTATAAATTATAATTCAACACACAATATAAGCATAGAGGTTCAAGCGGGCATAAAACCCTGCGCTTCGGTCAGAGAGCGTATAAGGCGTCGTTGTGCCAATTTGGTCGTGGCACATTTCGAGTATGAGAGAGTAATTGCAGTTAGATCAAAAGTGTCTGAGAAAATGCAAGTACTTTCGCAGATTACCCGAAGTTGCGATTGTGAAGGTATGATCACAGACAAGCAGACATAACACTCTTAAAACCTTCATCTATATCGTTTTTAACGGTCAATTTAAATGTTTCTTAGTTGCTAGCACCGCCACTTGTGATGCACATAATCAATTCCCTATCGTTTGACGTTTACACACTACAGCCATCTGTTGAGTGTATTGCCCATCAAAGTATATACGGCAGATGGCGCTAGGGTTTACAATGATAAATGTGCAATGTGTTGTGTCTGCTCGTCTGTGAAATAACATGAAGGTAACGTCAGAATCAAATCAAAAACATTGAGAAATATAACGCATCACTTTCAGAAATACTTCACTTCGCAACCGATGAACCATTCTGACGGCCATATGAGTACCCAAGAAACCATATAGTCGTAATATAACTTGTATATTCTTACTTTACCATACTCAAGGTTAGTTGGGGAATCTGATTAAACTGTCACCTCTTGAAACTGATCCCTTTCGTATTTCTTTCATTCTCTTTTCGTACACGGACTTTGGACGTTGGACAGCGACTTTGGACGTGAGCCTCGTCCTAGATCACTATGGCAATTCAATTCAATTCAATGAAACCGACCAAAAAAGGCGGAATCATATTAGAACCAACCATGGATGATCTACGGAAGTAAATTGCCGGTGAAGCACGGAATGAAATACGAAGCGTTAGAGAAAAAGTCCATTTGAGTCCAACAGAAGTAATAAACGACGGCGCAAGAGCAGAATATGGTGAGAGCTTTCCAATTATTAAAAAAAATTACTAATGCATGGTCTATGAAAAAAAGTATGCACTCATCTTATTTCCTTTAAAAGATAAGGAAGCAGATGAGTTTGCTGGTCGAAAGATCATATATGATTACCTTTGTATGGGTCCCCTCACATTGCTCAATCCCAGGCAATGAGAAGGCGGACTCTCTCGCAAAGGTGGGCGCGCAGGAAGGCGAATTTTATGACAGGCAAATTTCACACGATGAATTTTACCATTTAGTGCGTCAGAGTTCTCTTCTAAGTTGGCAAAACGAGTGGACAAGTAATTCTCTTGAGCGGTGGTTACATTCCATTACTCCAAATGTTTTTTAGAGAGCGTGTTTCAAAGGTCTCGATGTAAGTCGGGGGTTCATTTGCGTGATGTCAAGACTTCAACCATTACTCGCTAAATGCAGATCTCTGCAATATAAACTTCGTTGACAGCAATATATGTAGGTGGAGAACCGGTTATGATGACATCGATCACGCAGTTTGGCATTGCCCGGGTAATGACGCCTCCAGAGTACGACTATTGGATACCCTAGTGGCCTGTGGTAGACAACACTTTCGTGAAGTAAGATATGTATTGGGAACCAGTGATCTTCCCTACATGCAGGCGATCTACGAATTCCACCCTCTCCCCTCCTTTCCACACATTTTCCACCCATTGTGTCCCAGTTTTATTATCCTTGTGCTACTTGCCCCTGCCCACCCAACAATTGATCAACCGTTCGAGAGTAGTATCTGAAGGAGGCTTCAGAAACCTGTTTCCTACCCGAACAAAGCATTATACCAAATTGATAACAAGTTCATGTTCTTCTACCCGGTTATAAAGATTTGATAACTGAACATGTTATCTTTTTGGTAACTTAATAAGTTATGCGATAACAACTGAAAACCAAATGATACCTGGTTTAACAAGAATTGTTTTCAAGATGATATCAGGTTGTTATTTGACTTTGCTAAGGTACCAAGATCTTTCCAATCGAAATTGTTACTCATTAACCTCGAGCCCGCCACGAGTAATTGGTGCCCAATACTAACCTAGATTACTGCTGTTTAAAATGTTAATTAAAAAATTACTGATTTCGGCTCCGCAAAGTGTCACACACACTGAGCCTAGTAAATAAAAAAAAAACTAATGAAAAAAAAAAACAATTGGATGCTTCTGTGTAATCATGTCTGGTTTATAGCATGCCTCAATTTGTTTTTCATTCATTTGAGTCTATCTTGGCCATCATTGAAATAAATATTCTCCACATTTGGGAAAATAAATTTCTCAAATAGCAACTAAGTTTTTATCACAGCCTTGTTGCCCATGATTTGGACTTGTACAACTCATCATCTTCTAGTCATAGGCTTGTGGCTTCAGTCATAGTGCATTGTAAAAAAAAACACACACTTAGTTCTTTAAAAGCGATTCTCTGCCCTGAAGAACAATGCGTTTGAAAATAATGTTTCGAATTAGACCCAAGTTCCAAAACCCCAAAAGCCTATCCCAGCGCTTAAAGGAGGTGGTAAAATTTTGAATTCGAGAGTTCGCATAATTTCAGTTGTTTCTATAAAACTGTAACAGATTGTATGAGTTCATTTCATTATGCATGCCCTTGGATCCCCCTATGAATTGTATATGTAACAGTAGACTAGAAGATGTTGAACAAAATAACGTTGAGATTAGCTGCTAACCTGCAATATACACCCCCTTGCAAATCGCGCTAAAAATTATAAAAAGGGACTTAAATCCTTAAAACAAAGAGATAGCAATTTGTTTTTCAGCAAAAATGTGCAGTTTTAGAGCACTTACAACTTTGTAGAACATTGAAAAAAATTGAAAATTCAAATTAAAAAGTTATGGTAAAAAGAGGGTTCTTAAGAGGGTACTACCTTTTGCTTTGTAAACCGAGCAACTTTTTTGAAGATCGAAGAGCAGTAGAAAATATACCCAAATCTCTAGAGATTTTGGCCACGCTACACAGAAAAAAATTCTGAATTTTAACTATCGTGTAAAATCTACCTTCGTTTAATGTTGAGCTATACGTGGCGTAAACAGCGAAATCGTTTACAAGCTTGCATGCAATATTGATAATTTATGCAATATTGCGCTTAAATTTACACGAAAGTTTGCGTAAATTTATGCCAAATCTAGCGTTAATTTTATTTTCTAACGTTATTTTATTTAATTTACTCGCAGAAATTTACATGAATTGGGGTGGGGGCTGTGTCATTTCGGCGAATGAGCCATATCGACAAAAAAAAATCATCGGATACTTAGCGGCTTAATTAGCCACATCAAGAAGCAATGCCAGCAATGAATAATCAAGCGAAGTAAGGATATTTTTACTGTCCACCCAAATAATTATTGCAGCTATGCAAAAATCCAACACCTTTCAAAAAAATGTCTAACTTCTTGTTTCATCGTCAAGGCCAGATATAACAGAAATAATATCACCAGAAAGAACTTTTTAATAACATGCTTAAAAACGGGGAAAAATTCTATGATCATCAAATTTGGATGGACCAAATTTAAACAAAAGAACGAGCAGCAAATGGTAACAAATTCATTTAAAAAAGATATTCCGAATAAAAATTTACCATACAAAAACAATAGAACATATTGTTACAAAGCAATAAAAACTATTGTAGCAACAATAAATGCTATTGTCAGAAACAACAAAACTACAATAGAACTTATTGTACTGTACAATATAATGTATTGTTAATGATACATTCACAAAAGTAATAGGAGTAACCATACAATTACCATAAAATAAAATACAATTACAAGTAAATCTATTGCCAACAATCGATCTTATTGTGCGTATATAGTACACGAATTTATAACATATTGTTATTAAAAAAGATGTACAATACGTCCCATATAGTAAGAGTTTTCAACAATAGAACAACAATACAATTAATGGTAAATGGTTCAAGTTTGTTCGGGAAAAAGTAATTTTTCGTATGGTTAAGATACATAACGACCCCCTTAATCCATTGTATATTCCCCCATTTACCATAGATTCTATTGTAGCAACAATACATTCTATTGTTATTTTATCGTTGTGGAGAATACGATTTATTGTAAATACCATAAACTCTATTGTATGGTTACAATACATTTCATTGTACCTCTACGGTTCTTTTTTTTTACGGGTAGTTACCCGGATAAAAATAATCATAACATTACAATTAAATATCAAAAAACACAATAGATTCAATTGTTGACATTCAATCTTATTGTAATTCTATTGTATTGGTCAAATAATCAAAAAGTCACCACAATAGGTTTAAAACAATTTTATTAAATCAAAATTTTGCACAATAAAAAAAAACAATAAAATTTATTGAAATGAGATCAAATTTTTTCGAGAAAAATGTAAATGTCCCATTGGCAATAGATTACATTGTACATAACTATAAGTTCCATTTTTTTTATTGTTTTTGACAGTAACATTTATTGTTGCTATAATAGTTTTTTTTTATTGCATTGTAACAATAAGTTCAATTTTTTTGTATGGTAAATTTTTATTCGGGTACCGTAAACATAAAAAAAAATCAATTAATTGTCAACAATAGAATCTATTGTATTTTATTTCTATTTTATTGTATTTTATGGTTATTTTCATCCGGGATATTAAAACAAATGACACATGATTTTACCTATTAATTAAAAAAGCGCTTTATTTAAAAAAAATAGAATCCTGCCGCAACAAACTTCAAAGTTAATATTTTTGACTGAAATGTGTGCTATTACATTCTCGTTCTAGCTGCTATAATTTAAAAAAAATGTGCAGACTTCCGTTAGAAAATTTAAAACTTGATTTAAAAGTACGGCAAACGGTACGGTTTTCAAAATTCGTATCGCTACTCCTTGGTTGACCAGAACCAGCAGAATAAAAAAAAAATCAATTAATTGTCAACAATAGAATCTATTGTATTTTATTTCTATTTTATTGTATTTTATGGTTATTTTCATCCGGGATATTAAAACAAATGACACATGATTTTACCTATTAATTAAAAAAGCGCTTTATTTAAAAAAAATAGAATCCTGCCGCAACAAACTTCAAAGTTAATATTTTTGACTGAAATGTGTGCTATTACATTCTCGTTCTAGCTGCTATAATTTAAAAAAAATGTGCAGACTTCCGTTAGAAAATTTAAAACTTGATTTAAAAGTACGGCAAACGGTACGGTTTTCAAAATTCGTATCGCTACTCCTTGGTTGACCAGAACCAGCAGAATAAAAAAAAATCAATTAATTGTCAACAATAGAATCTATTGTATTTTATTTCTATTTTATTGTATTTTATGGTTATTTTCATCCGGGATATTAAAACAAATGACACATGATTTTACCTATTAATTAAAAAAGCGCTTTATTTAAAAAAATAGAATCCTGCCGCAACAAACTTCAAAGTTAATATTTTTGACTGAAATGTGTGCTATTACATTCTCGTTCTAGCTGCTATAATTAAAAAAAAAATGTGCAGACTTCCGTAAGAAAATTTAAAACTTGATTTAAAAGTACGGCAAACGGTACGGTTTTCAAAATTCGTATCGCTACTCCTTGGTTAACCAGAACCAGCAGCTTCAGACCACATTCCGATGACTAATTTAAAATCATTAATTTTCCAATCACCGCATAAAGGCTACACCGTGTTTCCCCTCCTTCCTATCGGGCAGCTATCACAACACAAGCCCCAGATCAATTTCGAGAACCACTCGACCGGGGGAAAAAATTACACGCATAATCTCCATAAAAGCAGATCACGACGACAGAAGAGGTGTGAAAACCGAAATTTGATCCGGGCGGCCGAGAGTGGCTTAAATTATTCATTCGCCGACTCGGCTCGAAATTCCTTGTTTCTTTTGGAACCTACCTGAGAACAGGGAAGATGGGGCTCACCGTAATCAACGAATGAATGCCGGCTCATGATCAAACGATTCTTCCTTTTATAAGCTTTTTATGAGCCTTTTCCACTTTGTTCGAGGAGCTACACAAAACGCACTGATTGATTAGCAGTTTGTCTGTTTGTTGGTGATCTGAATGGCTAATGAGCCCACCATGATCTTGCCCGAGGTGCGACTTTTGTGTCCCTCTTCGTCTTGTGTTGGGGGGCGGTAATCCGACAAGATGCATTCCACATGGTGGTGGAGCAACAAAAAAAACCATAAATCAAGGCTTTCCGAAAATGCCTCTGCCGATGAAGGTGGCGGCGATGGTTAATGGGAAGCGTCTTTAATTGATTGACAACAATTATTTCCCGGGACAAGCAGAAAATTGCCTCCTCTCATAATGAAAAAAAAATACAATACAATGCAGCACACGATTCCGAGATCGTGAGGTGATTCTCACCAGGTGGGTGATGGCGATGCTGGTTGGTGTGGACGATTTCAAGCCTCACGTTTGCACACACCTCTTGTTTGCTCACATACACGGGTTGTTGTTCGATGGGTTGAGTGCGTGTGAAACTGGGCCTTTCTTCGGAGTCATAAATAATACAACAAACGATGACTCCACGACAACGAAGAGGACGACGACGACATGTGATGATGGTTATGACGAGCAGTTAATACACGAACATCGTGCGTGTGCCATGCCACGAGAACAAGGACGGACGATCGAAGGCAGCATGATTCATTTGTCCGAGATCTTATCGATCACCTTTTACACCTTCTTAAAATAATGCTACTTCCAGATGAGTCCCTAGCATGCCAGCTTGCATGGTTATGTTCACACTCTTTCCCATCCACCGTGGCATCGTCATTATTCAATTGTAGCTTGGAGATATTGTATACATTTGAGGTGTAACGACGACAAAAACCACGACGTTTCCAGGAATGAGATAGAGAGATGGGAAACAAATGAACCATGATGGACCTCAGGTCCACCGCCGTACAGTAGAAAACCCACAAAACTACGTTACCAACTGGCGGACAAATGGCATACAATCTAGTTAGAGAAAGGGGACCGTTGAAAATACGAGTGAACCTCGCAGTTCAACCAACACAAAGCAAATGATACGACCGGAGAATTGTTCGAGTTGAGTTGATCTGATTTTTGTGGTTTCGGTGTGATGTGACAACAAAGGAAATGTTGCCCTTGTGTTTGGACTGTTTTCTGGAAGCCAATGTGGGCTGCTACATTTCAATTGAGTGTGCTTTGAAGTTCAAGTTCTGGTTTTGTTGTTAATGTTTAAACGAAAGAGAAGGTTTCGTCTTGGTGCTGATTGTTTCGGGCAACAGATTCAATTTCGTTTTCTTATTATTTTTTTCATTAAAGCCATGAGAGACTATGAACCTTATAATTATCAAAATATCGCTAGGGTTCAATTTTCTATACTCGATTGGAAATTATTATCGACTTCAGTAATTTTTTACCGAACTTTCAACAGCTTATCATTCGGTATTACTTTAGCTCTTGTTTCAAAGCCTAATTTGCTTAAATATAGTTTCAAAACACTTTTAGTAATCGACCCTTACTCGAAAAATTGAGTTTTCATTATTCGGAATTGTACTGAAAAATATAATTCAGTCGTTGAGAAATCGGTAATAAACAAATTACCGAAGTCGGTAATACACATCTTAAAATTCGTAAATTTATATTTACAGTATGTCGACACAATAAAGGTAACCAAATTCCCTGTATTTTCAGTAAAGGGTGATACGGTCAAAATTTGGTCAAGGGAAAACGCGTGTAAATCGGTGAAATCGTTTATTTAAAAAATCAAATTAAATTTCTTTTTCAAGTTCAATTAGTATAAAATTCAAGAAAAATATTCAGTTAGGCTTCCGCTTTTCCAAATCCGAATTGCCGGGCCTTACGCTTGACCCCTGCCATCAGATTTTGTACAGCCACCTTGTCCACCTTCTTCGCCGCAGAAAGCCAGTTTGCCTTGAACTGCTGCTCGCCCTTAGCAGTTTTTTTGGTCTTCTTTAGGTTCCGCTTGACAATAGCCCAGTATTTCTCAATTGGGCGGAGCTCTGGCGTGTTGGGAGGGTTCTTGTCCTTGGGAACCACCTGCACGTTGTTGGCGGCGTACCACTCCATGGCCTTTTTACCGTAATGGCAAGATGCCAAATCCGGCCAAAACAGTACGGAACAACCGTGTTTCTTCAGGAAAGGCAGCAGACGTTTATTCAAACACTCTTTCACGTAAATTTCTTGGTGAAAATGCTGCTTTTCAAGCCACAGGTACAGATGGCTTGCCAAACCAGATATTTCTTTGCGAACTTTGACAGTTTCATGTGCTTGAAAACATCTGCTACCTTTCCCCTTCCTTTTGCCGTATAAAACTCCTGTCCCGGAAGCTGCTTGTAGTCGGCTTTGACGTAGGTTTCGTCGTCCATTACCACGCAGTCAAACTTCGTCAGCATCGTCGTGTACAGCCTCCGGGATCGCGCTTTAGCCGTCGTATTTTGTTTATCATCGTGATTTGGAGTCACTACCTTCTTGTAAGTCGATAGTCCGGCTCGTTTTTTGGCTCGATGCACGGTTGTAGACGATACACCCAGCTTATTTGCGGCATCTCGGAGAGAGAGGTTAGGGTTTCGCTTGAAACTACCGGCAACTCTCTTTGTCGTCTCAGCGGCTTCCGGTTTTCGATTTCCCCCCGATCCAGACTTCCTGGCTGTGCCAACTTTGCGTGCAAGTAGCTCGGATTTTCGCGATGCGCAAGCAAAATTTTGATACGCTGCTCTTCTTGCTTGGACGGCATTTTGACAACTGAAGAGTGAATTCCAAAATCAAAATAGGAGCAACATTCTACACACACACACCTTCAAAATGAGGGGTGTTCAGGTTTTTTAAATGCAAAATTGAAAGAAATACGTCAAGTTGATATTGACCAAATTTTGACCGTATCACCCTTTAGATTTTCAAAAAAAAAACCCAGATCCAGTACCTATCTGTTTCTTGGTAACACTCATCAGATATTGCTTTCCTCAGATATGTATTAGTGTTTGCTGGACATTTTTTCATGAAATAGTACATGAACCTCTAACCCATGAAGAATGGTCCGGTAAAATCTCAAATTGAATTAGGCGTTCGATACATTTTATAGATTGCAAAAAAGACAAACATCACGTGGTGCCGAAAACGGGAAGGCACCGCATTTTTTTACGTTCACAGATTTTAAACGTGATAAGCGCTGGATAATAAGTTCAACCAGTAACCGGGAGGTTACTATGATTGACAGCGAAGTGTGATGGAAATTGCAACAATCTCGATATAAATGGACAAAAAAAGGCCGAATCTCATGCTAGAGGCAGAAATGCACTCAGTTCCCCTGCATTTTGCACATGAAACGCTTGTCTTTAATCCCATCATAATTTTATTTTTATTTGTGCATGTTGGAACCCTGCTTCGCAAGAAAATTATTTCAGATTATACGCTTAACCAAACGCTAATTCGCAGCCGGATTTCTCCGGTGTGAAATCGGAAAAGCAGCGCTTTCACATCCAAAATTAAGTAAGTAAATTCTATTTCAACACCAATAGCAACGACATCACAATATTAAAACTCACTCAGTTTATTCCTTGAAAATAAAAGGGGTAATTTTTTTAAGATTATGGGTGAAACATCTATTAAGAGACGCAAGTTTGTAACTCCAATTAATATTTTGAAATGAACAACCAACCTCAATCTACACCGAATAATCAAGTTGTTTGAAACTAGGGAAGTTAGTTTAATGATGTACTCATTAATAAGTTTCTGTGATTAATAAATATTTCCCTGATTTTGAATGAAATTCCCTCATATTCCATGATTTTCCAGGTTTTTTCGACGTAGGACAACGTCTGTGATTTCTATATGGGGATACACTTTGTGAAAACCGAAAATGTAACATGAAACAAAATTTTGAAAGATTTTGAACGTTAATAACTCAGCTGCCCCTGAACCTATTTCAGTAATTTTATCACCAATCGATCCGAAATGTCACTATTGAAAATTACACGAATGTGCAACTGTTGCTATGATAATTAAAATTATCACCGATTGCCTGCGAAAAGCGATTTCCCTAACACAGATTTCAACATTGAATTCCATCCGGTCTCATCAAACGGTGTTTATTCAATCACCGCGTGATGAGTGGTGGTATTATCCAGTACACAACGAAAGGCTGCCTGCAAACAGCGAACTGCAGCCCACATGAGCATCCATAGAAGGAGGAAGAAGCCGCATCGCTATTGATCGGAATCAGTAGCTCTTCGTGAGTTGCTGTGGGATCATCTATGTCAATCGCGTCATACTCAAAAGTATAAACAGAGAGAACCCCGCTGGAATTCATATTCCTACACAAAACATAAGCTCTTGCTGCACTTAACAAATAAGATTTGTTATATAAGACCACTTAGTTTTACGTCACCATTGCGTACAACCCCATAGGGCTGTCCTTTGAAGTTTTTTTTTCAGGTATTCGACACCCTGATTTGGCACATTAATTTATTTTCTGGCATTAGTTGAATCACAGACAAACAGACATAACTCATTGAATATTACTCACTGTAAAACATCATCGTTAAACATTACTGCCATCTGCTAAGTACACTATGGTGGGTAGTACGCTGAACAGATTGAAGTAGTGGGTAAACGTCAAACGCAAGGGAATTCACTATGCGCACCACAGGTGGCGGTATTACCAACTACGATACTTTTAAATTGTCCGTTAAATGCTTGTTCGATGAACAACTTGCGAGTGTTATGTTTGCTTGTCTGTGGTTGAAGCATACAGCAATACAACCTTAATATTACGAGAAAGTTTTTAATAGTCCATTAATTTACATTTAATTTTACATGGATCTGTGTTTTTACATAACAGTAAAAATTTCAATTGAAATTAATTGATCATTTTGTCAAGCTTCTGCATTCATGTTCCATCAGATGTCACTGCTGTTATTTGCAGTGACATGTATCGGAAACTGCACACAATCTGTTTTCCGTTAATTGTTCACAGAGGACACTGCAGTGCAAAACATGTCTGGTACCTCTATATATGCATTTAGATTATTATTAGAAGTCCCTCCTTTTTTACACATTCTGCACACAAAATAGCTCACCCCTCTCCGAATTTCCCGCCGAATTTTATGTATGGGGCGGGGCATAAAGTATCTTTTGCGTAAAAAAGTAGGGACTTCAAATGTTAAAGCAAATGCATATATAGAGGTAAGAGACATGTTTGGTAGTGTCAGGTACTCTATTTTGTAATCTGTGAAAGGGAAACCACAAATTGAGTGTCAACAAAATACATGGCATGTTGAGAGATTGAGGTCGTGAGAGCAAATTTTCTCTTTCAAATTTGAATTTGTTGGCTCTCTGGGAGCTGGTAGTAAATCAGGTAAAACTGTATCGGGAAAAATCATTTTTATTTAATTGAAGCTTGTTTAACAATAATTTCCGGGAAAAAACTGAACGACAAAGTCCCTTATTAATTTATTTAGGTTGTCGTTCACTTTTTTTGACCTGAATATGCACCGAAAGCGAATTATTCCCACTTTTCTCAATTTCTATATGGGGATTTTAATCACTTCCTACCAGCAGAACAGCGCCATCTCTGTGGAAAATGGTCGAACAAAATGATTAATTGAACAAACAACGAACATGTCAATTTCAAATTCAATTCATTCAAATACTACTCGTTAATGGTATAAGTTAATATTCAAAAACCTGCTCCAGTTTGTAATTTAAGATTACAAAATATTTAATCTGTTTTTTTTTTTCTAAGTGAGTACGATGGTAAGAATTAATTCATATGAAACTAAGTTTCAAAATGAGAAATAAATCAAAAATTTTATGTGATTTTTGTTAATATATGTCTTTTAAGGATCATTTCTAATTATCTTGAATTGACTTAGCATTTGATTAGATGATTGTCCCAAGGGACCATTCAATTAACTAGGAAAAATAACCGATGTGCTATCCCATATGATGCATTTCGGATGGATTGGGCAACGTCCCATTTGGTGAATTTTCACATGGATTATAAAGATGAAATATTTTCAAATAACCATGCTATTCTATCAGATTTATTTCTGACTGGTAAGGAATCAATTATGACAAACACCATCTCGAAAATCGACCGATGAACATATTAATTTATCTTAACTTAATTCGTCAAACATAAGTGAAAATTTATCAAATGCAACACAGCGTTAGGGCGTCGAGATGGGCAAAATGGATCACTCAAGTAAACGAATCTAAACCGGTCATTCGGATTTTTTGAATGGTTCATCGGATCTCTTAAACCTAGAGCGATTGACATTTTGATAAGGATCTCTCCCCAAGTAACATTTAGCGTTTTGTGAAGTACGATAAGGCTTCTATAAAACAACATTCATAAAGCCCTGGTCAAGATAGCTTTGCCTTTATTACTTCCACCAAAACCTCATTAGGGCTAGAATCTGTCTAGTTGGCCAGAGTGTGAAGGAGGTTCTAAAGAGTGCATTATCGAGACATTTCAAGAATGACTTGCTGCAAAAAGGTTTTATGACGAATGCATTGAGAACCATTTGAAATCCTTATTAAAAATACAATAAAAGCCATTTAGCACCAATACTTGTGCCATTTTCCTTTGACGCTTGCTAACCGCACTAAAAATAGAGCATCAATCAAGATAAAAAGGAATTCATAAATATCGTCCGATCTTGCCAAATTCATTGTTCAAAAATGAATCTGTCAAAAATCCTCATAAATTTCCTCATCATTAAGTGAAAGAATTAATAAAAATTATCGAAACTCATATTTTGGTCTAGTTTTAGGTGACAGATTAAATCTCATGTTAAATATGCTTAGGAAAATCGAAAAAAATAAGTCTGCCTTCGGAAAACGTTGATTTGACTTATAATTTTTAATTTAGGAAACAAAATATAGATATATGTTATGATAATCATTGCTCACAACCGAGTCAATTTGATGATTTTCGTAATTTCTATTACAGCTCATTGATGAATTGATGAGAATAAAGTTATTTTAAAGGAAAACAACTTGAAAAACGAAGATTGTAAAAAAAGCAATATGGCGATAGCATAAACATTAATTTTCCATAGGCCATTTGTGAAAAATGCTGTTTTGTTTTCATGAAATCGCTAACCAATGCAACACATTTTAATGAGGCTTTTATGAAGATAATTTGCAAATTGAATTGTTCTAATCTGAAGCCATTTTGCTTGATCCAATTCCATTTAGTTTTATGACGGCATTAATGGTGGCAAAGTTGCCTGGAAAAAGTTAAACGTCAAAATTTGTTTATCTTTCGATAGTTTTGTTGTGCGATCATTGCAACGATGTTGTACCAACCGGTGGAAACTAACGATTTTAAATTGGCTCACTGCTTGACTAGCCTATTGGTCCCAAGCAAATCGATTAACGTACCCCATTCTAGTTTAAATTCTAGTACTACACTATGTTTGTTTTGATTCGATATGAAAGTTTGACAGGTAAAATGAGGGGTTCGTGGATTTTCCTAAGTTTCGAGGGGTGCATCGATTAGTTTGGGACCGAAGAGAGTACCAGAGCTGAGCCAAAAAGTTGAGCACGTTTCTTCGGCACCTACTAGTCTTAGAGTTACCTCTTTGGTTGTACTCCAGCGTTGGATCAATAAGCTGCGTGACATCCTTGATAAAGGCAATTCATCTATTGGAAGCAGTTACTCAGGAAGTGTATCTACATACGTAACTTGGAACAGGTAGAAGCGCAATCGTTCCCGAAAAGTTTTCCTTCTTCCGGATGATGCGATGAAGTTTATGTGCGCTTGTTTGGATGTTTTTGGAACAGTTAACCCTTTCGCCGGATGAAATCGTTGGTATAGTTCGGAAGGCAGTCAATTTCCAGCTGACGAACAGCTTCTGAAGTTTCCTGTCAGCAGTTTTCCGAAGTCCCAGTTTGACACAGATGCTGATCGGATCATTATCGCAACGCTATTTCTGGAGAAGGCTGCCATTGGCAATATGCTGTATATTCCCATCAATTTTAAGCGTCTAATTTGACGGTTTCCAGTGTTTCGAAAACCGTATTCACTTCGGTCCTCTCAGTCGGCTGCTCTGTTGTTGTTGACCGGTTTTGCTAGAATTATTACTCGATTATCCTTTGGCATTTCCTTGCGATTCTGCGTTTTAAAGCCCCACTCGATTATGTTTTCTCTGTCTCTAGGCGGATCCATCTTTTTAGTTTTATTTGTAAACAGTGGGAGGTTTTGTGATACACTTCATTGACACCAAAACGCATCAATATATGCTTTTTGATCCCGTTTGAAACCGAAGACAAATATCGAATGATTTACTGAACCGTTTTATAAAGGAATAGAGTGCTGCAATAAATTCATTTTTAAAACCAGACACTTTTTGATTTTTCGTCAGACTTTAGGAGGTTTTTTAAACAGCATAAAGCTGAACTACTAATCATGAATGTTTTACACTTTTAAATGCTGTATTGAAACTCAAAAGATTGCTTATTGCCGTTATAAAACCACAATAAATCAGAGTGAAAACCAAAAGGCTGTCAAATTGTTACTTGGGTCTTTAACACCGATTACATTAATTTCAGTTATTTCAAACATTGATTGTCTACAGTTAGGGGACAGAAGGTTAAATTTGCCTATTTTATTCGATTGATAGTAAATGGAATAGCAAGTTTAACGTTCCACTCGCTGTTTTATTAAGAACAATGCCAGAGAACTTCTTTATATAACATAACCAATTAGCTTGATCATTAACTAGTCCATGATAACTTTCAAATGAGGAAAGATGGAAACAAGAGAAACAGATCGTATATAAGAGCGAAAGATCTGAAAACAAACATTTCATTTAATGATCACATTCAACAACTCATTTTCAAGACCCACCAACAATGGCAAAGTGACAGCTAAACCTATTGACTTACTGTCAGATTTGCCGCAAAGGATCAGACCCGGATGAATTATGTGTGGCTTTTTAATCCTTAATGTTTTCCATCACAGAACATTGAAAAAGTGATTAAACTCTGATGAGCCGTTGATTCGGATATCATTTACCACGAATCATTATTTTCAGTCGGGATGCTGCGATATTGACCATCAGAAATAGTATGAGTTTCTTGTAGTCAAAACCGGAAATCCATTTCATCTAAGCCTTAAACCATTAAATCGACACAACAGGTGCTGAGGTTCTTTCTACGAGACGACTGGAGACTTGACTCCCGGTTTGACAATCATGTCCACTGTCCTCAAATCTATCAAACCAACGTCAACGGATAGTGATAGAGATTTTTCAAATTCCTCACTCGAAAATAAGATCATCACTCTCCAATAATGGCACTACCAACGAAAGCACTGGATACGAATACCATTCAGATGGAAGCAACTTACCGCATTGCGGAAGAGAAGGCACATGTCATAATGTTCAGGTCTGGGAACGGCCTCGGCCTCGGCGTAGTGGTTAACATCGATACCTTTCACACCAAAGTCACGAACTCATATCTCATACCCGGACAGCCAGGAATGACCCAAGAGAGCAGTTTCACGCCAGCTGACGAATCGATTTTATTTTTCCCTCTCTGAATTCCATTAATCTTCGCCTAATTGGTCGCTAGGGGCAACGAACCGGTCTTTTTGATTCTAGCCTAAATTTTCCGAATGGCGTATTCGATATTTTTCAATAAATCATAGCACGAAAACCAGCTCATCTAATCGAAATGACTTGTGACATAAAGTTGTAGGAAACTGGATTATCTTTTCATAAAACATATCACAATTTTTCGACAAAAAAGGGACCGTTGAAAACACGAGTGAACCTCACAGTTCAACTAACACAAAGCAAATAATACGACCGGAGAATTGTTCGAGTTGAGTTGCTCTGATTTATGTGGTTTCAGTGTGATGTGACAACATAGGAAAGGTTGCCCTTTCAATAGAGCGTACTTTGAAGTTCTGGTTTTATTGTTCAAGTTTTAAGAGAATGTTTCGTCTTGGTTCTAATGTGTTTTCCTATTTTCTGTTTCTTATTTTTGTTCCATTAAAGTCTATGACGAACCGACTGGAACATAAGAGAGTGTTTAATTTGAAATTGAAATGAAATGAGGTATTTAAGTGGTTATTATCGAGTTCGGTGATTTTTTACCGAACTTTCAACAGCTTATTTCAAAGCCTAATTTGCTTGAAAATAGTTTCAAAGCACTTTTAGTAATCGCGGCTTACTCGAGACATTGTGTTGAAAATTTTCGGAAATGTAGTGAAATGGAATGTTTGAATTCTACCGAAAAGTTCAGTTGTTAAGGAATCTTGAATAAATAAATTACCGAAGTAGGCAATACACGGCAAAAATTTTGTAAATTTATTTTTATTTATTGGAATCATAACCATTGTCAACGGATAGTGATAGAGAATTCCTCACCCTCAAATAAGATCATCACTCTCCACCAAATGCACTACCAATGAAAGCATTGGATATGAATCCTATTCGCATTTTCATAATTGTGAAACTTATTCTCCCAAACTTAGCTTTCAATTATCAAAAATGTTAACTTTTCTAAAAATGTACACAATGGAACATAAACCAAAATCGTAGAACATCAACTTTAGTATTTTTTAACTTAATTTTTCACGCATTATTTATGCGATTTTTGACGATATAAAATATGATTTCTGCTTGAAAAACAAATCTGAAAAAGGAAATTCTTAGTTCGCCTCAATCGAAAGGTGAATATATTCTGCATAATGTTGTTCAGATTGTTATCGTCAGTATTATTTTAGACACGAAAATTCATCCAAATGACTGATTTGAAACTTCTTGTTTGCCGTAAGTCAACAATGCAATTTTAATTCCAGAACAACCTGGAATGAAAGCAAATGGCTTCATTAGCAAAGGAATTGGAACGTTGATAGATTTCTATCCCATCATCTTCCTGACCGTTGCCGTTCATCAATATTAGTTCCGCCCAATTTTCCAATCGCCTCGAGCCACTGGAACAATGTTTCACTCCAAAGCAAATATGCCTCCTCTCCCATCGTTCCGGAGATGCCACAAGCTCGGTACAAGGGAGAAGAGCAAATCGATAATCATTCAAAGTTCAATAGGGATTAATCAGCTCTGCCTGGTCTGGAAAAATCGACGACTACAGCAGATTAAATGTCAGTGGGTGGTACTCGTCAACTGCCCCGTCAAGCATACAACACGCAGCATTTTGAAGTGATCCGGAGATTAAAACCTAGCCGATTAGATACAAAAATGAGGGGGACAAGAAGCCGCCCAGCGATCACCATACGAAAGTCATCGTCGTCGTCTCCCAGTCGCAATCAACATCAGAGCATCATCATCATCATCATTACAGGCGACTTAGAGCGGGTAAAGAGACTGACAACAAACAAAAGACCGAACCGTCGACGATGAGGAAGTCCTCAATTGAATGTGACCTTCCTTCGTCGCACAACCCCATGCACCAACATACTTCGCTGGAGGGCTGAGTCAAACAGAGGATTGTGTTGCTGCCATGTCGGGCCGCTTCGTATCAATCAACTGAACTGAGCGTGGCATGTGGAGTTTCAACCCTCGGTGGGGGTGGATGGCGGTTCCCCTGACAACAGAAGACGACGAAGCCGTCTGACCCCACAATAATGTATCGACCGGATCGTTAAAAGGGGGAATACGATGAACGTGCAAGACTTAATAATCCGTATCTGATACCGAAAGAGATCCATAAATTACGCCGGCATTCGGTTTCACAGCAACATTCTCAGATTCCAACCGAACCGACCCAGATGAAGATGACGACAAAATGTGTCTTGTTAAAAATGACGAATGTGTTCCGCGTGGGGCTACCGAAATGGAATTAGCTATCAATTTTGCGAATTGCTGAAAATCTCCCATGAAAACCAAGCTTTATTCCACGAAACGCATTGTCACCACGGCTGACTGACTGGCACTGGTGGTAATTAAATCGGCATCAGTTCAGTCATTTTTCAGGATTAGTCAAAAACAGCTGCCACCCACAGCGACTAGGTTCGAAGACTCCAAACTCGCTGGCTGACTGACTGGCTGGGGCTTATGTTCAGTATGTTTAAACTGTCATTTATCACACCCCCTCTCATTCGGTTGTTGTGGATTCGAAGGAAAAGCTCTACGCATATCACCGAAACCATTCATGTTCATAGACGTGTGTAATTGGAAGGTAATATAATGACACAGAGGAATTTTCATGGCTTGAGCGGTGTGGTCTAATGTGAGGGTGAGGAATGAAATATGAGCCGGGAAATTAATGTCGAACGCATAAAAATCTATCTCCATTAGATTGTTTATTATGATTCATATCGGCCCGTCGATTCCGTAAGCTGCTTACCCGAGCCGGTTCTATGAAACCTATAATTTTAATAACTAAACGTTTCAAAAGTGGAACGGGTGTCGGAGCCGGGGGAGTCCTGACGAAAACAACAGATGTTAAGCCACTACTACCCTTGAGTGGTTGTTGATTTTATGATTGAAGTCCGAAATCAGATGGACACGCATTTTAATCGGGTTCCTTCAAACCGTTACGGCAGGTCATGACACATCATTTTCTGAACGAGGGCGAACTTGACACGCACATGACTTCAAAAAATTAGGGCGCATTGTCAGTGGTTGATAACCAGTTTTCGTTTCACGCATTTGCATGTATGAAGGATACTTTTTCCATTTCGGAATGAGGAACAAATTCAACCCGTGCATAATTGAAACGAATGAGTGTTTAGTACATTTTCGATTCATAATTTGTGCTGCGGCATTTTAAAAAGGAGAACAGTGAATATTAAGCTCTACCCCAAAAAAGTACATGGCCACAGAAGGCGTGACAAAAATAGCTGCGTTTGTGGTCAGAGCCAAAATGAAAGCATTAGAATTCATCCGGCTTAATTTATTCCACCATACAATATTCAATAAACCATTTTACGTATCATTAAGCCATAACAACAATTTTGCATAGTTTTGCATTCGGTTGCGGAGAGCTGGGAAAAAGTGAACCCAAAATGACCTCTATGATTATGATGATTACGAGACGGTCGATGGACGATGATCCGCAGTTCGCTTGTTACCGACTCACCACAAACTGTACCACAGCCGCTCTGGTATCCAAACACTTTGTTCACGAGACCCACCCTGCTATCTGTCGCCGTCGCCGTCGCCGTCATCTTCGGGGTAGACGTTAAATTCAATTTAACTTCAATTGCATAATTTAACAGCAACAGTTTCACTTGTTCTTTTTCCAAGACATTTGCGCGCGACATGATGCTCCCCTTCCTCCTAACTTGGACTCCACCAGCATGGCAAAGAAGGAGTTTATGCTGCTAATAACGGAACGAGAAAAATGATTCCTCTTGGAACTGGACTGCTGTACGGAGCCGGATTATGCTGAGCCAAGTGTTCGCGTGAGTCTCCCCGTGCTTTTGTGTGAACCTAGCAGTGTAATTTGGGTACCGAGGCAAGCGTGAGAATTGGCTTGACTTGACTGCAGGAAAGAAGTCATAAAGCTTGGCTCACTGTTTTGCTGTTATTTCTGAGAATTGGAAAGAAGGGATTTCGCGGTATTTGATTATGCCGGCTTTCTGGGAGCTGATTTGATGCGCAGGGTTTGGCAAATGGGATTGGTAACTGGGTAGGGCAATGTAAGACTGATGGATTGCTTAAAACTGCCTATGAATAACTAATTCCTAGGTCACAACATCTAAGAAAATTGTGCGCTTGTCTGAACTGAATTTTGGAATCTCTAAATGTACATTTTGAATGTGAACACCGAATGAATCCTGCCCGGAAACATGAAACACTGTACGCTGCCCACGGATCATAATTTGGTCACGAATGCAATTAACGTTCCGTCCGTTCGCATGTTCACCACATGGAAACCATGTACAGCAGTTATGTTTTCGTTTCTCCGGAAAACTTTCTGCATTTATTATGGTGCAAATAAACGAGTGGTTTGAGTTTGTTCTCGCTACTCTGAAACTTGGCGAGAGCCTTGCTCATTTCGGTACGCGTTTATCGCTGCTGATAATCTCACCCCAAACATCCATTTCTAAACCCACCACAACCGCAAGCAACAACATCTCATGTACGGAATACGAAAAATATGGTCCCCGAACGAACGAGGAACGTAGCCCTATCACTTTATTAGAATCTTAATTCAAGTTCGACGCGCTTTCCATTTTCGTTCGGAAGTGTGATAATTCTACCTCATGCAGACTATCATAAATCACCAGGGTCCGGTCCAGCGAACGGTTGCTGTGCTGGCAGTGTCTGGCAGCGTTTACTGTACTTACTGGATTCCTGGAATAAATAGAGGCTGAAGGCTCGGATGAATCCACCTGCAGTGAGATCCAAACCAAGTTTAATGTCGATGGACTTGCAGAACAAAAAAAAAATTTTTTGTTAACTCGATTTAGTGTGAAAAAACGAATCTGACCCTTCTATCAATATTGATTTCAGAACTTTGACAGAACTCAACGGACTGTTTTTAATGATTATGTTTCCAGTGCCGTGGGGAACAATCTTGGAGTGCCCCAGGGAAGTGTATTAGGGCCCCTGTTATTTATTATGTATATTAATGACTTGCAACGTGTTTTACGATTTTGCGACATTAATATTTTTGCAGATGATACTGTGTTATTCGTTGCAGCTAAGGATTTCGATGATGTCGTTTTACACTTGAATGAAGATTTGCGTCCTATAAGTAGATGGTTGAAGTATAAGCAGTTGAAATTGAATACAAGTAAAAGTAAATTTATGGTAATTTCGCGGAATCGATTAAATGAGAACGTCTCTGTTGTAATTGATGATGAGATTGTTGATCGCGTTCGGGGGATTAACTATCTTGGCGTGATTATTGATGACAAACTTAAGTTCAACTCTCACATTGATAATGTCATCAAGAAAATTGCCAAGAAGCATGGAATTCTATGTCGACTGAAAAACGATTTAATTAATTTCTGGCCAATGCAACACAAATATCGAGATTACAGCGCTTGCAGAATAAAATAATGCGTTTGATTTTGCGATGTAATAGATTCACTTCCTCAACTTTGATGCTAGACGCCTTACAATGGTTGTCGGTGAAGCAAAGAATTGTATATTTGACTATGGTGTGCATTTTTAAAGTAGTTAACGGTTTGCTGCCTCCATATTTGTATGATTGAATTGAAAGAGGTAATGACTTTCATAGATATAATACTAGAAACGCGGTTGATATAAGAACACTACATTTCTTGACTTGTGCTTCACAAAATTCGTTATTTTTTAAAGGAATAAATGTTTTCAATTCGATGCCTAGACATAGCAAATGTTCAGCAACACTTACAGAATTTAAAAGACATTGCATTTCACACGTTAAATCTGTCGTTTGAACAGTTATCCTGTGTTTTTTTTTTTTTTTTCAAGAATTAACAAATTATGTAGGGTATACGTCCCTAACCTCGGTCTAATATGCAGCCATCGATTACGTTTTTAATCATAACTCATCAATGAATTTACCTGCAAACGATATTCTACTGCTAAATGGTATGCTTAGATATGCTTATCATGTCGTTTGCTATCAGAAACCACGAAAAGTTGAAAAACTTACTTTTTTTAAGACAATAACTCACGAGGGAAATGTATGTAATATGGGTCTATTGTCCCCAAATTGGGTCTATTTATGGATGCAACTTCGTCCTATCTTGTTTGATCCTCAAAAAAACGCTCTTGGTAACGTTTTCTGATGTATTTTTTTTTATCACTATCACTGTTAACTTAATGCTCTTCATTCCTCAAAACATTTCTTAGAGAAAATTTTACGAAAACTACATTAAATCACTCAATTTAAAAATTAAAAATTAAAAATTTCGCTTATCGTCTTTTGACCGCAGAATATCTAAATCAGAACATTGTGATGTTCATTATACAGGTTTGGCAGAAAAAATCTCCCTTCCTGTTCGTTCCTTATCATCCAAATGCAAAACAACATTGTTGACGTTACTCTTATTGCTATATGCTGTCAAATGAATTTCATGGGCCATAGTTAGGAACATAGAAAAGAAATGTGTCCCTAAAGTTGTTTGTTTTACTTGTGAAAACGTTGTTAAACAATTAAAATAAACATAAAATATTCAAACAGCAACTGTAAGTTTTACGTCTAGTGTGTATTATCAGGTAATTCCAATCAATAAATGCCATAATCAGGCCATTTGATGATCGTCAGTCAACCTTCCCATCTTAACCTTATAAGTCATGGCGGCTAAAAACTCCGAACATTGTGATATTCTCAACCAGTTTTATTACTTACGAGAGCTGAAAATGTATTGAAATGTTGTGATATAAATTGATTTGTGTGTGGTACACATTTATCAACCATCAGTGATCAATATTTTCCTTATTTTTTGTGTAATATTCCTTAATTAATTATTTATTTGCGTGATAGGCCGAATGAAAGGACTAGACCCACATTACATACCGTAACCCTATCTTGACGACGTTATCTATAAGGATTTTTTTTGTATGGATATCTGTCATAATGACTTTTTTTTTAATAATTATTGTAGCACTGCAAAAACTATTTTTGTTCGTCACGATGATGGATTTTTAATATTTGATTCAATAGCAGTAGATTTAAAAAAAAATAGTCTACAAAGGTTTGAGCCTCGCGCGCGTATTACGGATATAGAGGACTGAATTTAACATTTGATAAAAAAAAAAAATGGAATTTTGACGCTTATTTGGAAGATACCTTGAGTTAGTAGTAAGTTTTCTGGCAAATGTTGGGGGTTCGTGAGCATTCCTGACATTGATGAAAATTATGATAGCATCAGATTGCGGGGTTGCTATTACACGGATGCTTTGTTGATTGTTCATTAACACTTGATTGCTTGTAATACTTATGAATATTTTAGGTGGACAAAAAGGAGAACTAAGAGGTGGACGCCTGAGCTTCTCCATATTTATATCGCTGTGAAACAACTGTAAACTCTAGAGGGAATTTATATCTGTAACTGAAACCAGTTCGATTTTGTATGCTAACCTGGTTAAAATGTCATATATAATCTTATCTAATCTAATCTAATCTAATCTAACACCAACACAGCCAGTTCTTGAAAGCATACCTACATCATTTTTCTTTTCTATTTAATACATGTTTCACATCAAAACGGTCAGGCCTACTGTGCAGCATTTAAGGGGCAAGATGATTCAGAAACATCGGGCCTGTTTAAATAGAAGATTTAAACACGATGCTTCAGAATCCAATAAATGGATGAAACGTGGACATATCGTACCGTACTTTCCGATTTTGGTAATTATATGATTGGATGCTCCATTTTCTTCTGACGGTTGGGGCATGAGCACTAAATCTTGTCCTAGCCTTTTATGGCTTATGGCTATAACGCCATTACTCGCTTTTTTAAAAGAGAAGAGGGAAAGGAAAAGGAGAAGGACAAAGGGAAAGGATTATGTGAATATTTTTGATTTGAAATATACAATATAGAAATGAAGAACGCTGTGGTCACTATCCGAGTCTTGTCATTTTTATCAAGCCATAAAAATAGCAAGGACTTAAATGTGATCCTTTGATTACTGGAAAATCCTGATGCTTGAGACTAGCAATCATCCTCAATGTGTAAAAACTGGTAATCTTAAACAAGGCAATACCAGCGCCGGCCGTGTCCTAACGCAGGCCAAGAAAGGAATGGGTAGAAATGTATTGACGTGACACTCGCTTTGATGGAAGCCAAGAAATCCTCTGCACTTCCACGAGGAATCACTGGGATATTGGGTAAGAGGGTTGGGTTTTTGCGTAAAAGATTATAAAACGTTTATTATCAAACTTTTAATCCCCCTGTTCCTTTGCAGTTAAATTTTATGATTTAATTGACTTCCGACTTTATTAAAAGTTGTTATCACAAGGAGCAAAAACAAACTATTTTCAAAATACGTTCAATCTTGGCACGTTTCCAAAATTAAACCCCGTGCCAAAAACGAAAGGTTTTGTGATTGTGTTGCTAAAATCGAACAGTGCCTAAATCAAACGACTACTGTACAAATATTTAAATTTAATAAATGGTAAGCTCTCACCAGATTCTGCAGTTATTTGTGACCATTCAACACTGTTGACCATCATAATCACAAGTGTTAATAAGTAGGAACGAACTCACCAAATGAATCCATGAGCAATGTCAACAGAATGAAATTGCATGGCGCTACTGGTACTTTCATGGTCCACCTTACTTGCTTGAATCAGGATGATATCCACCTGGTACTATTCAACAAATTAACATGTTGCCTCTCCTTGAATATATCTTGATTCCTGGTGATTCCTTTTCTTCAGAGAGAATTTCCTGTAGTCCTGTATCTGTTTCTTTTTTATAATTTTCACATTTTGATCATCCAGACCAGGTTCAGCTAATATGAAATATCACTAAAAGAGTCCCCATGATCAGCCCTTGTGGTTCGCTTCTTCTTGACGTCGTCGCAAACGAAATAACGTGGGGGGTTCACTGGAGGAGTTTGTTTTCGGAACTGCTGCCCTCTGAAGCTCTGAAAAAAACTTCATGACACGGAAAGACAGCCCCAAACTTGAATAACTTTAGAAATCACTATCAGATTGGTTTTTATACTGTGTTAAAAATATGCCTAAATCATTTCTCCGGAAAAAATCACAGCAAAGAAAATGCACGTCAAACTTGTTCAAAGGCAGAGCCTACTCTCCTCGGTTAAAATGTCATATTTAATTATCTTAAAGATAAACCTTTGTAGGGGTAAGAGGTGGGACCATCATCGTCATCATCACAATGTAAACTTGCATATAAATATGACGCTCCATTTATGTGCATCATAATAACTGAAATTTACACTACTTTTAAGAACTGTGTGGGAGTTATTCAACCCAGGGATGCCAGATGATTTACAAAAAAAAAATCTGCGAGATCGACGAGATGTTTTCACATGTCTTCACCGCTACTTTTAAAATGTGTGGGCGGTGGAAGGAGTTCAATATTCCCAACAGTTCAGGAACCTCCTTAAAAGTCAAGGGCAATTTGTAGAAGTTAAGACAACATCATTTGATTTCATAGAACTTCGTAGAAGCTCGATGAACTTCTTAAAAGTAACGGGAACGTTGTAGAATTTCAAGAACTTAATAGATTTTCAAGAAACATCGTGGATTTTTCCAAGACATTGTAGATATTAATCGAACTGAATGGTCTGGAAAATGTCAAGAAGTGCAGCAAATTTGATAGAAGTTCAACTAACTTTGAAAAGTCTCGGAAAACTTTGTAGAAGATCCGTAAACTTATTAGAACTTCAAATAATTTTGTAGAACTAACTGCAGCAATTTTTATAGTTCAGTACTGCCATGTGCATGTGTATACTAGACTAGACTAGACAAACTTCAGCAAGTTTTAAAAAAAGTTCAGAGAACTTTGAAGAGCTTAATCAAACATTTTTGATTTTTTTTTATAGTCGTTTTAGCGCCCTTGAATCATTCGTTACTTGTCTGGGGGTGAGATTTGAACTCGCGACTTTGACGTGAGAGGTGTGGATGCTAATGAATCTTAACCTCATTCATTTTTGACGTAGGACTACTTCTCTAGTTGCTATACTAGGGGTCACATTAAAAAAAAATCAAAATTCAGACATGTAACGAAAAATCCCAAACACGGACGCAACGATAGAGCGCAAATCGCGCACACGACACATTGCACATGCTCACATGAGCGAGCTCAATTCTCGGTTGACCGCTCATCTTTTCACCAATGAAAGGAAGGGAGGGGAAAAGCAGCGATAATAAAAACACTTACCAATTCTTCGTCATTTTTCGATGAACATTTCAAATGGTCCTATCTGCTTTGATCGATTCTCTTCATCGACTTTCTCTTTCGTCAATCACTCAGCTGCAAAACCATTCCTTGTTGTATTTGACGTTTTGGACGCTAGATAAGAACCTCCTTTATCAAACTATGTGGTAGAATTAGCGCGAAATCTGTTTGCATAGCAGTGGTTATGAAAAGAGAAAGTCGATGAAGAGAATCGATCAAAGCAGATAGGACCATTTGAAATGTTCATCGAGATTTGCTTTCGAGCGACGGAAGGATAAGACGACGGGCGACGACGCAACACCCACATCGATCGGAGGAAGGGCTTCCCGCAATAGGCAGCATGACTAGGCCGCTGCCCGAGCCGCCGTCATTCGGTCGGCATCGACTCGTACTGGTGTGGCCACCATTTGAAAACAACCGGCCCTTTTCAGGGCCCCCAATTCAAAAACGGAAAGAGTTAAGTACTAAATGATCAACATATTTGTTCCGTCCACTAGTGATCCTACGTCAAGCATCCGTTCGTGCCCCTAGGCACAGAACCTTCTACTTTTTTCTAAAACTGAATTATTGTGAAACAATGGAGTCTATACCTGACCCTTCTATCAATATTGATTTCTAATTATGGACTTAAACACAATCAATTTTGAGGAAACATGATATGTTAGAAGACTATAGTCTGAACAAAGTAAATTAGAATCCGCCAGAATGTAGTTCTGTCTAAATGCAGAATGGCCACTGAATTTATAAAAATAAAATCACGG
Organism: Ochlerotatus camptorhynchus; assembly: GCF_037179485.1. Taxonomy (NCBI): domain Eukaryota; kingdom Metazoa; phylum Arthropoda; class Insecta; order Diptera; family Culicidae; genus Ochlerotatus; species Ochlerotatus camptorhynchus. Next base: position 4,777,553 of record NW_027040701.1, read on the forward strand.
TTATTTCCGGGTGCACAACAGATTTTTCCCGGTTACATATAAACAGGCCAATTTGGTAACACATGGAAAAAAGCTAGGGCATTTTGTTTTAAATGCAAAAACAAAATGCAAAAACCGAAAAAAACTCTTTCTCCCTCCCATCAGAAATAATAGAATGAGCAGTTCTAACATGTTATAATCCCACATTTTTCTTGTCGATCATTATGATCATACATTATAGCTCTGTAGTCTAAATAATTTAGAAAATTATTAGTTACAGTTTAATGAAATATTGAATGTTTTTAAAAGATTCCAAATTTTAAAATAATCTAAAATTAAAGTAAATTATTGGAAAAGGCACTAGGCCGAATTTATAGATAGAGCAGATAAATTCTTTTAGAAAATAATGAGATCTATGGAATAACATTTGAACTATCGGACTAAGGAATTTTTTGAAATTGTTTTCAATATTCTAAAACTAGTCAGTTTTTTAAACATTTTTGAACTTTGCGAGATTTCTAACGGCGCTTTCAAAATATTGCGGATTTAAAAAATCAAAGCTCTTGGACTTTGACATCATTTAAGGATATTGACACTTATCTGGGAATTGACTTATCAGGGGCTGTTCATAAATTACGTAGATAGTTTTTTTGAATTATTGACCCCCTTCCCCTGCGTAGACTATTCTCCATACAACTTTTTTTAAATTTGTATGGGCCGTGGATAATTGTCAATCACCTAAACTGCCTACGTTGTTTATGAACAGCTTTTCATGAGAATCGGTGACTAATTCTAAGGATGGTTCTGAAGAAATTCTGGGAAGAATAACCTATGAAATTTGACTAGACAGGTCGTTTTGAGAAGTATTTCAAGAATTTTTTTAAAGAAAAACTAAAGGTGAATTCTAAGCTAGAACTATCTTAGGGTGGTTTTTGAGACTGCTATGAGATTTTGAGAAGAATTCAATGGAGTTCTAAAGCAAGTCTGACGAAATTTTAGTGAGGATTCTAAGGGAATTAAGAGGCGGCTTCAATGACACGGCCAAATTAATGATGATATGAGAACAATCCTGAAACTATAAAAACAGATTCCCGATAGTAAAAATTGGAATCTGAAAATTCTACTTGTTTAAGGTCTAGAGGATCGAGGCCAAAAAATAAATTCAATACAGGAATCTGAAAAAAAAAATCAATTCAAGACTAAATTTGAAGTCTTATTTTCATATTCAAGGAGTATTTGTATTTTTTTTTTCTTGATTTGTTTTCCGTCGATCTTGTTTTCCGTGCTGAGCACCAATGCTACCAACGCCAAAGAGGCAGCTCCCACACCTGGACTCTACCTATCGACTCATCAACTCATGAACCGGGGACCAACGGCTTTACTTCCCTTCCGAAGGAAGGCGTGATCAGAGATGTTATGCCTCAGAACATCCCGGCGGCGCCGACTGGGATTGAACCCAGGCCTACTGGGATGAGAGGTAATCACGCTTACCACTACACCACCGGCGCCGCTTTGAGTTTTGCGTAATTTTCGGCTAATTTCTTATATCAGGAATCATTTCTAGAGCAAATGATCAGTAATATTTTAATCACCATGATTCATAAGCTGATAGGGGAAATGAATGTAATGTCGGTCTAAATACCCATACATAAATTCAGCCATCGACTAAATTTTAATTTGCGACCAAAATATACATTAGCACCGTCGCACGTTCATCTAGATAAAATTGATAAATAGCATATTTTTAGCGATGGCCTAATCTTACATCCATAGGCCAGCATTAGAGCCATTTCCCTTATAATTTCATAATCCTGACATTTGATTTAACTCTGAAAGTGCAAAGTCTATCAAAAAATAAAGTCAATGTCTAGCCAATATTGGAAGATTGCAATTCAAATTTTTCCTACATCTATGATCTAGAATCATTAAATTAGCTCAAGAATAAATTTATCGAAAATACTTAAGTGCATTATTTAAACATTGACTTAAATCGTAAACTAACGCGGCGCCAACTATCACCACCATCAGGTAATGGAAAATGTCGTCTGGATTTAAGTCTGAAATTTACTGTTAATGTTGATGAACCATACAAACTTATTTAGTGCGTTTCCCCCGTATCACCCAATCACAGGGGCGTTTTCCATATGTGAAGATCATTTTAATTAATTCGTATGCAAAATTATTTAGCCGAATTTTGCAATCGAAACTTCGGACTTAACGATGTGATGAAACTCAAATCCTATAAACACAGTTGCGACCTATCAAAATCACGATCGTCAAACAGCTGATGGTAGTAACTCTTGGTACATTCCTATCAATCTCCATGACCATCCATCAAGTTGACGAAAGAAGTAAAAAGCAACTGGTGAATGTCGTCTTCGGTGGTGATCCATCACTCCCGACAATCACGACACTCATCTGTGCTCGTTTTCAAGCAGATGCTGCTTTGCTTGCTTATGTGAGTGCGTTGGTGAGTGAGCCCAACAGTTTCCGTTTAGTTTTGCCAGCTTTGTGTGTAACTCACACAGTCACGCGTGCCGAGACAAACTTGGAATCAGTGATGGAAAAGTTCGCGAAAACTCACTATGACTCGCGAACTTTTCCCTTGTTGATCTTCGTGAAATATCGCGAACTTTTCCAACACTGCTTGGAATTCGTAGGCATTGTGTTTTCATTTTCTTCTGTCGTTTCACTTTCTCTCATCATCGTACTGCAGAAGTCTTCACTGTTTTCGCTGTGCTGTGCGAGTGTTACATTTTGCCTGTGAGCAGCGACCATTACTGGTGATTGTTGTTTGCCATGGCTCTACCTCTCACTGCGTGACAAAACTTTCTGTCAGCGATAGTCGGTTGATGCGTTGACGAGTGTCGAGTGAGTGTCATGATATTTTGCATCACTGCCTATATATATAAGAAAGTTATCAAAGTCAGTGGAGCGGTTAAGCAGTCACTTAAAAATTGACAAATATGGGTTTTTAACAGCCCTTTGTTTAACCAGGGCAATTGATGATAGTTAGTGTTTTCTTCATCTTTAGATATTTTATTTTATTTATTTAGATTACCCGTTTTAAAACGTCTCATTTGAAGACTAATTTATTTGAAACCCCACCTAAGGATAACAGTTCATCTGGAATAAAAATAAACACTAATAAATGAGCTCATAATAGGTCACGGATTTCCAGCCAGGCTCGTTGAACGTAAATTGAATTTTCGACATCCGCAGTAAATTCAAACTCTAATTTTAGCCCGAACCAAGCATAGGAACACGCTTCACGCTTTTCCTTCTTCCGCCTCAGGCAATTCATAGGAGTTGGCAATAATTTTGTCACACATGACCGTAACCTTGAGGTGGTACTAACTACAAGTTGCTCGGCATCGTACATCTCACCGCTTGCATGCTGACTGCAGCTACCCGAGAATTGAAGGGACACGGAACGCGTCGAGTCAATGAACTTATCCCTCCTTTTTTTCTCCCAAAACTCTGCTAGCCGTAATGTGGTTGCAGTCTCTAGTCACATGCCCCGGGAGCGAAAATGAAATAGTGAAACGACTAGAACATAACCGCCATCACCCTGCTTGCGACGGATTCAATGAACTCGTCCCAAATTTTCCACCGGAACGAGGGTTGGATTCGTGATTTTCCGAGCTGCTACTTTCAGGGATAGGGGTTGGCGAGTTTGTCGAAAGTAAACCAACGTTCGTGTCGTCAAGTCGAGACAAGGTGGTTATAACAGAATTTAGTTCAGACGTCTGCTAATTCGATGGGGGATGGCAAACTGACAGTGATTGAAATTGATCAATATTTTCTTGGATTTTCACGTGACGGTTCGTCGGATGAAGATGTTTATGACATCTAATGTGTGCCCGTCAAGGACATCCATCAGACTTCATTAGTATTTAACAGAGTCGATATCCAGTCGTCGATCGAAGTTCTCGTTCTTTATTACTTGAAGTGCCCTTTTCACGTTTTGACAGCGTTCATCCACAACACTTCTTTATTATCAGCATGACGGGTGGGATTAAAAACATGTAGCAAGGGATGAAGGAGAACGACCTGCAAATTCCACTTATTTCAATGCACCATAAGCACCGGCTTTGCAGGGATACAAGTTGCCCTGCACATCCACCGCCCCAGGAGAAACTGCACAAAAAATATATATTAAATTCTATTGTTTGCTATTTCCCTTTCCTCTCGCATCTCTCTCGCTTGGGATTTGATCCATCCATTGGCAGCTTTTCCACAATCTACCAATATTTCATCAACAGGAACACACATACACGTAGCAGCAACGGCAACCGAAAAGCTATTCACCATCTGGATGGATTCCAACACCGTTGCAGTGTACCTTCCTATGGCGCATCCTCTTATACAGTGCCCGCAAATGGAGAGGAAAAAGTTTTTCAGCTGTCGAACCCTCAGCCCAGTTCGATTTGCTAATAGGATTCTGTCGTGTTGATATTCGAATTTTTTTTATGCATGCATAGATTCGATTGCTGCTGCGTGTCTGCTGGAACTGTCGGCATTATTCGCATACTCCGTATCTACATGGCAATAGAAGGACATTTTATTTTGATTGCAAGCTATTCAATCGGGCGTGCGTGTGTGTGCGTTCGATTGTTGCACAATCAATGAGATGACCGTTAGTTGAATGATTTTGGGTTTCTCTCAGATGGGGATGGTAGCTAGAGTGGGATTTGGTTGTATAATATAAGAAGATTTGCTTGGAATAATAGAACCTTACGATGTGTAACTAATTACAGTCAGAATCGATTGAAATTAATTCGCATTAAACGGTTTTAAGTAAGATGATATCTAGACTAACATTTGAAAGGGGCGGAAGAGCCAAAATGTAAACAAACCATATGTTGCCACACATAGAGAGAATAGTTCACAAACTACTCGATAAACATGAAAAAGTAGAAGAAAATATCACTTCAAATCATCAAAAACGTTTCTTCTTACATGGCGTATTTCCAACTTTCAACTCTATGATGAATCTGGTTGTTACGCCTTGCACCAGAACTACGAATTATATCGTTTTAATATGCCAAATGTTTTGATTCTGTAGTATCTAGTCACGCCCGATTAATTTGAAATGCATCCGATTGATAGTTCACGTGTAAACAACGAACAAAAAGAAGACTAAAAAATCTCCGGGCGTAATTCCACTCTCACAAAATTTGCGAACGAAGAACCAAGGCGGAACAACAAACAAAAAATCCCGAGGGTGTACTTCCACGGCGTATCACCAGTGTTGGCAGTTCAAAGGGTGGAAGATCTGGGGGGTAACAACATGTATGAAATTATCAGGGCGTATGATGTTTTCTTCTCAATTTCACGACAAAGAAAACTTTTTTTGAGTTTTTGGTGATGCATGATGATAGATTACACTATTAACTATATGTCAAGCTTATAAAATCAACCAGAAAATGGAAAGTCGTGAAATAGGATTAATTTTTAGGTCAACAAAATTCAGAAGCGATTTTCTCGATATGGTCATTTTGGAATTACGCCCTTTTCAAATGTTAGTCTAGATATCATCCTTCCGATTATTTGTATCATACAAAACGTAGATTTTGTTTTTACTGTGCACAAGTTTATACCGCACAGTGAATGACAAGGCAAAGAAAGACCAAACAAAAACATCCAGTCCTTGGAGAAACGACTCACACCGCTTGATTTCTCTCAGCTAACTCTCCCGCAAAGCCAATAGTAAAAGAGGTAAAAAGTTCACTACGGATCACACTGAATGAGCTTGAGATACGCTGAGTATAATGTGTATAATAAGAAATGACTGATGGTGCCAGTTTGGCAGTGGTCTGCCAGCATTGTTGGAGTGCTCAGTACCTCAGTCGATCATAGCGAACGTTTAATTTCCTGGACGACAGTAGTGCAGCAGTCAAATGCAAATGTCAAAATAATATTGAAAATATAAAAATGACTACGGCAGATGAATCGTAAAAGCAGCATGCGGCTAAAATATTGAGGCTTGCACCTATACTAGCCCCCGTTTTGAAAATATTTTCTAATGTTCTACGACATTCATGTTCTATTTCAGTGGTCTTATTGCACTAAAGTAAACCTTAAACGTCCATCATGACGATGAATGAGAAAGATTTGGAATTTCGATTATGTGAAATTATTGAAAGATAAAAGTCTGATGCTCGGGAGTCTGACAAAATCGGGTCGTTACTGTCGTTCTTTGCAAATTATTAATTTGAGAGGCTCAATTGCGGAAGTATTACTGAGCTGTGCCTTCTTTTGGGTATTTTTATATTATTGTCTTAAATCTTGGTCTTGGAGTTGGGACAAATACTCGCAGTTTAGGACCTAGTGTGTGCATATAAGTTTATGTTCTACGATTTTGGTTAAATTTGATGTATTTACAAATTTGAAAAGATAAGATTCTAAGTAAACATTAGTTTAAATACATTAAAAATTGATTTTTTTTTTTCATTGAAGTTTTGAACAGATTTTTTAAATTTTATTTATTTCCACAATAGAACGTATTTTTTTCTGAAAAAGTAATCTTTTTTTTTATTTGTTTTCCGTTGATCTAGTTTTCCATGCTGAGCACCAATGCTACCGACGCCAGGAAGAGGCAGCTCCCACACCTGGACCCTATCTATCGACCCATCAACTCATGAACCAGGGACCAACGGCTATTCTTCCCTTCCGAAGGAAGGCGTGATCAGAGATGTTATGCCTCAGAACATCCCGGCGGCGCCAACTGGGATTGAACCCAGGCCTGCTGGGGTGAGACGCAATAACGCTTACCACTACACCACCAGCGCCGCTAAAAAGTAATCTAGTTTCCTGTAACTTTGTCGCAGACATAACATCTATAAGATGATGCGTTTTCGTGCTATGATTTATTGAAAAATATCGAAAACGCCATTTTGAAAAACTAGACGAGAGTCAAAATGGACGAATTCCTACACAAACTTGGTTAATTGCCCATATGTGAAGTTTCATGGAATTCTGAGAGGTAAAAGCTAAACTTGGTTTATTTTTCGTTATTTGGCCTGGAACTGCTCACAGATTGTTAAATTATGTTTTAGAATTTAGATAATTTTTTGAAGTCCGAAATTTAAAATGTTTCTCCAAGTCTCAATTACATTACCAGTAATTATTTCGAAAGGCACTAGGCTTAAAACTACTGGGCTGAATAGGTCGTTGAGTTGAAACCAATATTATAAAGTGAAGATTGATAGAAGATTTTTTTCAAGATTAAATGCTAAAATCTGAGGTTTTTACATTCTTTATATTTAAAAAAAAAACTTTAATTTTGAACATGACTCAGCAGATATTGTTTGGATTCTGATATATTGAAGAATCGTCAGAAGAATTTTGATGAGAATGCCAAATTACCTATGAAGAACATTGTAGTTCTCTACAATTCACTCGCTTTAAGATCTCTAAATAAAATAATTTGAAGTCCGAGCTTATTTTGAGAAGCATTTGAAGAAAATAATCATTAGAAATAAAGATTAATTTCATGATAGTTCTGAGGATACTTTTGTATCGAGATAATTAGTTGATTTTTAGGGAATTCTCTAGCAATTCAGATGGAATTTCTACAAGCATAATGATGATATGGATACAAACTATCTTAACTCATGCGTATGATTGAAAAACTGTGAACAGCAAAGTTTAAGGAAATTAATTTGGCTTTTTGTTAAAAATACTTTCAAGATTGAACACTCACGAATAACATCTCAAAAGAGTGAAAATTGCTCAACTTATGCGATAAGTGAATTTTAACCTACGAGTATCTCGAAAATAACAACTTTGGGCAATTTAAGCATTGTGAGCTTTTTTGTTGTAAATTTAATGTGTTTTAATATTAACACTATTTTAAAGATATTCCATAAAAGTAGGCGGTATTTTGGAAAAAACTTATTTTTTTCAATAATTCATAACTTTTTTGTTAATGATTTGCCCAGAAAATGCATAGTGTCAGTAAGTATTACTTTATCTAAACTAGACAACGAATTAAAAAAAAAAATAATTTAAAAAAAAAGCAATTTGAATAGTTTTATTTTTTTTTTTCATAATTTTGATTTTTTTTTTGTATAAAAATTATAATTTTTGACAGAGTATATTTTTTTCTTGAAAGGCAAAATACTTGTCCGCAACTTCTTCTAAGACACCATCTCAATCAAACAAATCGTTCGCAAGATATTTGTTTTTCTATTGATGCGTATCATTTTTGCATAAGCCATTTTCAAGTGTTAGTCGTGTACAAAACTAGAGAACCATATACTGTGCAAAGTTTCATCATAATCGTAGAAGGTCGATCAAAAAATTTAACCCTCCGATACTCGCGCTGTTGTACTTTGTACAACACACATGAATTTTCCATTGCCATTTTGTTACTGAGTTACCAATCGATCTGAATCCAACGAGTATTCCTAAAAAAAACTTGTTTTGATCTAAACAAGCTAAACTTTGATTATAGTAAACACCTAAAAATGCGGATAATAGAGAAAATGTAAATGGAAACCGCGTAAACTGTGACCATACTACGTGGGATTTGACTTAATTGATTACAACACGGAATATATCCAGATCCTTACCAAATAGAAAGTTACTGTCTCCGACAAAGTTGCTCAGGAGATCATAGCCTTGTCGCTGGCGGACAGTAGTTCAGAATTTTCTCACTACGAAGCGCTAGTATACATGTGAAATTCTCGCATGTGATATATCTCGAGATCCTGACTTTCACAAAGTTTTTCAGGAGGTCAAAGCCTATTGCTTGGTGCTCAATAGTTCAGAACTTGCTCACTACGCGACGCTAGTATACACGTGAAATTCTCATACAAAATATCTCGAGTTTCCAACCAGATAGAAAGGTACTGTCTTCGGCATAGTTGTTCAGGAGCTCAAGGCTTTTTCGCAGGTGGACAGTAGTTCGCTACTGCGGCGCTACTATACATGTGAAACCCTTGCATATAAAATACCTCTAGATCCTGACCAGATAGAAAGTAAATGTATTCGGCAAAGTTTTTCAGGAAGTCAAGATCTTTTTGTTGGGTTACAATAGTTCAGAATTTTCTCACTATGCGGTGCTAGTATATAGGTGCCTTTCTCGCATACTCAATAGTTCGCGATCCTGATCAGCTAGAAAGTTTCTGTCTTCGGCAAAGTTGTTTAGGGGGTCAAGACTTTTTGGCTGGTAAACAGTAGTTAAGAATTTTCTCGCCACGTGGTGTTAGTATACATGTACACTTCTCGCATATGCTATATCTCGAGATCCTGATCAGATAGAAAGAAACTGTCTACGACAAAGTTGTTCAGGAGGTCAAGGTCTTTTGGGTGATGCACAGTAGTTCACTTCATGGTGCTAGTATACATGTGAAATTCTCGCATATAAAATATCTCAAGTTTTTGACCAGATAGAAAATTACTGTCGTCGGCAAAGTTTTTCAGGATATCACAAAATTTTTGCTCGTGGTCAGTTGTTCAAAATTTTCTCACTACGTAGCGCTAGTGAAATGTGAAATTCTCGCCTGTGATATATCTCGAGATCGTGACCAGATAGAAAGTTACTGTCTTGAAAAAAGTTGCTCAGGAGGTTAAAGCCTAGAGTTTGTTAGAAAATTCTGAACTACTGTTCACCAGCCAAAATACCTTGACCTCCTGAAAAACTTGGTTGTAGAATGTAACTTTCTATCCGATCAGGATCTCGAGATATAGCATATGCAAAAAGTGTACATGTATACTAACGCCAAGTGGTGAGAAAATTGTTAACTACTGTTTACCAGCCAAAAAAGCTTTGACCTCCTGAACAACTTTGTCGAAGACAGTAGCTTTCTATCTGGTCAGGATCTCGAAACAAACCACATGCGAGACTTTCACGTGTATTCTAGCGCTACGTAGTGAGAAAATTTTGAATTACTGTTCACTAGCGAAATCTATCTGATCAGATACTCGCGTGTATACTAACGCCACGTTGTATGAAAATCTGAACTATTGTGCACCAAAAATAGGCATTGACGTCATGAACAACTTTTTCGAACACAGTAATTTTCTACCTGTTCAGAATCTCGAGCTTAGCATACGCGAGAATTGTACACGTACACGACTACAAGCGCCATGTGGTAAGAAAATTCTGGGCTACTGTCCACCAGCCAAAAAGTCTTGACTCCCTGAACAAGTTTGCCGAAAACAGTAAATTTCTATATGCTCCGGATCTCGAGCTAGTGTATATGCGAAAATTGCACGCATATACTAGCGCCATGTAGTGAAAATTTTCTGAACTACTCCACCAACGAAAAGATCTTGACTTCCTGAAAAACTTGCTGAAGACAGTAACTTTTTATATGGTAAGGATCTGGAGATATTTTATATATGCGAGAATTTTACATGTATACTAGCGCCGCGAAGTGAGAAAACTCTGAACTACTGAACCAACGAAAATGCCTTGACCTTCTGAACAACTTTGCCACAGACAGTAACTTTCTATCTGGTCAGGATCTCGAGATATTTTATATGAGAATTTCACGTGTATACTAGCGCCGCGTATTGAGAAAATTTTGTACTATTGTGCACCAAGAAATAGGCTTTGATCTCATCAACAACTTTGTCGACGACATGTATTCATGACACATGTATTCTAGCGCTTCGTAGTGAGAAAATTCTGAACTACTCTCCTCAAACAAAAAGGTTATGATCTCTAGAACAACTTTGCCCAAGACAGTAACTTTCTATCTGGTTAGGATCTCGAGATTTTCCATGTTGTAATCAATTAAGTTAAATCCCACGTAGTACGGACACCGTTTGCGCGATTTCCATTAACATTTTCTCTATTATCCGCATTTTTTTGGGGTTAACTTTATAAAAGTTTAGCTTGTTTAGTTAAAAACAATTTTTTAAGGTGAACCCGTTGGTTTCATATCGATTGGTAGCTCGGCTGCAAAATGGCAATGGAAAACTCACGCAAAGTACAACGCGCGAGTACTCGTGTTACAAAATTTGGCGCGAGTAACGTAGGGTTAAAAAAAAACGTCATGTAAAATGGAACTGCTACCTACATAATTATCAGGATTGTTTTCAAACGAATATTTATTTCAACCAATTGTTTGGATTATCAACAGGGATTAACAAACAATGTCTTCCAATAACCAACAAAAAAAAATTCCACTATCTCATTCCAAGCACTATACTGAAATTAAACAAACAATTCGGAAGAACCTACATCGTTCGTGCCCCTTCTCCCTCGACGTCTCCTGTCTCTATTAAGCATATCACAAAAGCCACATAACGAAGTGCGTTCGCATCAGTTTCCCAATAATATATTAGCGTGGTCGGCCGCTATATCGCCTTCTACGAAGCAAACTCAGTCAAAGCTGGTCCAGGAGGGAAAATTAAATTAAATTGAACGCATGTGTGTACAAATGCTGAAGCCAAATTTATACGAGCATACCGCACATACCTATATGCATACACAACAGCACACTTTCTCAACGAGTTGGAACGTGTGTTGATTCATACAGACGAATAAAATAATTGAATTTGTTGCTTCGACTTGTTTTTGCAGTGGCTGTCCCAATCGATAAAAAGTCAATAATGACACTGGCTATCACTAGCTCTCTTTGCGAAGAAAGCACACGTTCTATTGTTTGTTCGGTCAATTCTAATCACAATCATTGTTTAATCACTTTATGGGGTGGCTTTCTCAGTCTTTTAGTAGAAACGATTATTTTTTACGTTCCCGACGTTTCGACCGTTTGGTTGTGGTCTTTCTCAAGGGTTGTAATGTCTATCGTTTCCCGTTACAAACTTTTACGAATCGAGGACAGCGTAAATGTAGATTTTTCATGACCTGTTGTTAACTTTTAGGAAATTTTTAAAGTGATCTTTTCTACTAAAAGACTGAGAAAGCCACCCCATAAAGTGATTCCAATCAACCAGTCGAAACCACCATTAGCATCATTGTTTAATCAAAGCTTTTCCGGTGCATTCAAACGACATCCTGCCAAGTTGCCTGCCAAAATCTCCCGTTCAACTATTGATCTAAAAGGATGTTAACCAGCTTCATACGCCAATCGTGGGAGAATAGCTGCAAGGTTTGCTGCAGAGAAATGTAATTATAATTAGTTGGCACATTTACAAGCAGGGATAAAACACGCCAGTAACAAATAATAAATGTTATTCCAAGTGTAGCCTACCCACACGAACGGGATCATTAGCATAATCGCATGGAATGGTTGGTAGACAGGGGTTCTCTCGCCTGAGGTGACACGTGCCGGGCACGTGTATTTGCAGAACTCAGAATAACCCAATAATTTCGAATGGCCTTCTCTTGTTATTACTACTGCAATAGCGGCAATAACAATTTGAGTTTCGGCCGAAATTCTACGAAATTGTGTGGCTGCAGTCCGATGCTTTTGCACTGATTTTATTAAAAGTGTGCCTTTATAAGGTTCGGAGGAGCTTCTGGGGCAATTCTAGTTTAGTTCCATCTTGAATTCCAATTTATCCATTTTCAATGTTGCTTTCAAGAATAAAATAATATTGATACGTACGAAATGGATTCACACCATCCTCATCGTTGCAATCCACAAGCGTTGCCTTAATAGTCCATGACTCTTACCTGAAATAAACAAGCAAAATAGACAAGAACACTCATGAGAATCACACTATGTATCATTCCATATGATTGAATATGACATATTTCAACATCAGAAGAGCCTCTTCCTCGTCTGGTAAACATTTACCCAGTTAAAACATGGAAACACACACACAAAAATAGCACAACTCAAACCACACTTTCGTTTCCTAATTCACCGATTGAAATCAACATCAGACCCCCACCCTTCCCAGTCCATAACATTCAAACAACACACATGAGTCACCCATCCCCTTGCAGAACAACAGCAGCGACAACAACAACAACAACAACAAAGCGAGATCCTTCAGTCGAGACAGCACCAATTTGCCAACAAACTCTACCTAGCAGCATGTCATCCTGACATTTCCCATCGTCCATCCCACAGCATCTCTCCTACTACCAGAATCATCACAAACAATTCACCAACACACTAACACCACATGCCATGCTCTGTGGAATGAGTCCTACTACTACTACAACTGGGCGATCCTTGAAGTGAGCGCATGCTCTCTGCTCTGTTCTACGCTCCCAGGACGATATTCTAAGTGAACGTACACAGTCACAAACACTTCAGCTCCTACCAGCGATTCTGAGAGAGTCGAACGATTCTCCCTCCCTCACTTTCTTCTGCTGCATGGAGAACGACCAACCCAACCAACCGCCGACGTAGAAAGGGCTCAAAAGATAAACATTCGTCCCGCCAGCCAGCCCAGCCAGCGGCCTCCGTTGACGGACGACTAACTATGTGAACTTACACTTCGTCACATTCGACTATGTGCAAAGAAAGTTAAAATTGGATACATCCTACCGATCTGCAGCACACCGGATTGGATTGCTGCAGAGCTACAGAAGACGCAGCCCGGACTCCCAACGGAAGTGGTTTCACAAGCTCGGAAGTAGCAAACATGATCTGCACTTGACAAGGGGTAAGAAGTATGTAAGTGTATACAGACAGGACAGGCATCACTGTCCAATCCTTTGTGTCTGGTGCGCAGTTGAAGGGATTAATAATTAATAATCGAATTATGGAAGGCGAGAAGCACGGCCAACCTGGCTAATGGATCTGAGAAGTAGCGAAACTGAATCGATACGGAGAATTTTGCGATACACACGTTAGAGGAGCATATTAAATTATGGGGCTGCATTCAAGCGATCCCCGCACGATAATGACGGGTTTGATAAACGATTGGAGTTGATTTTTTTTTCGAAGGAAATCAATTATACCTTTCGGTTGCAGAAACTGACAAAGGGGAAAGGTATTGATGATTGATTCTTGTGAAAAAATTTTAATTTATGATTCAATGTTAAAAACGATGATATACAGCACAGATAATCAACACCTACCATAATTATATGAATATGGGGTTTTCGATCAAAGTAGATGGAAGTGGCAGTGGTAAATTGAGTGATTTCGGCAACGATTGGGTGTTCACATTTTAAATGAAAAATTAATTAAAATCTTTCATATTAACCAATAATTATGGTTAATGCACTATCCGATAATTATGAGCCAATTGATTCATAGAAAGCCCGAAATGATATTAACGAATAATCGTAAATGCAGGCTCGGATACCAATCTGATTATTAAACATTTTGAAGTGACAACATGTAAGTGTCATTGGGAAGATTGCAAAGTAGATAGTTGTCTACTATTGGATGATACATAGGTTCCAGCAAGTCATAAACTGGTCCTTCAGAATACCGGCACCGTCCTTTAAAATTGCCAATTTTGAAAGACGATTCTTTGAGGAAAAAAAGCTTTCTTGAAATCTTTAGAAAATACACTGAAAATAACACTTTGGGTAACCCAGGTTTTCATGCGTAACCAACTAAATTTGGTGAAAATTTTGTTTAATCAAAACTAGCTGGGTGCAAATATATCGATAAAGGATGTACCATGAACGTAACGGAATATCCAAAATATTCAGATTAGTTCCGATCACTTAGTGTTTGGAAAATCATTCTCAAATCTCATTCATTAAGCCTCCCTGAGAGAGTAAACTCACGTGTGATTGTGGCAAACAAATCGCTCGCTTGAGATTATCATGCATTTTCACGCACTTCACGGCAAAAAATCATTCCAGCTCATAAAAACCACTCAAATGTCAATTGATAGCATGCTTATGCATGTGGTGTTAGTTTTCCATCTTATGATGCAAACCCAACATTAATAACAATGAATAACGCCCAAATAGAAAACAATGAATTTTTCAAAGTTCATCGGCGATTTTTCAGCAGTTGAATTTTGCTAGGAAAAACTCATGAGTGAATAAACTCACGAATGGGATTTAAGTTTTTGTGTTTTTCCGAACCCTGCGAGGACTAAATGAAAAACCTGTACTTTGGGAAGTTTAAAGATCTTTAAGGGCAAGTTCTGGGAAGTTCAGGGCAGTTCAATGAATTCATAAACACAACTCGTGAACTTGATGAAAATCAGAGTACTGTACGACAGTTGCATCTACTCCAAGAACTCTACAAGAACTTCTAAAAATATTCTGAAAAGTTTAAAGATCTCTAAAAAATGGTCAAAGAGCTTCGTGGAAATTTTGATAAATTTTTTGAAGTTCCAGTAATTTTATAAATTTTCGGAAACATATGAAGAATTCTTAAAAATTCAGAATTTCTTTGAGAAGTTCAGGGTCGTTAGATTAGTTTAAAAAATGCAGGAACTTTACAAATACTCCAAGAACAGTGTTCAAAAAACTTCAAAGAATTTGGGAGTCTTAGGAACTTTAGAAAAATTGCGTAATCTCAAATGAAGTTCCGAGAATCTCTATGTTAATTCCTTTAAGGGGTAGTATACCGCTCCTACAAACCTACGTTTTGATTTATTTAAAAACATTAGAAAAAGATATAAAAAAATCTAAAATCATCAGTTTTTTTTTTTCAAAAATTGTTATTTCGGTTTTGTTTAGAATCAACTTTTTTTTTTCATGATGAGATATAAAAAAACATGTTGACACGTAAAGGAATTTAAGAGATTTTTGACAACTCCCAAAAAAAAGGTTTTTTTTTCTGAGTCATTTTGGTTTTTACAAAATTATAGGAAAAATATATCAAACATCCAAGCAAGTTCTTTATTTTTTCCTTAGATTCCTGAATCATATGATTCTCTTTTGTTGATAACTCGGCTGGATTAACATTTCTCGATGCGATTGATGTTGCATTTGCAAGCTTATACAACCTTTCACTGCACTGTATTGTAATAGTTTCGGAAAATTGTTTCATTGAACTGTGGTTATGCCAAGAGAATTGATCATCGCAGTTAGGCCCTTATGATTTTGAACGCTTGATGTATTTTATATCTCATCATGAAAAAAGCTAGACTCAAATCAATATCGACTTGTTGATTTTTGCGGTTTTTGGAGTCCAACTTTGTGCCACGAAGACTGTTCGGGAGCAGCATTCCAAACCCAGAGCAACAATCCTGGTTGGAAGGTAAAACATTTAATCATTTCCATAGTTGAAGATGCGAATTTCAAATAATAGACTAAAGTGGTAATTTTATACGATAGATGAGGAGATGAAAGTATAGAATTGATAGTTCCGTCAAAATAAGGCAGTTTGAAAATTGCATATAGAGAGTAGAAAGCGAGCAAGGACAACTTTAGGAAGGTACAAATCGGTTTGATCATCTCTCTTTACCAAACTTCCCCGTTGGAGAGGGATGGTGAGGGGTATTCAAATTTTTAAGAATCTGGAGTCGAATTCCTTGCATAGTTTTAAGGCTCATGGAATTTTATTATAATTTCTAAGGACCTCATGCCACGGGAGTTCTGGGAAAAAAATCTATGAGAATTCCTGAGTATAATCAAACTACATTGAAGTTCTTTTGTAGTTTGAAAAACTAACCTGATGCTGGCAATACTTCTCATAATTTCTTTCAACTTCTCTAAACTTTTCGAGATTCCTAAAGTTTCCACAATTTACCAAACGATTATGAATCTTCTCTAAAGTGTTAAAAATTCACTGAATTTCTCGAAACATTTTGAAAATGTATGTAATTTCCCTGCTCTGAGGAAATCTGTTATTTTTTGATGTTTTTTTAGAGCTTTATCAGCGAGATCAATATCTTTCTCGAAGTTCTCGAAACTTCTCTCAAGTATTTGCAGTTCTTATGAAGTTTGTTGTACTACCATGAATTAATTTGAACTGTTCTAAAAAATTTAAAGCTTGCGTGAACTTTTGGACTCATGTGGAAACCTCAATAATTTTCTTAACATCTCTAAAGTTCTCGGAAAATCTGGGATCTTCTTGAAATTTCCCGCTAATTTGGTGAAACTAATTGAACTGAACTCCCCCGAATTCCCATTGTTTTTGGAGCTATACTAAACTTATTTGGGATGCTCCCGGAATGTCCATAAAAGTTATTTAAGTTATCGGATCTTCCCTTAAGTTCCATAGACTTTTCTGAAGATCTCTGTACTTCTGTGAAATTTTCGGAGATATTCTGAAATTTCAGGAACTTCTTTAGGTGTCCGCTCCGCAGCGAAATAATAAATATAGTTCTATGATTTTCACTGAAGTTCTCAAAATTTGTCTGAAGTTCAAATTATCGAAACTAATTCATAACTTCTTCAAGAGTTTCCTGATGTTTTTAAAACTTCCCAAAATATTTCTCAATTTCCTTAAAATTCTCTTGGCCTTAGTGTTTTTTCAAAGAACCCACCATTTTACTGGAATTGATTTTATTGCCTTTAAGTTCTACAATTTTCCTTAAATAGCCGGTCGAACTCCAGACGAAACTAGAACCGCAATACCATTCATACTGGCGACAACACTCTGATGAGACAACGAAACCTTGCCCCAAGCTCCTCCCCTGATCCTATCCTTCGACAATGTACCTCTCTAACCTCGAGTAAGCCGCGAGTATTCGGCTCAACTCCTACTAGACATAGAATTAAGTGAATTTTGTTACAAACAAAGAACAATGAACTATCGGCTCCGTAAAGCTAACGCGATTGAGCCTACAAAATAAACGAACTAGTTATAAAAAAAAAATTCTTAAGTTTTATAAAGTGTATAAACGCTCACGGAACTTTGCCTTAAGTCACTAATTTGCCCTGCAAGAAGTTTTCTATGCTTACCTTATTTTCTCTAAATTGATCAAATGTTCCGGTAAATTTTCTGATATATGGTTTGATAAACGATTGGAGTTGATTTTTTTTTTCGAAGGAAATCAATTATACCTTTCGGTTGCAGAAACTGACAAAGGGGAAAGGTATTGATGATTGAAATTCTAGTGAAAAAAAAAATTATGATTCGATGTTAAAACCGATGATATACAGCACAGATAATCAACACCTACCATAATTATATGAATGTGGGGTTTTCGATCAAAGTAGATGGAAGTGGCAGTGGTAAATTGAGTGATTTCGGCAACGATTGGGTGTTCACATTTTAAATGAAAAATTAATTAAAATCTTTCATATTAACCGATAATTATGGTTAATGCACTACCCGAGAATTATGAGCCAATTGATTCATAGAAAGCCCGAAATGATATTAACGAATAATCGTAAATGCAGGCTCGGATACCAATCTGATTATTAAACATTTTGAAGTGACAACATGTAAGTGTCATTAGAAAGATTACAAAGTTGATAGTTGTCTACTTTTGGATGATACGTAGGTTCCAGCAAGTCATAAACTGGTCCTTCAGAATACCCGCAACGATCTTTAAAATTACCAATTTTGAAAGACGATTCTTTGAGGAAAAAAAGCTTTCTTGAAATCTTTAGAAAATACACTGAAAGTAACACTTCGGGTGAAAGTACACTGAAAGTAACACTTCGAAGTTCTCGAAACTTCTCTCAAGTATTTGCAGTTCTTATGAAGTTTGTTGTACTACCATGAATTAATTTGAACTGTTCTAAAAAATTTAAAGCTTGCGTGAACTTTTGGACTCATGTGGAAACCTCAATAATTTTCTTAACATCTCTAAAGTTCTCGGAAAATCTGGGATCTTCTTGAAATTTCCCGCTAATTTGGTGAAACTAATTGAACTGAACTCCCCCGAATTCCCATTGTTTTTGGAGCTATACTAAACTTATTTGGGATGCTCCCGGAATGTCCATAAAAGTTATTTAAGTTATCGGATCTTCCCTTAAGTTCCATAGACTTTTCTGAAGATCTCTGTACTTCTGTGAAATTTTCGGAGATATTCTGAAATTTCAGGAACTTCTTTAGGTCTCCGCTCCGCAGCGAAATAATAAATATAGTTCTATGATTTTCACTGAAGTTCTCAAAATTTGTCTGAAGTTCAAATTATCGAAACTAATTCATAACTTCTTCAAGAGTTTCCTGATGTTTTTAAAACTTCCCAAAATATTTCTCAATTTCCTTAAAGTTCTCTTGGCCTTAGTGTTTTTTCAAAGAACCCACCATTTTACTGGAATTGATTGTATTGCCTTTAAGTTCTACAATTTTCCTTAAATAGCCGGTCGAACTCCAGACGAAACTAGAACCGCAATATCATTCATACTGGCGACAACACTCTGATGAGACAACGAAACCTTGCCCCCAAGCTCCTCCCCTGATCCTATCCTTCGACAATGTACCTCTCTAACCTCGAGTAAGCCGCGAGTATTCGGCTCAACTCCTACTAGACATAGAATTAAGTGAATTTTGTTACAAACAAAGAACAATGAACTATCGGCTCCGTAAAGCTAACGCGATTGAGCCTACAAAATAAACGAACTAGATATAAAAAAAAAATTCCTTAAGTTTTATAAAGTGTATAAACGCTCACGGAACTTTGCCTTAAGTCACTAATTTGCCCTGCACCTTGTTTTCTCTAAATTGATCAAATGTTCCGGTAAATTTTCTGATATGTATTTATAATTCCCTGAAGCTTCTAAAGTGTTCGGATCAATCATAGAATTCTCGGAATATTCCATAATTCCAAGGAACTCCTTGTAAGTCGCTGCAAATTTCCTTACGTAATTGGGATTTTTCTGATGTTATCTAATCATCATCGAAGTACTGAGAATTTCACTGAATATAATGAAACAATAGAAGTTCTCTGGAATTTCTTGAAATAATCGGTGCTTACTAGGAGTTACCGTTTTTTTTTATCAACTTAGCTAAATTATCGAATTTTCTATAGATCTTGAAATTTCCATGATATAACACCCTTGAAATACTCTCACATTTTCCGAATGTTCATATAATTTTTATTGCGTTCCAGAAATTATCGCTGAGCAACCCGAAGTTTCCGGAAAGTGCGATTTCTGCAATTTCCTTGCATTTTTTTGAACTGCCCTTCAATTCTCTGATCTGTCTTCGTCTTCTCGGAGCTTCCCTAAAACTCTCAAATCTAATGAAGATCTCAGTTCAGCTTTAAAATAAATGGAATTCTCATAAACACCTTCAAACTTCCCTGGAATTCTCTGGATTTCTGTGAAGTTACTGGAATATTTCTGAAGTTTTCATAAATTTTCTGAAGGTCTCTATACTGAATCTCTCGGAACATCTTAAGGGTTCTCGATTTTATTTCGGCACCTCATGGAACTATCCTGAATTTGTCTAAACTCACGCTTATAGATTTTTAAAACAATTCAATAGTCTTGGTTGAAGATTCGGGGACTTCCCCTTAAGATCTCTGGAATTTCCCAATGATCTCTGGATCTAGCTTTTCTGAGATCAATAGAACTTCATTAAAGTTTCCACATTTTTGATAGTACGAAACGTCAAGACATTAAAAATACTGTGATCTTAGATTTACTAAAACTGAAGTAGGTGTTCAACTTCAACATGGATTTGAGCTAAAGCTATTTCCTTAAAACTGATTGTCATGTCTTAAGGTTCAATTAACTTTGATGCTTTTTGGAAAATTTCAAAAGCAGTTTTTCCGACGCATTATTTCAGATTGCAAAAAGCTCGCACTATTCGATTCCTTTTGATATTTTACACAAAATGACGCGAGCTTTTTGCAATCTAAAATGATGCGTCGAAAAAAAACTGCTTTTGAATTTTAAAAAGTAGAAGGGTCTGTGCCTTACTTACCTTACCAATCAGGCTAAGGCCTTGTTGTCCTCTGCTGTCCGAAGAAGTCGTCTCCACTCTACTCGATCCATGGCCACAGTTCGCCAGCCTCGTAGTCTGCGAAGGGTCCGCAGGTCGCCTTCTACTTGGTCGATCCACCTTGCCCGCTGCGCGCCTCTTCTTCTTGTTCCTGTTGGGTCGCTTTCTAGAACCATTTTCACTGGGTCGTCGTGCGGCATTCTTACGACGTGCCCAGCCCACCGTAGTCGCCCAATTTTTGCAATGTGGACGATGGATGGTTCTCCCAGCAGCTGGTGCAATTCGTGGTTCATTCGCCTCCTCCACGTTCCGTCATCCATCTGCACTCCACCGTAGATGGTACGCAACACCTTCCGTTCGAAAACACCAAGGGCGCGTTGGTCCTCCACGAGCATAGTCCAGGTCTCGTGGCCGTAAAGGACCACCGGTCTAATCAGCGTCTTGTAGACAGTCAACTTCGTGCGGCGGCGAATTTTATTCGACCGGAGCGTCCTCCGGAGTCCAAAGTAGGCACGATTCCCTGCCATAATGCGTCTTTGAATTTCTCTGCTGGTATCATTTTCGGCGGTCACCAGTGAGCCCAAATACACGAACTCATCGACCACCTCGATTTCGTCACCGTCAATCTGAACTCGGGGTGGGAGGCTAACATTGTCTTCCCTAGAACCTCTTGCTTTCATATATTTTGTCTTTGATGCGTTGATGGCAAGTCCAATCCGTCTAGCTTCAGCCTTCAGTCTGATGTACGTTTCCGCCATCATCTCAAAGTTCCGTGCCATAATGTCAATGTCATCGGCGAAACCAAGGAGCTGGATGGACTTCCTGAATATCGTGCCACTCGTGTCTATCCCAGGTCTTCTGATCACACCTTCTAACGCGATGTTGAACAGCAGACACGAAAGTCCATCACCCTGCCGTAACCCCCTTCGAGATTCAAAGGGACTCGAGAGTGTCCCCGATACTCGAACAACGCACGTCACTCGATCCATCGTCGCCTTGACCAATCGCGTCAGTTTATCCGGAAATCCGTACTCGTGCATAATCTGCCATAGCTGATCTCGATCGATTGTGTCGTATGCGGATTTGAAATCGATGAACAAATGATGTGTGGGCACGTTGTATTCGCGGCATTTCTGCAGAACCTGCCGAATCGCGAAAATTTGGTCCGTGGTAGCGCGGGCACCCATGAATCCCGCCTGGTATTGCCCCACGAACTCTCTTGCATATGGTGACAGACGGCGGCATAGCATTTGGGAGAGTACCTTGTAGGCGGCGCTCAGCAGTGTGATCGCGCGGTAGTTGCAGCAATCCAACTTGTCGCCCTTTTTGTAGATTGGGCATACGACACCTTCCATCCACTCCTCCGGTAATATCTCCTCCTCCCAAATCTTGGCAATTACCCAGTGCAGCGCTCTAGCCAGTGCTTCACCACCGTATTTCAATAGCTCACTTGGTAGTTGATCTACACCAGTTGCTTTGTTGTTCTTCAGCCGACCGATCTCCTCCTCAACTTCTTGAAGATCAGGGGCCGGTAGCCTGTCGTCTTCTGCGCGTGCTCCAAGGTCTGTTGCCGTGCCACCTTCGTTTTCTGCTGCTTCACCGTTGAGGTGCTCGTCATAGTACTGCTTCCACCTCTCAATCACCTCACACTCGTTCGTGAGAAGGTTACCGTCCAAGTCCTTGCACATATCGGCTTGCGGCACGTAGCCTTTGCGCGAACTATTTAGCTTCTCGTAGAACTTCCGTGTGTCGTTTACGCGGTACAGATTTTCCATCGCCTCGCGATCTCGATCTTCCTGCTGACGCTTCTTCCTTCGGAAAACCGAGTTTTGTCTGTTCCGCGCTTGTCTGTATCGCTCCACATTCAATCTCGTGCGGTGTTGCAGCATTCTCGCCCGTGCTGCATTCTTCTCCTCTACTAACAGTTTGCATTCGCCGTCAAACCAGTCATTTCTTCGGTCCGGGATTGCAGTACCTAGTGCCGCTACAGCAGTACTACCTATGGCTGAACGGATGTCCCTCCAGCCATCTTCAAGAGAAGCTGCGCCAAGCTGCTCTTCCGTGGGTAGTGCAACTTCCAGCTGCTGCGCGTAGTCCTGGGCAACTCCGGTGTCCCGTAGTTGCTCAATGTTGGGTCGTGGCGTTCGACTTCGACGTGTGTTATGCACCGTCGAGAGTTTTGAGCGCATGCATACTGCAACTAGGTAGTGGTCCGAATCTATGTTCGCACTGCGGTACGTGCGGACGTTGATAATGTCGGAGAAGAATTTCCCGTCGATTAGAACGTGATCGATTTGGTTTTCTGTGTGTTGGTCAGGTGATCTCCAGGTGGCTTTGTGGATATCCTTGCGGGGGAAAAAGGTACTTCGAACTACCATACCCCGGGAGGCTGCAAAGTTCACGCATCGTTGGCCGTTGTCGTTCGATACGGCATGCAGGCTGTTTGGCCCGATTGCCGGTCTATACATTGCCTCCCGTCCTACCTGAGCGTTCATGTCGCCGATGACGATTTTGACGTCCCGTTGCGAACAGCCGTCGTACACCTGCTCCAGCTGCGCATAGAACGCTTCTTTCTCGTCGTCGGGTCTCCCTTCGTGTGGGCAGTGCACGTTGATGATGCTGTAGTTGAAGAAACGGCCCTTAATCCTCAACTTGCACATCCTCGCGTTGATCGGCTGCCAACCAATCACGCGTTGGCGCATCTTACCCAGCACTACAAAGCCGGTTCCCAGCTCGTTGGTGGTGCCACAGCTCTGGTAGAAAGTAGCCGCTCGATGCCCGCTTTTCCATACCTTTTGTCCCGTCCAGCAAAGTTCCTGCAGTGCTACGACTTCGAAGTTGCGTGGTTGAAGTTCGTCATAGATTAACCTATCGCAACCCGGGAAGCCGAGCGATTTGCAGTTCCATGTTCCGAGTTTCCAATCGTAGTCCTTATTTCGTCGCGTAGGTCTGTGCCGATTGTTCCGATCCGTATTTCTTTCTTCGGTATTTGCAACTTTGTTTTTTTCCAGGGCGGCTTGTTGGGCCTGCCCCAACCCCCTGTCTCGCCGGGGGACCATCGTGCACAGCTCTGTTTAGAGTCCCACGCTGGCACTAGGACGGTGATCAGCCGCTCCTAACATGGAGAACAGACGCCGTTTTGAGCCGCACCTCCATGGTGAGCAGACGCTCAGGTTTGGTGAAGCATTTCCTCTATCACCGTACTATGGTTACCGCGCCAGTGTTCGCGTCGCACCTCTTCACTTTGCTATTGCCGGACTGGCAACATTGCCCAGGCTACGCCAACCAGCTGTGTCCATGTTTCAGCTGGTAGTCTTTTGTTATCATATGACTCGAGGAGGCGTGAAGTAGGAACTTGTGAGGACCAGGGCTAGGTATTCCGCTCCTTCCAGGTTGTCAACTCACCATTTTGTAGCCCAAGGGTCTGTGCCTAGGGGCACGAACGGAAGCTTGACGTAGGACCGCTGGTGGACGGAACAAATGTGAACATTTAGTTCTTTTAATTGATCAATCAATTTTTGGGATGCCTACCGAATTATCTTAACTTTTTCCGTTTTTTATTTGTAAGCGTATCAAATTTGTATTTCAAAGAGAAAGTTGATGAAGAGAATCCAAGGGACTGTCAACTTGAGTATTTTCGATTCATCTACCCGACTTTAATAGGTGTATTTTGATGATGAATGGGGCGGGGCGGAAAGTATCGTTTGTGCAGAATATGTAAAAAAGGAGGGACTTCGAGAGATTGAACTCGTGAGAGCTAATTTACTCACAAATTAGATTTTATTGGCTTTCTGGGGACTGAATATACACCCAAAGCGAATTATTCCCACTTATCTCAAATTCTATATGGATTTTTAACACTTCTTACCAGCGTGTTCTGGAAAATGGTCGGACGATGATTAATCTCACCAATACATTCGGGCCTACAATTCCACACCTTCTATAGAGACCAGGTTGAGCCTTATAGCTAGCTGCTTGTGGGAACTGATGACTTTGACAAATGTCCAAATAATACTCTTAATAAATTTATGGTGGTCCTGAAAAGGACCGTTTTGTAGTGATGGTTGAGTAATCTGAGCTGAGCACGATGAGCTACTGATTCCGATCCTAGCCTAGCGGTGGGACTTCTTCCTCCTCCTCTATGGTTGCTCATATGAGCTCTGCAGCTCGCTGCTTGCAGGCAGCCTTTCGTTGTTTTTGTTGTTGAAAGCACTCCTGCTGCTGTTACTGCTGCTGCTGGACTGGACACCACCATTGGTGATTTAATGAGCACCGTTTAGTGGTACCGCATCGAATTCGATTTTTAAGTCTGTGTTAGGGAATGCGCTGTTTTCAGACATTTGGTGATAATTTTGATCGCCATTGCAACAGTTGGACATTTGGTATTTTCAATAGTGACCTATTGAAAATTAACTAAGTGTTCATTTTAGCAGATTGGTAGATAAATTTCCAATCGTTTGGCTTGTTTAAAATTTAAAATCTATCTGCTGACCTCTTTTCGTAATGCTGTGCATTTTGGTTTTTTGAAATTGCGTGGATTCTATAGATCCTGTGGAGATCTATCTAGCCCAGATGTATGTGTTGGTAGAGGGAAAAATGTAAATTATCTCAACATTTAGTGGCAAACCATTCATAAATTTTGGTACATACAAAAAATTCTATAATCCACATTAAATTTCATATGTAAGCGCCGAATGAAACAATCTTGTCGACTTCACTACAAGGGTGATTGATTAAATGAAAGAAACGAATCGTGCGGAATGAAAGCCGAGGAAAAACTAATTGCACCAATATATTCAGGCCTACAATTCCACACCTTCTATAGACAGGTTGAGTCTTAATAACTAGCTGCTTGCGGGAACTGATGACCTTGACCAATGTCCAAATAATACTCTTTAACGAATTTTTGGTGGTCCTGAAAAGGACCGTTTTGTAGTGATGGTTGAGTAATTCTGAGCTGGGTGTTCAACACAGATGAGGTTGTCGAGCTGTATGTCGTTTGGAGCGAGGGTGCCACGCTTGGCATAGATGACTGACCCGCAGAGACTCACGAAGAGCTACTGATTCCGATCCATAGCATAGCGCTGCAGCTTCTTCCTCCTTTGATGGTTGCTTATGTGGGCTCTGTAGCTCGTTGATTGCAGGCAGCCTTTCGTTGTTACTGGAGAACAATTTTCAACGCCACACGCCGAAAGCACTGCTACTGCTGCTACTGCTGCTACTAATTTCGACGACCGAACACCACCACACAATGGTGTGGTCTTTGGGAGTGTGTGGTTCTGAGTATGGCAATGGGTGTGCAAAATATTACGCAATTCCATCCTCCCTATTCGCACACGCCCGAGGATCGGAGGCGAATGCCACTTCGACTTGTTTCGTCTACTTACAACTCTCTGACGACTGTGCTGGGGAAGCAACATATGCGTATAGGTAATTGGTGGATTTGTTAGTTAATTCGATGCTTTTGGACAATGCTGGACATTTACCAGTTTTTCAATAGTTTCTTGTTGAAAATCAACATCGCATACGCATTGTTATCGATACGTAGCCATATTTCTGATCGATTGGTGATAAAATTATTGAAATTGGTCCAGGGGCAGCTGAGTTATTAACGTTCAAAATCTTTCTTAATTTGTTACACGTTCCATTTTCGGTTTTCACAAAGTGTACCCCCATAAAGAAATCACAGACGTAGTCCTACGTCAAAAAATGCATCAAAGTAAATTGAACCTTAAAAATGTTTGCGTTAAAAACATATTTTTAACGCATTTCATAAATAGCATTCTTATTATAAACCTGAAAATTATCCGCCAAAGTTATGGAAAAACCTGAAAAACTCAGGGAACTTTATTTATCCAAATGAGTGGAGAACACCCTGTAGACAGAGAAGAACGATTAAACGTAAAAAAAAACTCTATACCAGGTCGTCAACTATGTAGGTAGGGTCCAAGCGTGGGAGCTGTCTTCCTGGCGCGTCGGTAGCATTGGTGCTCAGCACTGAAAACAAGATCGTCGGAAAACAAATCAAGGAAAACAATTAATTCCTTGATGAGACGTTGCTTTGCGGGTGAGATATTTGCTTTATTTTTCTTTCAAATTTCATTCCATTATTATAAGATACATTATACGCTGGGTACGGGATGGTCCAATCGGGCACTCGATTGAAGCCAAATGGAGGAGAAAAAGAAAATGCCAACTCCCTGTCTTTAACAATTCGTGAATAGAGAGCGGGCTCTTCTCCCCGACTCATTAGGGCATCCTCCTGCTGGATGGTCTGTTTTTTACCAGTTATATGATCCTGTTGTTGGAAGGAGATTCTCATTCCCTTGAATACACGTGGGCGATGTTGCCCACGGATTCATCCAAACCGTTTTAACCCCTTGGCAGGTTGAGTACCATTAGAGAATATTAAACTTGATCAAGTCGAACAGCGAGGATAGTCCACAGTCTACCGACAGTTGTCTTGTTACAGTGAGTGGTAGTTTCATATCATCATCATCATCATAATCCGTCTTTCACTTCTTCTTGATTGCGTCAGAAGGTATCAATTTATTTGCATTTTTTTTTAATTAAAGAAAAGCAAAATAATAAATTCCGCAGAATAATACAAAAACTCCGTTTCATTCCGCGGAATTTCGCCAATAAAATTCTATTTTTCTTTAGTAATGCATGTCTTCGGATATTTCATTTCGAGTATTTCGCGAAATATAATTGTTAAAAAAATTGCATTCCCTTACTTTAGAATGCCATTCGGGAAACAAAACATCAAACAAGCCAATAGAAGATTTGAATGTTCCCTCCAGGATCATCATTGAGAAATTTTTACAGTTTTACCAAGGTTTATTCCAGAACGTCCTTCGGTAAGGACCCTCCCAAGCAGCAGTTCAAGTTTTATCAGTAAATATTTTTAAAGTCTACAAGACTTTAAAAATCATTGCGTGGGAAATTGTTTACAAAAGTACTTACGTTGGCTTGAATGTTTGCTCGATATTTCTTCTCGATCAGTAGTCAAATGGAAGTTCATCTATCTACAGTGAATTTAGTCACATTCGCTTTCACTAACCAGTGGATTCTGAAGTAAAGCTTTCGAATAAGTACCACTTAAATGTTAAGTGGTACTTAATCCCACATTTAAGTGGATCCCACGTTTAAGTGGAACAAATGTGGGATCATTGTCGTGGCTCTCTGACGGCTGTTTATTGCAGTTCTCATTATTGTCAAATAATTTCAATTTTAATTGAGAATTATCAGGTTGTGGTTTTGGTGAAATAGAGCTAATAATGGGGAAGTTTCATTAACTGGCACATACAGTTCCCATCAGAATCAGCTTGAATACCATCTAAGTTTAGAAGATTAATTTAATTTTATGTAATGGTGCATGAATCAGATTTTGTAAACTGAAGGTAATATTTTGACACATTCAATAGTTTCATGTATTAGGAGCGATTGTAGATCAAACTAGCAGACGTACGAAACAATAATGCGTTAAACATTGCCAACAATCTTCAATCAAGCGAGAAACACCACCGGATTAATTTTCTCGGAAACACCTTCAGAACAATCGCTCAATGTAGTCACTCTTGAATATCCAAGTGCTTTCCGCACATTTTAAAAGGCCATCCCCATCAAAGTACATCATCTCCATTTCAGCATCAGAACTCAGCTGTGACAACAAACGGTGCACATTAGTCGTCTTTGCCAGCAACGAGGAGCTTACTATTATACTGAAAGTCAGTACCGGCACATGTAGGTGGATGAGAAGTGCTTTGCATGTTCTCAGGAAATGCTCTAACTAGATTTGCCCAGCATCGTCGTCGTCGTCGTCGTCGTCGTCGATAGAAGAGGACGATGTAGCGCACCTGACATATAGAGCATCAAAGCTAAAAAACGGAAACACAAAAAGCGTCAATGTTTTCCCTCTTTGGAAAACGCGACATGGAAGGTTCTACTTGAGTGATTGCCTCTGGTCTTGACGTACATGCAACTCGGATGCTGATAGATGACACGAAATTACCAACCATGAGCGATGAAGAACAACTTTTTCCCCGCAAAACACTACGGTTAATCAGAGGTATTGTTACAGAGTCGGGTAACAATCCTCGTGGGATGATGAATATATACTGCAAACCGTCGTCATTCTTTCGTCAATTTGGTCACGAAGTGTGCTTCATCTCTATCCTGGCTACAAATCCACGAAGATTTCGTAATTGGATTAGAATGTTGATTGAAGTTCACATCCTGAGTGCTCTCCAAACATGCTCACGGAGCTCACGTCAACATAAAACTCAGCATGACTCGAAACGGACTGTCCGGTTGGCTACGGCCACAACAATACATACCACTTTGTTTACTCTGACTAATAGCTTTAATAGATCACAAGACGAAATCTGATCCAGATATCTATTTCAAAACATCCCCTTTGTCCCGTTGGACACGCTGATGGAGCAATATTGTTTCTCCAAACAATCACCACAAAGCGAGAGGCTTCAATCAAACTGTGAGCCTTCTTGGGCAACCAATTTGTTACCTTGCCTTTCATGCCATCCTCCTTCCCCTCTACCAGAGTCGAACAACACGCGAGATTGGGCGTTGATGAGATGAAATCCGCCCGAATCACGCCGTCGTTGCTCGGTTTTAATAATGACACAGCACTATCCTCTCGCTGTCGAGAAATTAAACACCGCCGAAAATTCGTTATTTACAGCGAACTCCCGGCTTCCAGCTGGGCGAACATGAGTTGCAATCCGAACTCAGACAATCGCGGAAATTTGGTAATCTCCCAGCAACTGATACCGGCGGATATCGCTTTCTGAAAAGAGATTACTACTGCCCGCAACTCACCTCTCCCGTGTTCTCCCGTTTTTACGATCCAAAAAATCTTGCGCATACCTGGCCGTGGTAAATTAAATCAGTTATTCCAGAACGACGACGACGACTGGCTCTAGCGCATAATCTCGGCCCTCGCTTTCGATTCGATTCGATTCGTTTCGATCCGATCCGATACGAGATGGGCGAGGAAATTGAAAATGCGATATACTTCGCCGATATAGGTTCCTGGGACCGGGCTTTCGCAATTATGCACGGCGCGCACATGTATGCTACTTTTGGCGATACCAGGGCAAGGGATTAAACAATTTTCATATCCAAGACCCGAGAGCACGCAAAACGAGCGTCCAAAAACGTGGGAAATATTTTTCTCGCCTCCCTCCACACCATCCCGTGTGCATCATCGTAGTGCTAGATTCAATTATTCATGGTTCGACTCGGTAGGAAAAGTCGAAGATGCGGAGGAACCCGGACGAGGGGATGAATTGTTATGTACGAAGCATAGTTTACCAATAAATAATCTCCACTGTTGGCTAGAGTTCTCCGGTTCTCGGAGTAATATATGCGCTACGGGCACGTTCCCGGTGTAGGTGGTGTAGGTGCATGAGATGGATCTCACGTAATTGGATGTAATAATAAATCTTCCTGCAGCGGCCGGTTGTATGGCCAATGGCAGTAAGATAATACATGGCGTGCGACCACCTTTTGACGGTGTTGGCAGTTTATGTTGTGTCAGCGGATATAATTCAGAGTAAAAATAGGCAAATAACGGCCGGCGGGTGATCCTAGATGGAGAGTGCCGTGGGAGTCAAAATATTCCGGAATTGGAGGATTTTGGGTTGTTATTACTGATAACGAATATAGTATATTAGAATACGAAAATGTTCGATATTATTTTTAACTGAAATTTGCATTGTTAGCCCATGAATGGTTAGTACATGCCAAAACTTGACCACTTCGCCTAAATTTCTAGCGTGTTTCGCTAAGCTGAAAAATTTATAATTTTGAACTACTTTCCCATTGCACCTTACTATAGCTTATCTGATGCAGTTAAAGTTGAAAGAAGTTGGCGTATTATAAGGCAATTGCTAATCCGCAAGTAGAAAACACCTCATTTTTATTGGTGACAAATCATAAATAAGCCAATTAGCCTATTAACGCCCATTGATCTAAGTATAAATCAGTAACATTTTTGATTACTGTCGAGAAAGTGGAGCTCAAATATTATACCAATATTATTCTATGAAAACGGTAAACAATTTAATTCGGAATTGATACACTAGGTGGTGTTAGTATCCGTATAAAACTTCGTTTTATCAACTCCTATAGAATAAATTTCTCGTGATATGTGTTAGATAGAAGGATGTGGCCTTCTGCAATATTGTTTAGAATACAAAGGTCAACACTACAGTGAATTTTAGTTCAGAATTCTCTCATTGGGTGGCTCTAGTATTCATGTGAAATTTGTGAACATGCTACATCTCATGATCCAGGCTATAAATAAAGTTGTTGATTTCTGCAACGTTGTTCAGGAGCAGGAGTTGAAACGGTTGACGTTTTTTACTACACTCGCTTCGTTGTCGTGCGCGACAGTCTGTTTGTATTCGTCTCTCTTACACAACGCAATTGGTAGAACAACATTCAAGCAAAAAGAAAATTATCAAATAACTGTCATATGACATGTGTGATTTCGTACTAATTCCTCAATCTGGTGTAAATCAAACCATTGCAGATCAGAAATGTTATTACTAGGACACCGTTGCTTGCTATTTTCAGAATTCACACAAACACAACATTAGGAGCTCTTATTATGAGAAAAACTAAAATACATACATTCGTGGCGGTCCTCGGCGACAGTGTCGTATGCCAGAGCCTGTCATATGACATTTTAGTTTGGTACTGTAATTTGATAGCTTCTTTTGCACGTGTCGGAAGCAAAGACAGTCGATTATCACTGAAAATGGTTTGACTACGGTGACCGCTTACAAGACTGTTCAGGAGGCCAAGCTCTTTCGAATCTTGGAAAGTTTAGTTTGAAATTCGCACCAATGTTCTTATAAATTTTATGTACATACTGGATCGACATCTCGAAATAAAAAGTTGCCGTTTTCTGCAATGTTGTTCATAAGAATAAGACCTTTTGAATTGAGGACAGTTTAGTTCGAACTAATCTCACTAGGCAGCACCAGTGTTCTTATAATTTCGTGTAAATGCTAAGTCGACATCTCGAAAACTTTGCTATGTACAAGGTTGCTTGCCTAATAAACAAATACCATAAACGAACTGTATCCCGGATGGGTGAACTATCCCACAAATGGTTTGCATGATACCCCGAACACGTCGTTAAACTCTCTTTTGTGGTTATTTTTATTAGGGAGGACCTTTTGAATTATGGGCAGTTTAGTTTGGAATACTCACCCATGTATTTTTTATAAACTTCGTGTGCATGCAGAGTCGACATCCGAAGATCCTTACTAGATATAAAATTGCTGTTTTCAGGAGGCCAAGATCTTTTGGATCTTGGACAGTTTAGCTCGTAATGGATCAATGAAAATGCTGAGGTTTTGACAGAACTGTGCTGTAGCTACCACAGTATTTTACATTTGGTCGTCCATATACCGTAGCGCCAAAAGCATGCTGTTGTGTGTTCAATAATCTCGCTAAGTGGCACCAACTTTTTTTTTATATAAATTGCATATACATGCAGGGTCGGCATTTCGAAATCATTGCCAAATAAAAAAAAACTGCTGATTGCAGCAATGTTGTTCAGAAAGCCAAGGCGTTTTGAACTGTTGATAGTTTAGTTCGGAATCATCTCGCTAGGTGGCACTAGTATTCTTATGAATATCGTGTACATGCAAGGTCGACATCTGGACATCATTGCTATACCCAAAGTTGCTGATTTCTTCATTGTTGTTCAGAAGGCTAAGAGAAGACTAAGAGAAGACCTTTTGAATTGTGGACAGTTTAGATCGGAATTCTCTAACTAGACGGCACTTGTGTTCTTACAAATTTCGTGTAAATGCCGGGTCGACATCTCGAGATCTTTGCTATGTACAAAGTTGCTGTTTTCTGAAACGTTGTTCAAAAGGTCAAGATCTTTTGAATTGAATACAGTTTAATTAAAAATTCTCTCCCCAGGTAACGCTAGTGTCGAGATCTTTACTTGATACAAAGTTGCTGTTTTCTGCAATTTTGTTCAGGAGGCTAAGGCATAGTGCGAACTTCTCTCGCTAGGTAGCCCTAGTGTTCTTACAAATGTCGTGCAAATGCTAGGCCGATATCTCGAGATCCTTGCTAGGTACAAAATTGCAGTTTTCGGTAGTGTTGTTCAGAACGCCAAGGCCTTCTGAATTGTTGACAGTATAATTCGGAATTCTCGCGCCAGGTGGCACAAGTTTTCCAATGAATTTCGTTGTTCGGGTTGACATCTCGAGCTCTTTACTTGATACAAAGTTGCTGTATTCTGCATTGTTGTTCAGGGGGTTAAGACTTTTTGAATTGTGTACAGGTGGACATTCGCTCGAGACCTTAACTAAATAGAAAATTGGCTATCCAGATGTGGGAGAGTTGACTGTATTAATTTTGGATTAAAAAATTTACATAGGTACATTCTTAAAACTGAAAAAAAAATGAATAAACTGAGCTGCATTATTTCGATAATGCGCGAAAGGTCTTGAGTTCACTGACTATACCCATTGGTGAAGGATTTCCAGCAAAACGGTTATTGATAATTTATCAAATGGTCCATAATTGCGAACCATCTCAATTTTTAAAACTGATCTCTGAGCAAAATTGTATCAGTCCATTTTTTTTTTTTACTTTTACTAAGAAATTTACAAAAAACCGGAAGAATTCCACCGGGTTCTTGGCAAAAATACTAGAGGTAGAGAATTCTTTGATTAACCATTATGTACGTGACGCGGTATCCAGATGCCTATCGGCGAATATTTTTGCATACTGAGCAGAAGATCGTAGGTTCAATCTTAAGCTTCTTTGCATTGTAGCGAGGGTCACATCTTTTTCTAAAATTATTTTTGTTGCTTTTCTTTTTCAGCACTACCACTTGCTTATCGACCACATGATTTAGCAAATCATTTTCAATTGAATAGCTTCATGTAACTGGGTTTGGACGATCACTATTTGTAGGTATTGAATGGGATGTAAGGAGCTCGGTGTTCTAATAGCGACCATTTCTACTTACTGAGCAGAATATCTTGGTTGATTTCAAGGCTCCTTCTTATTAAAAAAAAACATTTTTTAATGAGAACGTGGAAAAGCGCTGCTTATAAAGCTCGATTCAAAGTAAATCTGGACGCACGGTTTAATATACCACCGCGCCCCAGGTGGTTGGAATAAAAAACGTTTGACAGGCATTTGTTGATGTTTCATTGACGATGAAATTGGTGAATAGTTTTTCTCGATTGATCAACGCATCCAGACATTACGGATCATGGAACTTGAGAAAAGAAAATTAATTGTGCACAAACATCTAGAGAATCCTTCGTGGTCTGTCTCAAAAATAGCAAAAGTATTGAAATTCCCAAAGTCAACGGTGAGTCTTGAAATCAAACGTTACAAGGATACTCTGAGTGTGGATAGAGCACAGTGCATCTATCATAAAAGTGGCACTAGGGACAAAGAGCTGAGGAGAAACGTGTCTCCATACGTGATTTGGCAAAAAAAATACGATTCCAACTTTTCCACCATGCGTAACATCCTTTCAAGAGAAGAATATAAGCCTTTTAGTGCCAGTAAACATCTGAATCGCTCCCTGAAACAAAATTTAGTGGCCAAAAAGCGAGCACGATTACTATACGAACGAGTTTTGACGAAATGTGATGGCTGTATTTTAATGGATGACGAAACATATGTCAAAATGGATTATAAACAAATCCCCGGACGAAAATTTTACCTGGAAACTGGTCGTGGGGATGTCCGTTCCAGGTATAATTTTGTTTTTGCTGATAAGTTTGCTCGAAAACTAATGATTTTGAAATGAATCTACAGTTGTGGTCTCTAAACCAAGGTTTTCATCACATCTCACACAATGTCGTCGAAGGTTTACATTAAAGAGTGTCTGAAAAAGCGGATTTTACCCTTCATTCGGCAACACAAGACCAACGTTATGTTTTGGCCGGATCTAGAATGGTATGCTGCAAACAATGTTAATTTCGTCGCCAAAGAGATTAATCCTCCGAATTGCCCTGAGTTTAGACCGATCGAAAAATATTGGGCAATTGTCAAGCGAAAACTTCGAGGATGCGGTAAAGAAGTGACAAATGCACAACAAATGTGTTTAATGTGGAATAAGATCGCCGGTACAGTGTCACCAGCGACTGTGCAGATCATGATGGCATCGATCACAAGTAAAGTGCGACAGTTCGTTCGAAACGGTGAAATGTAATAACTTGTTACATATCGTTAGAAAGCTGAATAAATACCCTTTTGTTTGACGTTTTGATCAACCGTGTATGTTGTTTAATTCTTGAGTAATGATCACTTGAATGCGTCCAAATTTACTTTGAATCGGGCTTTAGATATCGGTCGAAACAGTGTGGAAAAAAGTGGTATTTTGAAAAAGTGGTATTTTGAAAAGTTTTTCACTAGAAAAACTTTATGTCATCGGGGCTTAAACGATCGTCAGACACAGTGGTTTATGTACGAAGATCGATGGCCTAGTGGTGACCGTTTTTGCTTATTGAGCAGAAGATCATTGCTTGAATCCCTGGTCACTTTTCATTACTGAATTGATAGGGTCGAATTTATTGAAGATGGTATCGTTTTCCAAGGTGAAGCTTATTGACCCTAGCCACTAAAAACACACCCTTTCCGTGGTAGTCTAAATGCCAACTGATTTCGAACTTTTAATCCTTCCCCTCTACGATGATCATAAGGATTTGGTCAGCGTCATGTTGACCTTGGAAGTACTGATTCAGCAGAGCTTGGATACTGAAAATGGATTGCTAATTTCAAGTGCCATTAATGTGGGCGTTTGTCCAAATTTCAATGGACTTGGTCAACCGTGAAGTAGCAACAACCATCAGTGCTCATGCGCATCCTCAAAAGTATGTAAATCTAGTTTCAATTGACTTCAATTCATTTTCAACTAACACTTTTTACAACAAACCTAGGTTGCAAATACTTACTTATTCAAATAAAAAAAAATGTTTCATTATATGTTATTATGTGTAAGATGCAAGAAGAGGTTGCAGTATGGGTATGACTCATAAAACCTGAAAAATTTTGCATTCTGATAGTCACAATCAACGATTTAATAAATTTTCACTCACTCAATTTCTGATTGTGTCTTCTAAAAAGCTAAATTTACAAGTTTTATGTGTGAACACACATACTTTGCAGCCTCTTTATGCTAAATGAGTACCATACTTGGCATACACAGTTTTGGTCACGAACTGCTCATTTGCTAACAACTTTGCACACAGTTGACGTAACATAGTTCTTTTTGAAGCAGTAGATAGAATAGAGTTCAAGCTGCTTGTTATAGATATATAAAAAAAAGTAGATTTTAATTCTAGTAATAAACTGTATTTGTTTTTGCGTTGTAAAAATGGAGTGAGGAATGCTCGGTTCTCATCTCCGACTTTAAGTGTAAAAAATTTAATTGCACAGAGTCCTAGCGCGTTTGTTTTATGTTTAAGAGGTTCAGTGTATTGTGAGAACTCTTTCAGCTTAACAAGCTATTTTTTGGGCCGTTTTTGAAATTAGGGTGGTTTCCAAATTATTGATATAGAAATCAACTAACTTTTTTTATTTTTGACAGTAAAGACGCATGTTCTTCAGTAAAGCTGTAGCTGACATGATTTCAAACTACGCTGCTGAAGAAACCGTTTTTCTATCTCTTAACTCTTTCTCGACAAAAACTAGCCTTTAAAATCATCTGAAGGTGACTATCACGGAAAAAAAAAACTTAGAGCTACTGAATTTTTCAGGACCTCTCAAAGTCAATTCAGAAAAACTGCTCCAAATGAGAACGGTAAGAAGTAGGAAAAATGTACCTTTAGCACAATAGTGTTTAATCAACTTAACTAAAACTTTGCTGAAGAACAGGTGTAATTACAATAGTTGCAATTTCCAAATCTACGACTGGATGCCTTCCTTCGAATAACAATTGAAGTGCGGTAAAAATCGGTAGAACTGTTTCAAACACACAGTTGGTACTTGAACGGGTCGGTTTTCATCTCTTTTTGCCAGTGGTGGCGGGGGGGGGGGACACCCCTCATCATCCCTCTCCAAAGGGGGAGTTTGGTAAAGAGAGATGAAAAAACCGATTTGTACCTTCCTTAAAAGTTGTCCTAGTTCGCTATTCTAATATCTATATACAATCTTCACACTGCCGTACTCTAACGGAACTATCAACTCTATGCTTTCATCTACTCCATCTATCGTATAAAAATTACCACTACAGTCTGTTATTTGAAATCAGCATCTTCAACTATGTAAATCGTTGACTTCACGTAGAAGTAATACTAAAAACATATAGTCAAAGGTGTATTTGTTTTCATAACTAAAAAAGGATGGGTTTACAAATCTGTGACAAGCAATGTAGTAGTTTCTTTTCTCTTATAGCTAACGACTTGGAGTTAATTTTTATTTTTAGTTTTTGAAAGAGGATACTAAGTACGTAATGTATAGGAAACATTTGACAAAAGGAGGGTATTTCACGTGTTTGACGGATTCAAACACTAAGAATTCAAATTACACACGAAATGCGCGTATCTACCAATATAATAGCAATCACAACGGAATTAAAAGGAAATATCAATCCACTCGAAACGCTCTTCATGAACAAAAGTTTAACTCATCACACGTAGCCAACTACAACAACCGAACAATAGATCACGCGCGATCGAGGTTATCTCTTCGTGTAGCAAAAAGAAATCAATAACAATGAAGATTAATTTATATTTTCAACTGGAACGAACTCACCAAATCAATCCACGATCGGTGTCAAATGGTACGGATTCATACACCATAAATTTAAAAAAAAACTCTATCAATCCTAACATTAGCACAAAAACAGCCACATAGAAAATGGGATGACGGATGTGCTATTGAACCCGATCATTTAGAGCAGTTCTTCGCCAAATGACGAATCGATCTGATGCGACCATCTCCAATTTGCATGATATTTTGCATAATTATTACGATTAATCAATCATATTTGAGCTTAAATTCTGCCATTACAATAGCGGAAAATACTTCAAAATGGCGTATGCGATATTTTCCAACAAGTTATAGCTCGTAAACGTCACTTCCAATGAAAATCACGTCTGAGACAAAGTTGTAGGAAAAATTAATTCCTTTTCAGAAAAAATAAACGCAGTTAAAACTATTCAGTAATTTTTAGTAGAAAGTAAACAAAAAACTGATCAAAACATAATTTAAAAAAATACTCTCTGCAATATTCCTTAAATATTTCTATTGTTTATACTAATCAGTTTATACTTATATTTTCAGTTCTAGTTTTGTGACCCGCTGATTGTAAAATTGTCAGGTGGTATGTATCACACTCTCCTTACATCTTACAAATACAAATTAATATTATAATATCCCATTGATTCATAATTCCAAAATAATTGTATTTAAGCTGAAACGAGCATTTTCAACGTAAGTTCTAATCAAACGCTCCCATTGAAATTTGGTTATACGTTTTATGATAAAATCTGTGTGCAAATTTCCACATTTCAATCATCAGATCCTAGAAAGTTCTCAACATTTTCAGCTTATCTAAAATATATACCGGGAAGTGGAATTGCATCCTCTTCAATCCCGACCAAGTAGTCCGCACCTAGTGCACAAGCTAGTGGGAAAAGATGAAAGGTCGTCCTATAGCAGCGTGTACGTAAGTCCATGTATGTGCAGTGCACTTGCCGTCACCTTTCAGACCCACTCCGGAGGAACATGAACATGAACTCTTACCTCATTTTATTATCTCACTTGGAAGCGGAGCACCTAACCAGCTTCGCTTGGCAGAGTGCACCACCACCAGCACGAGGAAGTAATGCACTTCAATTTATTTTAGCTTCATCAAGAACCAGAGCCCCCTCGAGGACCGAGGAGCACTGAACGAAGCACCACCCGAGCAGAGAATGAAAACAAAATGAAAACCAAATTTGATAGTTTGATAGTAACTAAAATGAGATCGAAACGGATATGAAGGTGATTAAATTTTTATAATAATAATAATAATTCAAAAATATATCAAAATATGCACTCAGCTTCAATGAAACGAAACAAGGATAAAAAAAAGTTATCAATATGATTTGAAAACCAAAATTTGCTATCATTTTGATATCCGACTTTGCTCGGGCAGAATCCTAGATAAGTCTTCCCGAGGGGGAACTGGCGGCGGTGGTGAGGCGTGCAGCATTCCTCGTGATTCCTTGCCCAATCCCGTCGTTGTCGGTTATCGTGCCGAGTGTCAGGTTGATTTTTTTTCCCCTTCAATCCGTGCGCCGCAAGAAATAAGCGGGAAAAACCTCGTTTCACTGTTTGTTTTAATTTTAATGAAATTATGTTGCACTGCATGTATACGACGCAGAACTTGAACCTGATTGTCTTATATTGCATCACACCGGCGCGGACGTGCTGCAACAGCAGATCGGAATTGAAGCAATTTCATGGATTTGCTCTTCTTGCCTCTACCGCGTCAAGAATCGAGTGAGCGAGCGAGCGACTGAGAGCAGATAGGGAAGAGGTTAAACTTGCAATATAACACAGCAGCGGCGTGATAGCACGGAAATCGTGTTTTGAACGGTTGTCCCACGTTTTTCTCTTCCCCCCAACCCAGTGAACCGGGAAAATGCGGTCTCATTTCGGCGCTCGGGAAAGAAAGAACTAACCGACAACGACGGCGGCGAAGACCCCGGCCAACAGGCGCGTTCAGTATGTGTGTTGAGGTTGCACTTAAATTCCACTTAAAATTGTTTATTTCTTGGGAATGTTTCTGCGGTGGATTGGGAGCGACGAATGGATGGAGCACAGGCAGAGCTGTTAGATAGCTAGCAGCCAGACAAAAGAATTTACCCCTTTCGGGGAACCTCTGTTGGTGGGGATCGGATCGTGACCTGGTGAACTGACACCCAACCGGATTGCGTACGGCCGTAGGAAGATACATGTGGGAGAAGATCCAAATGTTACCACCACAGTGTTGGGATCTGCTTTGTTGGCTGGTAATGTGCGGTGAGGTGAACCGTGCAGAAGGAAATCGAACTGTGATGGAAAATGGCAAAGGTGAGAGAGTAACTGTGTACGTACAGATTTCCAATCAGATCAAGTGAAGGTTAAATTCTTTTTCACATATTCAGCACATTGATTTTGATTACGCGCACTTCATCAGCCTCCTGAAAACAAAAATCCCGCAAGTACCCTATCAACCCACTCATCATCGAGATCCGCACCCGAAGGGAAATCCAAAAACCGCCATCGGTGCCAACGAAATTGAATAGCCCCTATCCCCACCAATCATCTCCGGAGGAAAAGCCCTTCTGTTCATCAGAACCACTCATGAATACGGAATCCCGCCAGCTTTTGTCTAGCTCTGGGGTTTGCCCTGTTCGACACATTGCTCCAGCCCCTTTCCACCACTACGGCGAGCGCGATGAAATGACTCCCATTCATCATATTGGTCCTTATTCAGCACAGGCAGGAGCCGGAAGCCTTTTCTTTTCATTACAAGCTCGTGTCGGTCGCGTTAAATCACTTCACATTCACATTGTCCCTAGACGCTGGTGATAACCCTATTTTGTTCTGTGTCCCACCACCTCACTCGGCAGCCACTGCGACAACCCATTCTCACCTATTTCCACACCTAGCCCCCTAACGAGCTTCTACCGTATCAAATATTCATAACGCGTTCGTTTTGCATCGACACAAGTCTCGTTTCCCACCCCTAGTCCACAACCACCTAGCCTCCAATTTTCCATCATTTAAATAATGTAGAAAGGTTCCATCACAGCAATACGGACATTCGGTCACCGCACAGCAAGGAATTAATAGTTATCCTGGACATCCTGACGGGACGATCAAAATTTGGAAAAT
Source organism: Ochlerotatus camptorhynchus (assembly GCF_037179485.1). NCBI lineage: Eukaryota > Metazoa > Arthropoda > Insecta > Diptera > Culicidae > Ochlerotatus > Ochlerotatus camptorhynchus. The sequence continues at coordinate 4,818,064 of NW_027040701.1, forward strand.
CGTCCAACCGGAAGTACTGCTCTGTTTTGTTATTATTTATTTCATGCACACTCACTCTCTCACACACACATCCATATTGCTGCAGCAGTTCTCTAATTGTTCGGGATTATGGTTTTTGCATACTAATGAAGCCCAAACCATCGGAATCGTGATGGCCCGTCTGGATCGTTCGATGTATGTTGGCACCGCACTGGTGGGAATTTGTTACGGACATTAATTCCGACTGAAAGGTTCGGTTTCCAGGACCCGGGGCTTTGCGGAATTGTTATCAGCTGCTACCGTCACTGGAACGATGATAACACAAGCATAAGCTTTAGCAGTGCTTAGTAGGCTTTTTGCAATATGGCACACGACTTGCAAGCATGCAGGCAAGTTGAAAGAGTAGGTAGCTCGGCAGTAACGAAACCGGCTAAACGGAGCAAGATTTTATGATAATTTTTATGATTCTTAAAAAATATCCTCCAGAGGGGCGGCCTTAGTAAGTTCGTTGTTTATACATCATAAAGGCATAACGTAATTTTATTTTGCGTTCATTTGCGAACCGTTGTTGTGTTTATCACGATGGAAACAAGGAGGACCGATAGGAGGTTTGTATTTCCTTGGAGAATGTTTGGGTTCATACTTTTTTATGAAGCTTGTTTCATGCTCGTTTTCAGAAGCGGAATCATTCTGGTGAAATATGTTAGTTTATGTTATGTATATCTCGCATAGTGATTTTTCGGCAAGAACGCAGAACGCAACGTCAATTCAATTTAAGTAAATATTCGTCGGTTGTAAATTGCACTATGTAAAGTAGAAAAGTAACTGTAACATTGCACAACACACACTCAATACCACTCTAAAAATTGTAAGTCAATGTGTAAAGTTGAATGGAAATATTCATACATATGTATTTTACAACGGTTACGTTTTTTTTTTGTCAGATATAAATCTTCATAATCAACTTGAAAGTTGTTCCTGTTAAGATAATTAAATGTGATATTTTAACCAGGTTAGCAAACAAAATCGAACTGGTTACAGATATAAATTACTTCTAGAGCTTACATTTGCTTCACAGCGATATAAATGTGGAAAAGCTCAGGCGTCCACCTCTTAGTTCGCATTTTTGTCAACCTAAAATATTCATAAGTATTACAAGCAATCAAGAGTTAAAGCATCCTATTACACTAGCAACCCTGCAATCTGATGCTATCATAATTTTCAGCAATGTCAGGAATGCTCACGAACCCCCAACATTTGCCAAAAAACTTACTTCTAACATAAAGTATCTTCCAAATTAGCTTCAAAATTGCATTTATTTTGTTATTCAGTTCTGTTCAGTATTTTGTTAAATTCAGTCATCTATATCCGTAATACGCGCGCGAGGCTCAGAACTTTGTAGACTACTTTTTTTTTTAATAAATCTACAATTAAATAGTTTTTGCAGTTCTACAAGAATTATTAAAAAAAAGTCGTTATGACAGCTATCCATATAAAATAATCTGTTAGAGATAACTTCGTTACGATACGATATTTTTCAATACATAAAAAAAAAATCACTGGATAACTATTCAAAAGACAGCTTTAACGTGTGAAATGCAGTGTCTTTTAAATTCTGTAAGTGTTGCTGAACGTTTGATATGTCTAACCATCGAATTGAAAACATTTATTCCTTTAAAATATAATGAATTTTGTGAAGCACAAGTCAAGAAATGTGGTGTTCTTATTTCAACCGCGTTTCTAGTATTATATCTATGAAAGTCACTACCTCTTTCAATTCGATCACACAAATATCAGAAGCAAACCGTTAGCTACTTTAAAACTGAACACCATAGTCAAATATACAATTCTTTGCTTCACCGACAACCATTGTAAGGCGTCTAGCATCAAAGCTGAGGAAGTGAATCTATAACATCTCAATATCAAACGCATTATTTTATTCTGCAAGCGCTGTCATCTCGATATTTGTGTTGCATTGGCCAAAAATAAAATGGAAGGGCAAAAGTCAAGATGATCAGTGATGATTGATTTGTATAGCTGTATTTGACTGGCAATAGTTAAATCGTTTTTCAGTCGACATAGAATTCCATACTTCTTGTCAATGTGAGAGTTGAACTTAAGTTTGTCATCAATAATCACGCCAAGATATTTAATCTCCCGAACGCGATAATCTCATCATCAATTACAACAGAGACGTTCTCATTTACTCGATTCGCAAAATTACCATAAATTTAGTTTTACTTGTATTCAATTTCAACTGCTTATACTTCAACCATCTACTTAGAGAACGCAAATCTTCATTCAAGTGTAAAACGGCATCATCTAAATCCTTAGCTGCAATGAATAACACAGTATCATCTGCAAAAAGATTAATGTCGCAAAATCGTAAAACACGTCGCAAGTCATTAATATACATAATAAATAACAGGGGCCCTAATACACTTCCCTGGGGCACTCCAAGGTTATTCCCCACGGGACTGGAAACAGAATCATTAAAAACAGTCTGTTGAGTTCTGTCAGACAAATAGCTTTCAAACCATTTATATGCAGTACTCGTAATTAAAAAGTGCTTGATTGAACCCAACAATAAGGGTTTAGAAATTGTTTCAAAAGCGCGTTTAAGATCCAAAAACAGAGCAACAATCGTATATTTACACTCCAAGTTATTATTCCACTTCGCTAATACCAAATTCAACGTGGTTTCACAAGAATGACCTTCCCGGCTTTAATCGTTCGGCTTTAATCGGCTTTAATCGTTCGGCTTTAATCGTTCCATCAACTTTTTGAATAGGGACCACTACGGATTCCTTCAAATTTGTGGCACATGTCCAGTTTGTAATGATTCATTAATAAGGTGTGGCCAATGACATGAAAACAACTCTAGCATTAACATTATCTACTCCAGCCGATAGATGCGATTGAACCGAAGAGATTGGTTAAACGGGTCATGTTTAAGACGTTAGTAGCAATTTGTCTGGATCTTGAATTTGGTTTCGCATTCTAAGTAATCAAAACTTGTCTAACTACAATGAAAATTAATTCAAAACTCTATACAGGATGTTATTGGACTGTTCTCAACCAGTTACTTTAGAATCAGTTCAGTCCAGAAATTATCTGCTCCTCCAAAAAATGCATGACATTCATCTTTAGATTCTCATCGAATTTTTAATTTTTTTTTCTAAGAATTCACTGAAACTTCTATAATGGTGGCCTTAATCTGCTTTTTATCTATTTTATCTAGATGAACGCTTCATTGGCACGGTAATAATGGATATTTTTGATCACAATTGAAAATTTTGTCGAGTTCTGAATTTATGTATGGGCCCAAATTAGGGGCATTTAGGCCGACATTACATCCATTTCCCCTACATATAGTTTATAGTGCGCTCTCGTTATTTTCTATAAATAAATTTTGTCAGTTTAAGGTTCATTATTGTTCGTTTTATGGATTATTAGCAACACAATGATGGGTAATTCGTACCATTGCAATGCTTATTCTTAAAAAAATGTAGCGACACCTGTTTAAAATTGTGTTCCTAAATTTTACATCAAATATGAATCTGATTGAGATTTTTTTATGGATCATTCAAACTTTTGTAGGGGTTTTCCACGGGGTTTTCATAGTGAATAATTTGGATGATGTTTAAGGATCTTTTTATCAGCTCTGAAGGTGCATACTTAAGGCTACCCAGCACAGTACTGATTTATGGAGTCGTAATAAACTTGAACAAGCCTAGTTCAGTCTGTACACGCAAACCAAAAATCTATTACAATAAATGTTAGTTCCGTTTCCTATCATCCTCTGTTCATGAACATCGCAACGAATGTTAGGAATTGACCATGCAAGCGATGTAATGGTTTTTTGTCTTTTTTTATTTCGTGTTAGCGTGGATATTTCGACTATACCAGTAAGATTGTAGAACGACGCACGTTGTAGAACATTGTAGAACGACGCACACACTTGCCTCGAATGCCTCTATTACAATGAATGTTAGTTCCGTTTCCTATCATCCTCTGTTCATGAACATCGCAGCGAATGTTAGAAGTTGACCTTACAGGCGATGTAATGGTTTTTTGACTTTTTCATTTCATGTTCTATCTACGCTTTCGACTATACCAGTAAGCTTGTAGAACGACGCACATTGTAGAACAATGTAGAATGACACACACACTTGCCTAGAATATCTCCAGCAGAAAACGCATACGAAGTCAAGTATGCGAGAAAATGAGCGCTTCATGTTTGCTTTTAGGCTATCCATATTCAGGAGCATGGAGAGAACAGTGGAGAAAGCACAGGTCTGATAATCGAAGCGTTCTTGGTTCGAGTCCAGTCGGCAATCGGATTCCTATTTTTTTCGACATAACTAATTTACCTCACTAATACACTCTACATTTTTCGGTCTCCAATTTTCTTGCATTGGACCGCAGCTAGGTATATCGCATCCTCGGTTCATGCGGTCTCCACTAACATCCTCTGATGATGAATCCCACATAATTGTAAGCGAATCTTACATCCCTCGGTTGGGTGTAGTAAACTTTTCCGTAAATCATTATGGCGAAGGACAATGATGATGAGAACAAAAATTTCACTTTGCCCATGGTAATTCCCATATAAACTTCAAAGGGTCAGATCAGAATGAGTGCACATCTTAATGAGTTCAAATATTAGTAGAGCAATCCAGATATGATTTGGAATCAATTGAGCTTGGTGAAGCAAAATCGATATTTTGAACCACCCTAATGTGCATTAGACTGATGCAAAATTTGACTTTTTCGCTCCACAGTGCATAAATGGTTTGAAATCGGGTCCTGATTAGCCTCGCAAAGTTACAACTCATTTGGTTAGAAACAGACTTCGCACAAGCCATTTGAAGTTTACATGTAAATTACTATGGGAAATCTCAACTTTTTGTTCATTGCCTTCTAGTCTTTTTCCATATTGAGCTGCGAAACAGTTCGATAGCCATTCTTATAGAAAATTTTCTCAGCTACAACTTTGCTGAAGATCGTTTCTATGTAAAACAAGACAGACAAAAGTTAATAATTATTTAAGAGATTGGTAAACTTATGACATGATCAAGCAGCTGCTCTGTAGGCAACACTGTATTTTGCAATGTGACATAGTAGCCATGATTTTTGTGTCCTATTCAACGCCCCAGAAACACCAATTTTGCCTGCTGAGCAGTTGATTGTGCATGATCATAAGACATCAGCGCATTGAACCATTGATAACTTTCGATCCTTGCCTTTAATCAAAAAGTGGTCTTCAGCAAAGTTGTAGCTGGGAAAATTACCTACAATAACAGTTGAAAGTTTTTGAAGCAGACCGATATGGTGAATTATTAGATAGACATGAACAAAAATCTTGGTTTTACCATAGTAATTCTCATACAAACTTCAAATGGTTTGTGCCGTCTCAGTTTCTCACCAAATGGGTTCAAATTTTGAGAGGTTAGTCAGGATCCGATTTGGAATCGTTTAAGTATTGTGGAGCAAAAATTTCAAATTTTGCATCACTCTAATGTGCATGTGTTGGTCAACATTTCTAAGAAAATTACATTAATTTAGCAGCATAGATCCTTAGAGCCGTCGAAGTAAACATACATCTACGTTCTTAATGCAAATGAATGCAAATGATGTGAGTATAAGTGCACAAAAAATGTTTTTTTTTTGTTACCAGGTGAATCTTTGAATAAGTGTTTGACAAAGGTTTATGTGAGAATCAATTCTTTCAGTGAAAATATCAAACATAGTTTTGTCATAATCGCGTGAAATCTGTCAATGACAATGACAAAACTCAGCACTGTCTCATATCTAAATACTCTTGGTGTTTTTAATGGAATTTCCATTGAACTCTCCTCCTCTGAACTTCTTCTAATAACTTGATTATTTTAAACTGTCTTTAGAATCACCTAAAAACCACTTCAGAACTCTCCTTAAAAATCAAGAGGTGCTCTCACAACTGCTTTGGATATCATCTCACGTTTGCCTTAAAGTTTTTACAACTTCGTAATTTGCAGGAGTTTAGTTTAGTTTTCTTTATTACCGAAACTTTCAGCTGCGGGGAGGTTTGTCTAACTCCTTTTGAATGTTGTTCAAAAATCATTTGGTGTCTTCCATTAATTCCATAAAATTCACATCAAATTATTAATTAATAAAATTTCAAAATAGGGCAAAGGTCCATACAAATTGTCCAAGGTCCAGAATCTTATTTTGGTTTGCAAATTTTTGATCATGGATTTTTTCAAAACTCAACATCTTGAATATATCTCTCCCTAAATCGTGGAAATTTAAATATCTGAGATATCGCCAAATAATTCTAGTCCCTCATTTGTTTAGAATATATACTTGTAAAACAATTGAGAAGTTCAACCACTCGATGTAAAAAAAATTGGCCTAATAATCCATTCAGTCAAATAGCGATCAAAATCATTACCGTCAAAGTAATTCATGATTCTGAAAATCAGATAAATAATTTATGGACATTTAATATCTCGGACTTGAGCAAATATCTATTTAGTCATTTCTAAAAATTTACCAAACAGTCCTTTTACTATTTTTCCATTTCATTATTTTCTTTAAAATTTTCGCACCTTTCAGTGAATTTAGTACGCTAAAAAGTTTCTAAAAGATTTTTCCTTATAACCAATGTGAACAACTTGGAAACATGGTCATGAGATGAGAAGATGAAAAAATAATCGAAAATTCCTGATCTACTTTGCCGAAGACAGCAATCTTTAAAAGTAGAACAATCATACCGTCATGTAACGTAACTTTTGAAAAATCAGAAAATTAAAAAAAAATATTTTCTTGAAAACTGTTTCTGAGGACACTGAACTATGTTTAGACCGTATTTTAATTTTTTTTGGGATAAAGGGTAAGGGAATATAGAAATATAGCGGAGCGACATCTTTTGAATCTGATGTTACTAAATAATATCAGAATAAATCATACAATTTTGCCATATATCTAAGTCTAAAACTCTCTCCAATAAATTCATGCACACATCCTTTTTTTTATTTTGTTCGATTGTTCTAAAACTCAGCGATGAGTACTAATAAAGCATGTTTTATTTTAATCCTGCTTATTAGTTTTTATTTAAAACATTACTAGTGCACCCAAATATTAGAGTTCAACTTAATATTTAATGTGATTTTCTAATGTACCATTTTCAAAATATCTCAAAATAAATAATCAAATAAATATCAGCAACAACAAAATAAAATAATTTGATAAACCAGCAGCTTCAGGTAAACTGCATTCAAAAGGCTATGAAATAAATTTTCCCTTTTTGCTGAGCGAAGGATTCCACAAACATCCATTTATTTTTATTAAACATTCGTAAGCCCCTCAACAACAACAACCTGCGCACCTACTTTCACCGAGCAATCTTCTCCCGTGTAATGGACTTCTCGGAACAATTTGCCATAATAATAGATCCCGCCAACCATAACCACAACTCAGTGCGATAAAAACCGACCATTCCGAATTCCTCCACTTTGCGGGAGCCAACTCACACTAACGCAGGAATGTCCCTGCCATCGCGGTCGCATGGAAAGGGTTGAGTGAAGTAAAAAACCGATCCTGTAAAATTCCTTCAATGCCCCCTCCCGGCACTGAGAAGTATGCCCATTCATTTTCAAGCGGTCACCATTACGGTTGAAAAATCTGAAATGCCAACCTCCCCAGCCGTAAAACAGGACATCAGATCACGAATGCAGGTGCATTTTTCTAGCAGCAATTAGAGCGTGCTGCAATCCAGTCCAGTGCACACGTGAACTCATGAAACAAACGGGAATCCCTTCAATCTCCGGAACACTGTGATCTACATATGAGCTCTTGGCTTCGGTAGAAAAATATAGAAGGGGTTACGATGGAAGCGGAACAAAGGGTTCCAAGTCATTAGAAGCAGGACTTGTTCAGGGTTGTCTGGGTGCGTGTACATGCATAGTGCATAAAGTAGGAATATTCGAATCATCATGATTTACACCGCACGCGATAACTGCTGTGCAGAAGAGAAGAGGAAAATGCACATTTTTTTATGACCGAGTAAAGCCTTTCATTTCCCACCCACTCAAGGGGTGGGTGGCGGAACGCACCAACTTAAATGTTAGCTGCTGGTTTTCGTGATTGTTATCATCATGCAAGAGGGAAAACGGCACACTTACTGGAACTCAACCTTTAGCCAACGCAGTTTTTTGGAAGAGCAAATGTGTTTTCCCCCATCCTGCTGCTGGTGGGATGCATAAAAATGGCGAAGATTGCAAAAACTGTTTCCTGGTATAAGTCCTGTGCAAAGAACACCAACTGACGAAGGTGACGACGACGACGACGACGGACTAGACGTGCGCTCTTTTCCTTCCCAAGGCATTTGTAGTATCACCCACCGTCCATCCACCGTCACTATACTAGCGCACCATTATATCACACTGTGTGCGCTCTACGAAGGCTCCCCACTTGGCTCCCTCTCATCATCCAGCCCCGTGTTGCCGTGTAGCAGAAACACAGACTTTATCGGAATTTTCGGTGCATGAGAACCTGCCAAATGGCGGCCATATTTGTTTTCTCTCAGCAGTCGGAAAATTGATGGAAATTCGATGTATTTTCACAGAAAACTCCAAAGTTTCCCAGAGAAAATGCAAGAATGATCCATTATATGGATGTAAGGTCTTTTTCTAAATCCTTAAAAACGATTCTTCTCTCCCGTTCAAGCAGATTATCTGTGACAAGCGAAATGAGGACATGCTGCGCCCATTTTCTACTGATTAGCCAGGCCGTCCCCAATCGACGATCCTACCTGAACCGTAACCATCCAAACATGAAGATTAATCCTCATTTTCAGCTTACTTTTCACTTGATCGTTGTTTAATCCACAGACATCCTGTCCTCCTGCTAGGCCAAACGCAGCAATTGTCCCCTATTTTGTACAAAATAGGAATTTTCGTGTCCTGGTACTATCCTTCCAGTTCCACCAATGCACACCGTACACAGCCGAATTAAATCCTTAGTTTTCTCTAGGAACCGTCCGAAAGGTCACTCCAACTTCACCAAAGTCACATCCGCGAAAGCACCGCGCACCGATTGCACTACGAATTCGCCCGGATTGATCCGGATTTCACCTGGAAATATCGGAAAATGTCCAACAAACAACGGATCCTGCGACCAAAGTTTGCAGCACACATCCAGCTAATACAAGAACTTTTCCCTTGCTTTTCGGTAGCTCTCGCTCTCGCTGGCACTGTTCACTACTGTACGGATGGCTGGCAGGATCCGATTGCTTACAAAAGTGTACACACTGACACAAACACAGCAATGCATGTGGACCGGAGTCTCTCCCTCTCAGGAAATCGCACATACGAATGGTACGGTTTTCCACCACCGTCGTCAGCAGGGCTTAGACAGCGCGGAGGGAAAACGGTTCTGCCGTAAAATCAATAAAATCCTCCCCTTACGAAGCAGGATATACATGCTGCTTGCCGGAGCCGATGTAGTCTCGAGCACTGTCATAGCAGGGGTGCCATACCGAGGATGTTGATTTGGCAATTCTTTAATTTTATATAATGAGTTTAATTAGGCGTTGGAAATTGTTTTAAATAACTTCCCAAATAAGCGGGTGTACTTTTGGATCAAAGAATGTACTAATAAATCTAAGGTCGCCAATTTTGACAATCCTACTCAAAATACTCAAAATTCTATATTTAAATTTAATGAAATCATCAAAGGATGAAAACGTAATTAACTTCCTAAATATATTTGTCTTTACCTATTTTAATAAAGAAGATCACATTTCTGTCTTTGAAAGATATGATAATATACATTCGACATAATGTCATTCGTGAAAACAGGTCATTTGGGGTAATGCAATTCGGGGTAATAGTTCGTTCTGTGTAGTGGGATTCGATGAAATGGCAATCGAAGTAATGGTATTCAAGGTAAAGTAATTTTGGGAAATTACATAAAGTCTTCTCAAATCGTGTAATTAAGAAAATTTACCTTACATCCAGAGTAAGATTGGATTTATTACATCCTCTGCATATGTTTCATACAACAAATGTAATGGAAGTTCTTGAAATGGACTGCAGCGTACAAAACAAGGTTTTTCAGAATGAATATTTTTGTGTAAAACATTCACGAGATGATTTTCTAGACGCAAGGCATTGGGGGAAACAAATTTTGTTCTAAAAATAAGCTACACCCAACCGGTGGATGTAAGATTCGCTTACAATTATGTGGAATTCATCATCAGAGGATGTAAGTGGAGACCGCATGAACCGAGGATGCGATATACCTAGCTGCGGTCCGATGTAAGAAAATTGGAGACCGAAAAATGTGGAGTGTATTAGTGAGTGAAATTAATTATGTCGAAAAAAAATAAAAAAAGGTTGCCGACTGGACTCGAACCACGGACCTTGCGACTATCAGGCCTGTGCTTTCTTCACTGCTCTTTCTATGCTTCTAAATTAAGTTAGCCTAAAAGCAAACATGAAGCGCTTATTTTCTCGCATGCTCGACTTCGTATGCTTTTTCTGCAGGAGAGATTCGAGATAAGTGTGTGCGTCGTTCTACAATGTTCTACTATGTGCGTCGTTCTACAAGCTTACTGGTATAGTCGAAAGCGTAGATTAAACCCGAAATAAAAATGCTCGAATTCGTATGCTTTTTCTGCTGGAGAGATTCGAGACAAGTGTGTGCGTCGTTCTACAATGTTCTACAATGTACGTCGTTCTACAAGCTTACTGGTATAGTCGAAAGCGTAGATGGAACATGAAATAAAAAAAGACAAAAAACCATTACATCGCCTGCATGGTCAATTTCTAACATTCGTTGCGATGTTCATGAACAGAGGATGATAGGAAACGGAACTAACATTCATTGTAATAGATTTTTGGTTTGCGTGTAACATAAACATTACATAAATCTTAAAAAAAAACTCCCGGCGAGCTCATAATAGAATCTGTTCATGTCGCGAAGCATTGAAAATTGAGCATTCTTTTTATGAAAGTCTCATTTTGCTAAATAAAATTCCCAGAATTTAAAGGTTCTTTTAAGAACATTTAAGAAAATTTTCAAGTTTATTAGAGAGCTAATTTTTAATGCATTGAAAAAAGCCATTTTAGGAAAAACAAACTAAATTGCCAAAAAAGTTTTTAAGACATGACAATCAGATTTAAAGATTAGAATTCCAAGTCTAAGTTCAAGAGCACGATTTTTTTTATAAGTGCCAGAATTAAAAAAGGAAGTCTAAGACATTTGATTCATTTCATGTTCGCAATGTTATAAGTTTTGGATCTTGAAAAATGTTCATGCTCCTGAACCTTGGAAATTTTCCGATATCCTGAATATTTACGGTAAAATAAAACTTCTTAGTAAGATTTGAGATCCAAAAAAAATCGAAGTCTTAGATTTTCAGTATATTTTTAAATTCCGGATCGTAATTTATTTTTCTGTGTATAGGCTAAAAATTGTCTGTTTCAACAATCTTGATGCTCTTGGTAGTCTAATATGAATTTAATATTAATCATCTCAGAATATTCTCAAAGCTGATCTCTCTCAGATATTCCCTTAAAATTTCCTTCAAATTATCAATAATTTTTGCGGTTTCTCCTTGGCATAGGTGAGGGAATTCGACTGTCTAATTTAAACACAGCATTGTAATGTCCTCAACAGATGTGATGACACAATGTGATTTCTGCCCAGTGCTCCGAATGGCAACGTGAAGAAATGCAAGCAAGCGCGGGTAAACGGCGGAAGCAACTATGACTCTCAGAAATTCCCTGAAGAATTCTCCTGAATTATCATCATTCATTTAGTATTATCCCGAAAATCGCATAGAATTGTTTTAGGCATTGTGATTTAGTTAGCTAGGAAATCCCGAAAGATTGTTGAAATGCTGCTCCTATGGTACTCTCCCAAGTAACATTGCAAGTTTTATCGAGGTTTTTAAACATGCTACAAGTCTAAATCATGGTGTACAGAACCTTCATAAAACCAAAATTGGTACTTGGGCTACTCTTCGTTGAATTATCTGGAATATCCTTGGAATACTCTTAGAAATCCCCTAGAATTTCACCACGGATTTTTCTAGAAATACTACTATGAAATCCTTTGGAATTATTCGCAGCATTTTTATTGAATTTATTTTTGAATTCACATTGAATTTAGCTCCTTTCCTTGGAATTCAAATCACAACTTTGAAATTCTCCTATAAAAATGACATGCAGTTATCCTCACAATCCTATGCTTTCTCCACAAAATTTGTCAGAGCTCTCTTGAAATTCTTGACCGAATTCTTTTAAGTTTCTCCTTGAATTATTTTCGGATTTAATTGCAATATTTCTTAATTACCCTTAGAAATTTCTTGAATTTCCCTTTTGTATTACCTTAGAGTTTTCTTCAGAATTATCATGGTCTAATCCTCCACCTTTTCCAAATTTTCTTATAATGCGTTAGGATTTAACCTCATAAACTGTTACGAATTTTCATTAAAATTTAATTTTAAATCCTTGCCTTGCCTTGGAATCCTACTTAAATCTTCCTTGCGATTCTCCTCAGGATTCATATGGAATATGTAGTTCCTCAGAACTACCACGAAAGCAGATTACATGTCACAGTTTCTGCCAGAACTCTCTAGGAATGAGTTCTTTAGAAATTACTCCATGAGGCTCGAAAACTTTTCAATGTCCCTAATATTGATTTTTTAATCTTTGAGTCTCAAAAATTTTCTTCCTGACATCCTTCGTTCTATATTCATGAAAATTCCTCACTGTTTTTAAATCCAGAATTTAAAAAAAAATGATACTGTTTAAAATTTGTTTCCTGTTCCGGAACCTGAACCTAAAGGAAACCATTGTACGCCTCTGAATTTTTGAGATTTATTTTGTTAATGTAGATAAATCCAACTCTGTTCCAAACTCATTATGTCCAATGAGTGAAAAAAAATAAATGAGGAAAATTAAACGAAGTTAACAAGTTATTTTCTTTAAAAACTCTTTAGTAATTTTTTTCAAAATCCCTAAGTAATGATTAAATTCCCTGAGAATTCTAGTTTCTTCCAGAAAAAATAAAATTCCCTGAGGGTTTTTTCCGTGTAGTAGACACTCTTTGTGTATAAATATCTGTACCACGCCTTCGGAACTTGCTTCTTTGGATTTCCCAATAAGATTCATGATCTTCGCATCGGTCACGTCTTGCATGATCTCTAAAAGTCCTCTGTAAGCTACCCAATTAGGTTTCTTTAGTTAATATTGGTGATTTTCAAGCCAAAACCCCATTAGATTCCATAGTTGACCCATGAGATATATGGCGGTGATCCATAAAACCTCTATACTAATTACCAGCAAGGCCTGTAAGCTCACCGGAATGGAACCATAAGTCATTCTAAACTGGACCATTAAAACCCTGCGACTCATAAGGCCTTTGAGGATGTCTCATAAGACCTTCGGAGCTAAAACATGGAACCACCAGAGTTGATCCATAAAATCATGATTTAAACTGTCATTTTCAAAGTTAACCCACAAAATATCCGGAGAGATCAACAAGAGCTTTACATACAATCTATAAGGCACTTGATTTACCCTAAACCTGAAAACCCTATTGACCATGGTGACCAGTAAATGCCGATTATCAATTTCGCGATTTTTACCGGTTTATTCCCAGAATATTGTATTAATTTTTATAAACAGGGGTCTTACTTTTTGCTAAGAGTGATTAACTGATAGGTACTGGTACTGGTATTCTGCATTTAAAATAAAATGCCGCAATCGTGCCGTAATTCCATTTTTACCATGTTTAGCTGTTTATTTGAAACGAAGGAAGATATTCTGCACCCCCCGGGAATTTAATTTCTTGAATTCAGTGGCCATCCTCGGTATCCTAAGGATGATTACGATCTAATGTGAGGAGAATTCCAGGACAACTTCAAATCAATTCGACGCAGAATTCAAGGAAAGATCTGGCTAGAACTCAAAATAATTTTAAAGAGATTTTTCGGAGATTTGTGAGGAGAGCTCCATGGTAGTTTTTAGAAGACTTCTAACGAAATTTAGAGAAAATTTCAAGAGATTCAAGGGAAATCCAAGGTGTATTCGAAACTTAAACGTTATAGGTTAAAGGTTTGTGAGTAGAATGCCATGAAGGAGGAGTATTTTCAGGGTATTATGTTGCATTTCAATAAAAATTACTTTCTATGATTCTTTGAAAAAAATCTTAAGAGTAAGTAAGATGACTTCCAACGAAATTCAGAGGAAAATTTCGAGAGAATACCTGAGAGAGTTTCAATGCAATTCCGAAGTGTATACCGGTGATATTTTTTAGATAATTCAAAGAAAACTTTCAAAGCATTTTTGAGGAACATTTCATGAAATTTATGGGACCACTTGAAAAGAATTCTGAGCATAATTTAGAAAACAAAAAGACCAATTTCTATGAAACTTTCGCGAGAATACTTAGCGAACGCTGAGAAGAGTAATGCTGACACACCGAATCATTGGCTAGAGAAATATGATGGCAAATCTAAATGAGTTTTGAAGAATTGTCTAGGGATGGCAAAAAACAAATTCTGGGGAGCATTTCAACGGAAATATCAGGTAATTTTGAGAAGAATTTAAGGAAAATTGTAAGGTGAACTACAGCCGAATTCTAAGGTAGTTCTGAAGAGACCATTATGATGATTGCAAATAGTGTTCAAGGGAACTTCAAAGCTTTGGAAGGGGATTCAAATGAATTAACCATGAGGAAAATTTAATAATGATATGACTGCAATCCTGAAAATACGACTAAAAATCACCTAAGGCTGCAAACCTAATAATTATTAGATCGATCTCAAATCAAAGAGTAGGTTTGATATGGAATGGAATATGGAATAATAATGAAATATGGATAATAATTCCAAGAGGATATAATTCTTATAATAGCTATAAAAAGATCTTTGAAGAATTTAAGTCTAGCCTAAAGAAATTTTCAAGATAATTCTCTAAAGAATTTATAAGAATTTATCTAAAAGTTTGGGGAATTTGGTAGGAAATTTGAAGCTTGTTTTCAAAGAAACTCTAAGAAGGATTCCAGAAGATTCTGAAGAAATTTCTAAGGAAACTCTAAGGAGAGTTTTACGAGAATTCCACAAGAAACAATTCAAGAAAAATCTGAGGAAACTTTCAGTTGAATTCTGACGTAAATTTAGATAACACTTTTCTTAATTCTACATGGCATACCGCGATGTTTCGAGGAATATTGCAAGCGAATTGTAGAGAATATAATGGACACTTATTAAAGAAAAATGTAGAGTAAATTTAAAAAAAAATCTTTACGAAATTTCTTAAGTTTTCTGCACAAAAATATACTTTTATGAAGAAACTTCCTGAAACTTAAAGTAATTTTAAAGACATGTTGAAATGATCCTAAGGAAACACTTCAAAAATGTGCAAACATATCCTGAGATAAGCTTCAGAAGAAATAATCTAGTTAAATTTTAGATTCCATATACATAATTCATAATCATCAAATGGTCAAAATGGTCAAAAGAGAGCATATTTCTAGACCCAAGATGGTCTTAGACACCTTTCCAAGATTATTGGGCTGGAGATTCTAAGATAAATATTCAAGACATCGAACTTTGAATAATTATTAATAAAAATAATATTTGTTAAAAATCCAATCAAATTCCCCGACTATTCCTTGGGTTTCACGGTTGTTTTCGTGTCCCGTTTTTCCGGGTTCAGTAGCCATACGGCATACCTTAAGTATTACTCTTAAATTCTCATTGAAAAATGCTTAGAATTCCTTTTATGTGTTCTCAGAAATTTCTAGAAATTCTCCTCAGAATTATCTTAGAATTTTCTTCCGAATTGCGTATCAATTCTCCTCAGAGTTATAACGAACTTTTTTTTTTAATTTCCAAGAATTTTCATTAAAAAATTTTCATTGAATCCTGATTTTTATTGTTATTAAAGTCACTGAAATACATTTAAAGCCTACCTTGAACTTCGACATGAATTGGAATAAAATTACCTGGAACCTGGATAACTACCTTGAAAACAATCCTCAGATTTGACTTGACTTGAAGTTTTCTTCAAAATTCTTTCCGAAACTCCCTGGAGATTCTAGTTCGATTTCCTTTGATACTATACTACCCTAGAGTTTCTTAGAAATTCTCCTCCTATTCAATCATCGAAGTCAGATCATTGTTCGACGTACATCATTATTATTTTAAAATTTGCTTAGTGAATTTGAAAATTTCACGAGTTAAAAATTTAAAATTCCCTGGAAAATAAAATTCCCTGAGGATTATCTTCGACGCATTTTCAAGGATTTACTTTAATACATTGTCCAAAAGTTCAAACTCAGTTTGAATTTTTCCAAACCGCATCAAAGTTGAACACACACACAGTTTAGTTTACCCATAAGGTCTCTAGACTTTGACTGATATGTCTCTGTACTTGACACACAATGCTTCTTACCTCAAACCATAACTAAATACCAATAAGGTCTCAAGAGAAGATCCAAGAGGCACCTGGCATTGATGCCTTAATCCCACAAGTTAAGATCTCTACAGAACTCTCGTATAGCATCTAGAATTGGCTCGTAAGGCCTCCACATTTAGCCTACAAGGTCCAAAAAGAAGCATTTTTCAAACAATATGACTACGGTTCATATGAACGCTTTCCCGAAGAAAATTGCATGTTTATGAGAAGTTTGTCCAAAATTGTCAAGTCATTCTGAAATGGGTAAAGTCTTAAATATGACAATGGAAAAAAAAACTTCCATCCAGCTAGCAACACTTCCCGGCCCATTCAAACCAACATCAGAGTAAGACCACCACCCCGCAAAACCCGCGAGAGGCAAACTTTTTCACCAGTCCAGACAGTCGGTGGAAAACTCGGCTCTACGAACGCGAACTCCCGCAATGTTTTTTGTATAGGTACCATCAGAGAACAACCCTCCACAGCCACACAAACACACAAAAAAAAACTGCATCAATGTTGGTATCGACGGCGGCGAAGTTCTCTCACTGCACCTGCGAGAGCGCCTTCCTTTCCCGTAGGAAAAGTTCTGACGTTTAATCTCATTTTCCAACTTCTGTGACTGTGTGTGTCGGTCGTAGTAAAAGCAGAACTTTTCCCCCACTCACCACAGACCCTTCACTCACCACTCTCCGGGAAAAGTTGTAAACACCAACACACCACCGAACGACCGACCGATTCACCGTTACGAATCGACCCTACCGAAGGACCAGTCTAGAATGATATATTGTTTTCAAGAATTGGCCAACACCGTCGAGTTTAAGTGGTATAGGTGGTATTGGTTGGCGTGTAGCAATTTTCGCGCGGGTGGTTT
Organism: Ochlerotatus camptorhynchus; assembly: GCF_037179485.1. Lineage (NCBI taxonomy): Eukaryota > Metazoa > Arthropoda > Insecta > Diptera > Culicidae > Ochlerotatus > Ochlerotatus camptorhynchus. The sequence continues at coordinate 4,835,374 of NW_027040701.1, forward strand.
GGATGGTTTTTCCCAGCACTCGCCACCCACTCGGGCGATTCTGGAAAACGAACCGCAAAAGCCATCAACTAGGAGCAACCGGGATGAGATTACCCCAGCCACCCACCTTCGCTTAGTGCTGCTAGGATTCAGGTGCCAGCCAAAAATGCGGTGACGTGATCGTCGTCGTCGCTCGTCGTCGTCGTCGTCGTTGCTCGTCGATGCCGATGGCTTCATGTCAAACGTGTTGATTTTCGGTCGGCACACACTGCGAGGTTCTACAACCTTTTTCTGGATCTGGTGTCTGACCTGACACGGTAAAGCGCGAGCATGAGAGGTCACAATGTGTCGTCGTCGTCGTCGTCGTCGCATTGATGCTGGCTGACCGTCTACTATTGAAGGGGGTACCGCTCAATTAGGCTTCTATCGAGAGTTGTTCCATGTTGACACCTTTTCGCCACTGACCGGTTCGGCGTTGTGTCTTCTTCTGCTTATTTTTGTTTTATTTTTTTTTTTCCTTTGGATTACCTTGATTTACAGGTGCGGATAACCTTTTGCCGAACTGGTGATGGCAGATGGTGGGACTGCGACATAAGCAACAAGCTTATTAGCGTTCATCAGACCGTAATGCAATGGGGATGCGATGACGCGTCGCGCGATAAAGACGACGACGTGCTAATGCAATTGGAGGCAGAAGAATATGTATGACACTTACCTTTTATGGGAACGGTTAAAAGACGAGACGGATGAACGTCTATTGGTGGGTAGAAAGTCACTGAGCATTGACAACTTGTTCTGGATGATGTGTTGATGAGTTTATTCGACTGGATACCTACTTGAAATTGATATTGGTCTCTTACCATCTGGAAGAAGTCGAAAAAGGAAAAGAATGTATTAGTTGACGGTTTACGCAAATATATAGAAGAATAAGTGTTTTATTTAAAATTCCAGTAGAGTTTTATAGAATAAAATGTTTGAAACTGTGGCTGATGAAAAATTAGACTAAATCAGCATCTTAGACGTTCCAATAATTCTGAAGGTAGTTTGGATTGTGATTAGAAATTCAAGCGGGGGTCTCCCTTAGCTCAGTCGGTAAAGGTGCAGCTACAAAGCAAGACCAGCGGTGCCGGTGGTGTAGTGATAAGCGTGATTATCTCTCCCCACCAGCAGGCCTGGGTTCAATCCCAGTCGGCGCCGCCGGGATGTTCTGAGACATAACATCGCTAGGAAGTAAAGCCGTTGGTCACCGGTTCACGAGTTGATGCGTTGATATCATTGATGCTCAGCACGGAAAACAAGATCGACGGAAAATAAATCAGGGAAAAAAATACAAAGCAAGACCATGCTGGAGGTGGCTGGGTTCGATTCCCGGTACGGTCTAGACATTTTTCAGGTTGGAAAATGTCTCGTCTTCCCTGGGCATTGTACTTGCCAATTATACTAGTGCAAAAATGGTACAGGCATATCGAAAGCACTTAATTAATAACTGTGGAAGTGCATTTAGAACACTAAGTCGAGAGCACGCAATACGTTAATATGTGATATGCAATAAGCTTGAAATGCATTGAAGAATAAGAAGAAATTCAAGCGAATTTTAAAGAATAATTAATGGTTTTCGGCTGAGAATTTATAAGGAATTATTAATCGAATTTCTAGCGAATATTATGTGGATAAATTAAAGGAATACTGAGAAAAAACTATGATGAAAAACGCATTTTGAAGACAGTGCTACAGGAGTGCTGAAGAAGCATGATTTGTTTTTTAGAGTTTCAAGAAAATTCCGAGCAGAATTCCCAGAGAACAGGGAAGAGCATTCCACGAAAATCCTAAAGAGAGTTCCAAGGTTTTTTTTTTATATTCAGAGATGATGTGGGCAGAATTTCAGGAGAATTCCAAAACAGTTCTGAGTAATTTCAGTACCATTCAGTGATTTCCGGAACATTCTGAAGTGAATGCCATTTAAACTTTAAGTTACTCGGTGGTAATTTAAAAAAAATATTCATAACATACCTACTTTATAGAGAATTTGGAGAGAAATTTAGGCGACTTCTTGTAAGAATTTATAATAATTTAAAGATAATTGTAGGATTAATACGAAGAATTGGAAGCGAATTCTTAGTGTTCAAAAATATGCTCTCTTCAGTGCAGAAATCTGATCATATGCTTCTGACAATATTTTCCACAACTTTTCTGAATACACCAATTCTTCATATCTGCTTATTTAGTAAGGAAACTCTTCTAATTTAAATGAAAATTTTCCGGAACAAGGTCTGTCAATCGCGATATCAGATTGTTGGCGACATTTGCTTTATTATATATTAAATAAAATTCTTTTTATTACCGTGAAGTATTTAAGAAAGGGATTTTTAAGAAATGGGACATGACTCCAATGTTGGCCTATGGAACTAAAGATTGAATCCATCGATAAAAATATTCTGATATTATTTTTTCATAGAACAATGCGCCATTTGCACGATATAAATGGATAGTTTTGGTTGCTGGTGAAACTTTGCGAAAAAATGCTTTCATTCGAATTTTTTGTGTGGACCCAATATAAGAGACATTTATGCCGATATTAGGGACATTAACCCTACCTTGCCAACAGTATTATTGTATTGGAAGATGTTTTTGATTGGTTGAGTAGAGGTCGACTGTTGAAGTTCAAACTATGTTTCTGATGCTGCTTCAAATGAATGGAGGTTTTTGAAGCTACTTAGCAAATAATAACTCATGGTGACCAGCAAATCCCGATTACAAATTTCCCATTTCATTCCGGAATTTTTGAAATTCTCCCGGTTGTGCGATACACAATTAAATTAAGCATAAAATTGAAGGCGACTGAGCTGACAGCATAATTTTTCCTAGACCTGTTTCTGCGTTAGAAGTTGTTTCAGTTATATCAGTCCAAATATTTATATCAGTTATATATCTTTATATCAGTCCAAAAATTCTCTGCAGAACACTTTAAAAAATCATGAAATCATAATAAGTTTCTATTACAAATTGTAATGATTCTTCCGAGAATTGACTGAAGCTTTCCTACAGAATTCAAAAACAGCTTTGAGGTTCTAAATTGATTTTCGTGCAATTTTCATGAACATTCTGAGGAGCTTAAATTCTCTTCAGAATGTTCATGCAAATTGCACGAAAATCAATTTACAACCTCAGAACTGTTTTGAAATTCTGCTCAAAATTATCCATAAGTACTTCTCTAAGTTCTTCTGAAAAAACGCTGCAATTATCTTTACAGTTCTCTACAAATGCTTATCTAGATGTGTTTGGAATAATCCTTTGGAATTGTACCTTCAACGTTCAATTCCCTTGGATTTTTTCACATTTCTTTGAAACTATCTGGGTTATTCCATCTCAAGACTTGACCGAGTAAATTTGCGATATTGCATCGATTTGAACCAAGCTCGGTGGAATAACTTTTTTTTTGTTGATTATTAGTTTATTTGATCAAGCTCAATCAAATTAACTTTACAGAGTCGAGGATTCGTGTTCACAACACAATACATCTTAAAACTATAGTCAAAAGGTACAACACAATAAACACTTTATCTTCCGCTATCCAATAAGCTTCCTCGATCAGAACGGGAGCCGCTCCCAGTGGTTTCATTATATGGAAGTATCGCCAACGGGGGACAGAGCTCTTCCATTGCAGCAATGGACGCAAATGTGGTCAGCACTAACACACTCATCACGGAACGGTTGCTTTCTCAAGTCGACGACGCATCGACCGAAAGAACTGGTAATGAATAACAATGAGGAGTACCATATAATGGTTGCTGCCGACTAAGGGGCTGTTCATAAACTACGTAGACAGAGTTTAAGAGAGGGTGGTTGGAAATTATCCACAGCCCATACAAATTAAAAAAAACGTATGGACAATTGTCTACGCAGGGGGAGGGAGTCAAGAATCCCAAAAAAAACTGTCTACGTAGTTAATGAACAGCCCCTAAACAGACAATCGCGTGACACACATCGAGAGTCGAAAGAACCAGGCGACAGCCGAGTGAACACTGAATAACTTATTATGGACCAATATTGACAAATCTTAAAGCAATTGGCCTACTTCCCGCTGCTGGAGACCACCCCTTTTTTCGATTTCTAATGTTATACATCTTTGTTTTTAATGTTATATATCTTTGCAACCATTAAAGATACAGACGACATTGGGTACCGTTTAAGTAAGGATTTTTTTTCTAAAAGTGTTGCCAACCTTGCCATTTTTGCATTTGAAAACGTAAAACGCAAATATCTCAAAATGTCCCCTCTTTTTTTTAAATCTGATGACGCCAAAATGGTCAACGAAGTTTTTACATAAGAATAACCTATCGACAAAAAACAACCTTTTCCATTTAGGAGATATTGAATTTTAAAGATAATATGTTTTTTTATTTCGTTTACTCCGAAGTGCTTCGATATAGAAAGTTGGTCTCTCCATGAAAGAACCTTTGCAAAAATTATATTTGCTCTCCAGTGTTGCCAACTTTGCGTTTTTTGCAGTTGAAAACATTAAATGAAATGGTCTCAAAGACGTCCAATAGATTCCTATTTTGGATGTTTAGCTTGTTTGTGATCCAAAATATTCGAGAAATATTCATTGTATCCAAATAACTGCAAACATCAAGAGATGTATTCGATAGATCGATACAAAAGTTGTACAGTGCTCTTTTTAACATATCATGACAAAGCCACGCCGTACCGGTGATGACAGGCTGTATTGAAATGTTCCTTATTTTTTCTATAATGAAGAGTAGTTAAGCCTCAAATGGAGTACGTCAGTTTTCAGAGATAGGAGTAGGCTGTGCGTGTGATCGAACCTGACGTTTGTTTTTTTTTTCCATGGAGTTTTTTTTTAATCTATAATCGGTTGCTGATCTGACCAAAACCAGGCCCAGGAGACAATTTCTAGTTCCTCTATCCCTATTATTGGCCGCTGAGAAGCTGTTCCGAATTCAAGTAGAACCTCCACGAGGCGTCCCATCATTAGTTCCATCATTCGTTGAGTCACAGCGTTGAGCCTGACTATTGGCCACGAAAAGGCTTGCCAATTATTTGCCACTGATAAGCTGTTCCGAAGCCAAGTAGAACCTCCACGAGGCGTTCTATCATTCGTTGAGTCGCAGCGTTGAACCTGACTATTGGCCACGATCAAAAATCAATGACATACATCATTTGTTTATCTCAAATCAACGGAATACATTCTGCGCAACAACCATAAACCGGACTAGTTCATGTTGATCTTCGTCAAGCTTCGTCTACAATTTGGACTTCTACATCAACACATGTCAGACAGCATTCAGGTTCAATTGGCTAAACTTGGTGAGTTCGTTCCATTTTGTAAATTTGTATCTTTTCAAACCAGTAACGTTGGGAGATCACCTTTTTGTGGTGCGTTACTGGTATAAGATCTACTACCGAACCCTAGTCGTGACAACTTCAAACTAGGGAATCAAGATTTTTCAGTAATCAAAGGATTACATTTTAGTGCTTGCTACTTTTTATGACTTGATAATAGTGACAAGACTCGGGTAGTGACCACCGTCGTTATGCATTTATTTCTATATTGTATATTTCAAATCAAAAATATTGTTTATGTTCATAGAGTTTACATAATCCTTTTCCCTTTGTCCCCTTTGTCCTTCTCCTTTTCCTTTCCCTCTTCTCTTTTCAGAAAGCGAGTAATGGCGCTGTAGCCATAAGCCATAAAAGGCTAGGACAAGAGTTGGTGCTCATGTCCCTACCATCAGAAGAAAATAGAGCATTACTTAACCTTTCTAGCTTTGATGCGTCCAACGACCAACCAATCATATAATTACCAAAATCGGGACGCACGTTTCATCCATTTATTGGCTTCTGAAGCACCGTGTGTAAAGCTTCGATTTAAACAGGCTCGATGTTTTCGGAATCATCTTGCCCCTTAAATGCTGCACAGGAGGCCTGGCCGTTTTGATATGTGTGACGCACCTTCGATGTGAAAAATATATCAAATAGACATGAAAAATTATGGAGGTATATCCATCATTTTCCAGGATGCTTTCAAGAACTGGCTGTGTTGGTGTTAGATTAGATTAAATTAGATTAGATTAGATCGATCTTGGAGTTCAGCTCGGTAGTATGGTGCCCGTATCAAGCAGTTTGGATAGCGAGGATTGAATCTGTTCAAAGGAAATTTGTTCGGTATGCCTTTCGTCACCTTCCTTGGAATAACCCTGTGAACCTTCCGCCGTACGAAGATCGTTGTCAACTCCTGGGTCTTGAAACACTAGAACATAGGCGGACGATTAGTCAGGCCGTGTTCGCAGCGAAAGTACTTATTGGTGATATCAAATCTCCAGGAATCTTGGCTGAATTCGAAATCTACGCACCCGAACGAGTTCTTCGGTCGAGGAGTTTCCTGCATCTTGGACCTCGTGGTGCGAACTACAGCTTGCATGACCCAATACGGTTCATGTCTGGGCGTTTCAACGAGTTTTACGAGTTTTTCGACTTTAACTGTGCAGCGGAAACCTTTCGTCACCGTATTCAACGCAGACTCCTGAGATGGTGAGTTGCTGCCCATTTAATGTACACGTGAAGGATTGTGCTACCTTTTTATCGTTCAACAAGGAAACTCATGCTGAAAATGATAAGTTTTTAAAGAGTAGTGAAATTATTTCACTATCACTGCAGAACATTTTATTTTTACGGTAGATGCACCTAAATAGTAAGATAACATTTTAAAAAGGGATCCAAATAATATACTCTGTTTCCATACTGTTTTATGTTTAAAACAGAGATTCAGAATGACAACGATGACGTAGAAGCTCGAATCATCATTTTCAAATCTTAACACTACGCTGGAATCGCTTGGTCAGTCACCAATTACTAAAACCAAGGTGAACCGTTCGAAGAAGTGCACTTAAGTGGGGAGAGAAGAATTCGAAAGCTACAAAAGCTTTAAAAACTTAATTTGATGCAGTTCTCAGCAAAGAATGCATTTCTCCAGAAACAAATCCCGGAAGCGGACAATATGCAGCAGCTGGAGATGAAATTATAAGGCATCTGAAAGAAAAGTCTCGGATTTGTGAGAAAAAAAGCGACAAAATTCAAATTTTGTCAGTACCACCAAAATCGTGGAGTTTGCGCAAAATTCTAAGTAAGTTAAATTGATCTAGAGCAGAATTTGAAACTAATCATTTGTGATTGATAATCCACAGACGAGATTGTAAAAAAGGCCATCCTCTGTCAGAAGACGTCGTCCAGAAGGTTTTAGCATTTTACCGTGAGGCTGACGTAAGTAAGGGTGTTATTTATTAATTTTGACGTAGGACTACGTCTGTGATTTCTATATGGGGGTAAACTTTGTGAAAACCGAAAATGGAACGTGTAACAAAATTATAAATGATGTTGAACGTTAATAACTCAGCTGCCCCTGGACCAATTTTAATAATTTTAACACGAATCGATCATAAATATTTCTACGCGTCTGATAAATTTAAGATTTTATAATTTTTCAAAACGTCACTTTTGAAAATTGCACGAATGTGCAACTGTTACTTTGATAGTTAAAATTATCACCGATTGCCTGCGAAAAGCGATTTCCCCAACACAGATTTCAAAGTAAAATTCCATCCGGTCTCACCATGCGGTGTTTTTTTAATAATCGCGTGGTGAGTGGTGATGTTCTCCAGTACACAACCAAAGGTCCCCGCAAGCAACTAGCTATCAAGGCTGCCCGCAACCGCTGATCGAATGCAGTTCCAATCACCGTATGTGGTGTTGTCCGGTCGTCGGCATAAGCAGCAGCAGCAGCAGTGCATGCGGTACGTGGCGTTAACATTGTTCTCCAGTACACAACGAAAGGCTGCCTGCAAGCAGCGAACTGCAGCCCACATGAGCATCCACAGAAGGAGGAAGAAGCCGCACCGCTATTGATCGGAATCAGGAGCTCTTCGTGAGTCGCTATGGGCCATCGATGTCAAGCGCGTCATACAAAAGAGTATAAACAGATAGAACCCCGCTCAAATTCCTATTCCTACACAAAACACAAGCTCCTGCTGCAGTTAACAAATAACATTTATTATATAAGACCACGTAGTCCTACGTCACCATAGCGTACAACCCCATATGGCTGTCCCTTGTAGTTTTTTCCTTGATTTGTTTTCCGTCGATCTACCTATCGACCCGTCGAACCCTACCTATCGACCCATTAACTTATGGACAGGGGACCAACGGTTTTACTTACCCGAAGGAGGCGTAATCAGAGATTTTATGCCTCAGAAAATCCCGGCGATGCCGACTGGGACCGAACCCAGGCCCTTTGGAGTAAGAGGCAATCACGCTTACCAGTACATCACCGTCGCCTCTTAACAAAATTGTAAATATTTTGACTTTTAGTGCATTTGGCGCTTACTTGTGAATCGAGCTGCTATTTTTTTTAATACTGCAATAATTACGAAATAAGTGAACCACTCTAGAATCATTCAACGTAATTAATGCAAGTGATAGTTAAGTGCTGAGTTGCTTATCCTAGCATTTAATGAATAATACAAAAATATTTATTGTTTTTTTCATCGCTGTATGGAGCCCTCTATATACTACTTATGGGGTGCTTACATCTGTGCTAGTTTTCTAGCGCTAGTGTACTAGAACTGTACTGAAAAGTAGTTAGCATAATGTAATCAGGGCGTCAGCATCTGCCAGCATGAGATTTCAGGAGCAACTGAAATTCGTGCTAGTTTGTTGAGCAGGTTGAGAGCTCGAGAACCAGCATCTATGTAAACAGGCCATTAGACATTTTTTGAGAGATTTTACTAGACCCTGGCTAACCTCCCTTAAGCTGCCTACGCAGTTCCACATCGATTGCTTTCTACAAAGTCTTACACCCACCCTCCGCCCTTAGAGCGTGACATAATTAATTATAGCTAGATCCTCCGAAAATACTGATTAACAAGAATCTTAACAAAATCCCAAAAAATGTATGCTCAAAATATATGAATGGTAAACCTACATGCAGAAAAGTATCAAAATCCAAGAGCTCATTATCCAAAGGATCTGAGCACTTTGGCTAAAAGTACCAACTAAACTCTCCTTGGTTGGTTTTCACTTTGAATTACCTCCCAAAAAAGTCTCATTTAAATCCGCCACAATACGGTGACTCTCAAACACTTATCCCATCCCAAGCCCAGTGCTTAGAGTTTCCTGTGGGAATTTGACCTAATTATAAAAGTAAATTGAATCAAGTTTGCCTGCGGCACTGCTCAATAATATAGAACCTCTTCAAATCTCGTTAATGATTACCACAGCATCATCATCATCATCAACATCATCATCATCAACATCATCATCATCATCATCCTCAAAGGTAGCCAGCGCAGAGCAGCCATGAAACAATCGTGTGAAAATTGAACAATTTTATGGCGCTAATATTCGGCCCATTCTCTTTTGTACCTCTTTGCCAGTTGTTGCGCGTCGTCGTCCATTTTCGGAAGCTGGCCCAACCAGGCGGACAGGGAACGGACCTCGTTAATCAATCATGGAAACAAGACGGCGCATAACTTGCCGGAGCACACGGCCAGCATCTTGCCAGCTTGTATTTGCTGCTGTTGTATGTGGTGAGATTCGTTCTTCAAGATTGCTGCGGCTGTATTAAGCAAATGGGCTGACTGATGATGTTGATCCATGAGAAAAGGCATCAATCTTGTCTATACTAATTAGATTACGTCGAATCTCTGCAAAAGGTAGCACCGTTTTGTGGTCGAAAATATCAGCGCTGATATTTGGGAATGCGGTATTTCGGGTCCGCTGGAGTTTGTAACAATTTATGTTTATGTAATTAGAAAACTTGTTCGAAATGGCGACAGTTTTTCGTTGAAAATTCACTGCTGTCGAACTCGCATTTCAATTAGTTCTGAGTAGTGACTCGCAGAAAGTGGCGAAACGCAATGCTTTTAGAAACTTTGTCTGCAGAAGGATCAATTTTCGGAAAGGATACCGAAACCACATTCTCGGCACCGGTATCATTTGTCGCTTGGGCAATACCAATTCCGGCAGGTAGTGAAATTACATTTTACGAGAATTAGTCTTCCTGCCTTTCGCAGTGGCACTAGTATTCCCACTGGCTCCACTGGCTACTGACTTTCCGGACTTCTGTTGGCTCTGTAGCTCTGTTACTGGCAGCAGTCAAGCATCCTCTTCTGCTGCATCTGAGCTCTGTCTAGGCAAGAGGAAAGTTTCCATTTCTGCTTTTGAAAATTGCATTTCACGAGCCAGAGAAACCTGTCAGACAGGAAAATTTGTTTGACAAGGTGCTTGCGAGTGAAATTTTCCATTTACAACGGAAAACAAATCCAACGAAGCCCTGGAGGGTGGTACGGGAAAGAATTGGGCGGGATTGAATTAAATAATGAATAAAATACGGATGCAACATTGTTGTTCGATTTGTACTGCAGCAGTTGGCCTCGGGAGGTGGAATGTTTCCGCCCCAATGATCTCTAGACGTTAAACAAGGATTACAGATACCCATCCTATTCTGCAGCAGCACCGGATCGGATTCGATGAAAAGTACTTTATAGAAATCGCATTAACACACGGCTTACGGATATTAATTTCATGCTGCTGATGGAATAATCGCTAATTTAACGGCATCCTTCCGTTGTTGTACAGGACATAGTAATCTGTGCTCACTCTTCCACAAATGTTCCGGAACTGTACCGTGTCCCGTGCACATGTGTAAATTCGCACACTCCCGAGCATCAAATTCGATCAATACGTCCAACATGTAGGTATCGATATGCTCCGCTTGACAGCCTCCTTTGCCACGTTTGAGTTCGACCTGCAATGGCGTTCTTTTTCTACCTTATTACACGATATGTATCCCTACCGGAGCTGCTGTATGTGTGCCACTAGTCTGAACAGACTCGCCTAGTGTCAGACGGTCGTTGTACTCATAAAATGGGTATTCTGTGTTCGAGAATAGAATGCAACATAGGTCGTCTAATGCAGACACTGACTGGTTGGTAGGAACCGCAGCACGGGAAGCTGGCAGCAAAGTAATGCACACGGCACGGCGGTGATGGGGCCTCCCTTAGCTCAGTCAGTAAAGACGCAGCTACAAAGCAAGACCATGCTGGAAGTGGCTGGGTTCGATTCCCGGTCCGGTCTAGACATTTTTAGAGTTGAAAAATTTCTCGAATCTCCTGGGCACACAATTATACTAATGCAAAAATGGTAAAGGCATCGAAAGCTCTGTGGAAGTGCATCTAGAACACTGAGTTGAGAGCATGCAATAAGCTAAAATGCGATAAGCATTAAGCTTGACATGCGAAGGAGAAGAACGGCGGTGGTTTAAGACAGTATAATCGGAGCGGATAAAGTAATGCAGAAAGTGGAGCAATGAACCAATGACCACACACGGCACCGGTTGGTTGATTATTTGTCGGCGCCGTTGACGAGAAATGTGGACAAATCAAAGGATGGCTAGAAAGGCTCGGCTGAGTGAGTGGGTGCAGTGTGCCTACTTAAAGGGGACCGATGAAGTCTGATTGCTTTGAAATGTCCAATGTTATGGGTGGTATCCGGTCATTCGGTTGAACGACGTTAGATCAAATGGATCGTTAGGCAGAATGATTTGAAATGACATATTAGGCTGAAGCACTGTCATTTGAAAACTAATTGGCATATCACTGTGATATATCCATCAGACAAAAGATAAGACCGTGTTATTAGAAAGTATTCATGTTCGGATTTTCGATAAATTGTTCGGAAATTATTTATCTCAAATTTCAGAGGGTTGTAAATTGGCAAATTTTGCAGTATCGAACATTTCTCTAAGTCTCCGAAGCATAAAAATAATGCCAATAAGTCTTGAAAATTGGGCTATATCATGGATTGCTGTAAATTTGATCATTATAAAATTATTTCAAAGTCCAGGAATTACATCATCAATATTTGATGATCATAAAATTGATTTATGGAATATGAACATTTATGGAATTTGAAAATTAGACCCACAAGACTTTATTATTATAAATTATTCCACTCTAGGAATAAAATACTGATAACTTTTCAGGATCAATTCTGATCGTCTTCCGGTCTTCGACACAGTTGTTGAGTATATAATTTCCTTTATCGCAAGCTTGATCTAGCGTCTAGACGGAACTTTGTGGAAACTAACCTCAACAAAAATTGGCTAAGAATTTCTAGAAAACAATGGGCGGAGGGGTGTGTATGTGTTTTTGAAAATTTGTATGCTGTAGTCAGACATGGAAAATTATTTGCATTCATTTCGTGCATTCATTTACATTCATTTGCCCCTAACTTTTTTCATCAACAGAATTCCGCAAAATGATGTATTGAGCTTTTGTAGGTTTTGTTATTAGCTACAACTTTTGTAAATAATTTAAATCCGTATCTCTTATGCATGACGAACCAGAGTGAACAGAAGCCACTACTGTTTTCCAGTGAATGTATTTCATATTCACTGAAAAACAGTAACAAGTTCTGCCCGCTCTAATTCGTGATGCATAAGAGATAAGGTTTTGAGTTGTGGGTAGACGTTGTAGCTTTTCAACATTTTCTTGTAACGTACAAAATATCATTATAGCATCCAATAATTCCATAATTCTAAAAATATATTGTATAGCGAAGTGAGTCGAAGCAACCCTTTTTGCACCAAGTTTTTGAAATGTGTGTGTGTCTACAATCCATTTCCCACTGGCCGGCAGTGCTTTTATGGAAGAAAATTGTTTGCACCTATTTTTATACATAAATGCAAACAGTTTTAGGCCTGGTGATGGAAGGTGATAGCTCTACTGTACATCCAACGACCCATTTCAATAATGCCTGTTCATACACGTACATTCTGAGATCGCCTTCATATTCAATAAGTCCCGCATGAACACATAGATATATCAATTAGATACATGTAATGCACTCACACCATTAGTATCAATGTTCCACCATATCGTATCTTCAAGTGATCTTCGCAAGCGCCACATTTCGTTCAGGCTCTTTGGAACTACATGTGATGAAATATGAAACGCACATTTTAAAGTGAATTGCACATAACAATGTTCATCACTTACTCACACATGAAATCTGCCTCGACCAACCTGGCAGAACGCGCCTTAACCCTCACTGAACCCAAGGGCAGGGTTAACCATATGAAGTACTAATGTTCCAAAAATCACATGGAAACATTTTCTCTGTAACAGTAAGAGGAAGAGGAGACAACTGGCTTCTTACTCTTTTATCTCTATCTCTATCTCTATCTCTATCTATATCCCTAGCTTACGCACTTCAAATCGGCCAACCAGGAGCTGGTTCGCGTTTGACAGAAAAGTGGTTCGTTTTCGCCTCCGTATTGTCACCTCTTCCTCTTAGCTGTAACATAGCTCAATCGGAGAGGATAATGATATATTGCTTACCTGCTTTGTTGCAATATACACACAGAGAAAGAAAAATACCCTAAATTTAAGTTCTATTTACTTAATTTTGGGTAATTTTGATTTTTGCATCCCACTCTCACTTTTTGTTGTTGTCAAAAACGGAACGAGAGATTCGATTTTCTCATGACTATCGTTCAATAAGCTACTAGTGAGTATATGAGATATTCTCAAATTTGAGTCAATTGAACTTAATTTTGGGTAGAAAATACTCCCAAGTAAGTAACTACTTTTGCCGTAGTCAAATGTAAACTACTATAACCGGTTTACTGAAAATTAGCGTATTGAACGGAACATGGGAGACTAGTGAAAAGAACTTAATTTTGGGTAATTTATCGGTTCCGTGCATGGATGAGCTTGACCTGAATCGAGAAAAGACATAACATAAAATTCCCATTAACACACGTGTATCATATTCGGCTTGACTTCGTGAAGCATCCTGCCAACAATTTCTTCGTTTCCTTCTACCCGAGTGAACTGTGTCGCACAGGCTGCTTGTCATGAAAAAAGGAAGAAGATTATATTATTATTGCTTCTCACTTCTGACATAGCGTTATCGTTCGGTTCGTTATTTGCTTGTCATTTTCTGGTGGGGTGAATGATTTGGAAGCTCTATTTGTCAATATAGAGCATTTTATAAATCAGTGACACAAATGGAATCTAAATAGATAAAATGAAAAGATCTCACCCGATTGGCCTAGTGACTTTGCAGCGTCATGTTTTCGAAAATGCTTTATTTAATGTTCCTTGAACCACCGCAATCACTGATAACGCTCTTCTAGCTCGCATCCACAAAAGAACACACTCCACGCATGATAAAGGTCATGTGTTTTCGAACTTTCTTCTTTAATATACACAAAGACGTTGCTCATCGCAGCAACAGAAAAATAGATCAGCGCGCTAGAGGTCATACCGGGCAACCGGTAACATAAAAAATCGATAGCACACATTTATTTTATCATCAAGTACTTAACTCGAAACAAACCGGATGGAAAATAAATAATCTCTAACAGCCACACAATAATAAGGTATGATTAACTTTTCTTCCATATAATTTTCATTTTTGCTTGGCTGGCACTTTTATCACCAAATCTGGTAATCTAACATAACATGATAGAACGTGTGTGCGGTATCTATTCTTATTCGATCACACCTCACTCGCTTGAACAAAAGCCTGGCTCATCGCACCAACCGAACAATAGATCAGGCGTGATTGAGGTCATATGCCGGATAACAAAAAACAATGTGAGAGCACCCAAAACACCATTGCATCATTAATTCCAGAACAAAACGTTTGCAAAAACTAATTCCAACTATTGCTTTTTCCTTCTGCACTTAAAAAGCCATTTGCTTTTTCCCGATGCATTTCTATTCACTTAAATGCAATCATATCGGGATGTTTGGAGCCATTGAAAAACCAAGCCGTGCTAGGACTTCTCATTTGTTTGTCGACTTTGCGGAGTTGAATTAGTATTTCTTATACCAGAAAGTAAATTATTCGCCATCAGTAATTTTGCTTCGTTAAGAGAAAAACCTTCTTACGCTGATCCCAAGTAACATTTTAAGTTTTATGAAATACTACAAAGCAACTATAAAACAACATTCATAAAACCCTGGTCAAGGCTATTTTGTCATTAATGCATCCACCAAAACCTCATTAAGACTAGAATATGTCTAGTTGGCCCACCCTGGAGAAGGTTCTGAAGGGTGTATTCTCGAAGCTCTTCAAGATTGATTTACTGCAAAAGGTTGTATGACGAACGCATTGATAACCATTTGAAAGCTACAATAAAAGCTATTTAGCAACAATAAAAACCCTTTCCGAGCCAAGCATCAATCAAGATAGAAAAGGGTTTATGAATCCGATCTTATTAAAATAATGAAAATAGAAACTGATGGTATAAAAATCTTGTTGAATATCCAAATTTATTACAATAGTTCTCATTAAGTGGCCTAGTTTTAAGTGCCATATTAAATTTTATGTGAAATGTACGTGAAAACATCGAAAAAAATTAAGTCTACCCTCGTAAAACGTCGATTTGACTAATTATTTAACATAGAAGGCGGTTTTATCCCGATGGATTGGAAGCAGTTACTCAGATAGTTTGCGATACTGTTTTACAACATTTCGCATGTCGAACAGCTGGAAGTGCAATCTTTCCCGAAAAAAGATCCCCTTCTTCCGGATGGTTACAGAAGTGCACCATCCAACGTTGCAGGTATGTACGCTTGAATGAAATTTTCGAAGATTTGAT
Organism: Ochlerotatus camptorhynchus; assembly: GCF_037179485.1. NCBI lineage: Eukaryota > Metazoa > Arthropoda > Insecta > Diptera > Culicidae > Ochlerotatus > Ochlerotatus camptorhynchus. Next base: position 4,851,041 of record NW_027040701.1, read on the forward strand.
TCTAAAATCGCTGCCATGGATCGGAAACCAGCTAATCTCCGCTTACGAACAGTTTCAGTGGTTTGCTGTCGGTTGATACTTCGCAAGATCTGGAGAAGGCTGGTATGTGTTTTAACTTTCGACAATGTTTTATAGCACCGCTCAGTTTACTCTTCTCCGCCCGATGGTCAGTCGTTGATGGTGTGCTGATTCTTCTAAGGAAGTAAATTTTTCTGAAATTGACTTGAATTTTTCATCCTACTTCGTCTATCCTATGAGATTTTCTTGTCATAAAATTGGCATTTTTTTTTATTATGAGGAACCATCTTTTAAGCTCAATTTGTAAACAGAGTAATTGGGGAGTTAATGATGCACTTTAAAAAGCCTAAAAAGCAACAATAAATGCTTTTTGCTCTAATGCAAAACCAAATGGTTTAATGGTTGCTTTTATAATGATAGAACACGTTTATAAAGTTTTTTATCAAGACATTAATAAACAATTGCTAATGACGTTTATGCTTGAATTACAGAACAGTTTTAAGGAGGGATTGATAACCGTTTTAAATTTATTTTTAAAACGAGACAGTTTTTGACTTTCTTGCAAGACTATAAAAGGTTTTTAAAACAACAAAAAGCTGAATTACTGAGCAGGAATGTTTTACACTTTGAAATGCTATATTTAAACTATTTGGATTGTTCATTGTCGTTATAAAACCATCATAAATCAGAGTGGATGCTAAATGGTTACTGGATTGTTACTTGGGATAACTCTATTGAAATGGAAACCGTAAACAATCAAGTGAAATGGAATTCAGTTATGTTTAATATACATAACATCTAGGAAATAAACCAATGACAGAACTATTGCTTTTTCCTTCTGCACTTAAAAAGCTATTTGCTTTTTCCCGATGCATTTCTATTCACTTAAATGCAATCACATCGGGATGTTTGGAGCCATTGGAAAACCAAGCCGTGCTAGGACTTCTCATTTGTTTGTCGACTTTGCGGAGTTGAATTAATATTTCTTATACCAGAAAGTAAATTATTTGCCATCAGTAATTTTGTTTCGTTAAGAGAAAAACCTTAGATTTTCGCGGTTGTGCGATATACATTTAAATTAAACATAGAACTGAATGCGATCAAGCCAAACAAGTCACTAGGTTAAATTGTTCACTACTTTTTAGAAATTCTCTGCAGACCACTTCAAAAATTGAAGAAATTTGTGCTATAGGGAGTCTCAGAATGTCTAAGCACGATTTGTACCCCTGATAATGTAACTCTGTTTGCAGCAAATTCGATTTTTATTTCGTATTCATGTTCTCTATAGTATTCTCTTACAGTTTAACGTAGAAAATCCGAGATCCGTTCAGTCGTAAGCCAAGGATCGGATTTTTGATCAAACGCTACTCATTAGCTTCAGCACAGATGCCTTTCCAACCAATTTGGATACTTTTTCCCGTCTTGCGCAAACTTTGTAACGGAATCCGCTGCTTTTACATGTTTCCGCAAATATGCTTTGGTCAGGGCTCAAATAGTGTCGATTGGCCTGGCCTGGGGACAGTTTGGTGGATTCATCTCCTTGAGTACGAATTGGACTTTGTTGGCTTTATACCAGGCTACCGTGTCCTTGGAGTAATGAATCGACGCCAAATCCGGCCAAAACAGTACTGAGGCGTCGTGTTTGTGGATCATGGGTAACAGACGCTTGATTAAACACACACGCTCGAAAACATCGGTTGTCATTGTCTCCGTTGTCACAAACGGTTTGTAAAGCATACCACACTCACAAATGGCTTGCCAAACCATAGCCTTTTTATCGAATTTGACTTATCAGCATCGTCAACACTTCGTCCATCACGAACGGTGTAGTATTTATCTCCAGGAAGAGTTTTGTCACATTTCACGTATGATTCATCGTCCATAATCAGGCACACCGATTTTCCGCACAGCAATTGGTCGAATTGGTAGGACTTCCGAGCCCTCGGTTTGACGGATGCCACTTGTTTTTCACTCCGCTTTGGCTTCTTCTGCTTCGTATACGTCTTTAGACCCATTCTTGCCTTATCCCGCTGGACGTTACTCTTCGAAGATCCCACTTTTTTAGCCACGTCTCGAACCGAAGCACTTTTCTTGCGAGTGAAAGCTTGCACGATATTCCGATCCAGATTTTGGTCAACAGGATTCGGTTTACGTCCAGATTTTTGCCTGTCCTGGAAAGTTGCTTCATCGCCATTTCCAAAACCTACGACTGGATGCCTTCCTTCGAATAACAACTGGAGTGCGGTAAAAATCGGTAGAACTGTTTCAAACACATCGTTGGTACTTGAGCGGTCGGCGATCATCTCTTTTTGCCAGTGGTGGCGGAGGGGGGGACACCCCTCACCATCTCTCTCCAAAGGGGGAGTTTGGTAAAGAGAGATGATAAAACCGATTTTTTTTTTTATAATTACTTTATTTGTACAGGCTCAATCGAATAAACTTTACAGAGCCGAGTTATCCTTTGCGTTATACATTATTACTGTCTTAAATTTAAAGTTAAAGGAACTGGACCGAGTACTCGCGGTCGTCTCGAGGTTAGTGGAGATTTACAATTTTTGGATGGGAAAAGGGAAGAAGGAGGTTTTAAATGTGGTTTACGATATAACTATTTAATTAATCCTAAAACATGAAATTATTTCTATTCATCTTGAAAACAAACATTGAAAAAAAAACCCACACGTACAAAATACAAACTAAGCACAAGGTTAATCAAACTTACAATCTAAGGTTAATAACCTTAAAGTAAACATATATGAGTTTCATAAACTCCAGATCGCGTCTAGCCAAAACATCCCGAACTGGAACATTAGGTTGTCTACCTCGAGCCCGAAGGGAATCATAAAAATGTGATCTGACTCCACGATACTCCGCACAAGACCAAAGGATGTGATCAGCGTCCTGGTAACCTTGTCCACATTCACAGAGATTGCTGTCTCCCAACCCCACACGGAACAAGTGAGCGTTTAGACAATAGTGATTGGACATGAGACGAGACATCACGCGTATGAAGTCTCGACTCAAGTCCAACCCTTTGAACCATGCAAACTTCGACACCTTAGGGATAATTGAATGTAGCCATCGTCCCAAGCTCCCTTCACTCCATTGATGTTGCCAGCTAACGAGCGACTGCTGACGATAAATAGAGAAAAATTCACTATAGGCGATCTGTCGATCATAAATGTCGCCTTCCATAGCGCCCACCTTCGCAAGTGAATCCGCCTTCTCATTGCCCAAAATTGAGCAATGCGAAGGGACCCACGCGAAGGTGATGATGAAAGAGCGCACGGATAAAGTACTAAGCAGTTCTCGTATTTTCAAGAGAAAATACGAGAAGTGCTTTACCGGCCTAATGGAACGGATAGCCTCGACAGAACTGAGACTATCCGTAAAAATAAAGTAGTGGTCTGGAAGAAGTGAAGCAATAGTTTCCAAGGTGTAGTGAATTGCTGCCAGTTCAGCCACATACACAGAACAAGGAGCTTCAAGTTTTCGAGAGGCGCTATGAAATTCATTAAATACACCAAAACCAGCGGACTCCTCTATTAGAGATCCATCTGTGAAAAACGTTCTTGCAGAATCAACATGGCCAAACTTTGCAGCGTATAATGACGGAGCAATCATAGGACGATGATGCTCTGGAATTCCGCGGATTTCCTGCGTCATAGATAAATCAAAATTCACTGAATTGCCGAAATCGGAGAAGATTACACGATTGGGAATATTTCTTGAAGGGCTGACATCCTGTGTTAAATATAGGTAGTACAAAGTCATAAAACATGTTTGAGGATTTAGCTCCAGAAGCTTCTCAAAATTTTCGATCACCAGTGGGTTCATTACTTCGCAACGGGTGAGGAGCCTCAGAGATAACTCTGAAAAACGGACGGATAGTGGCAACATGCCCGCTAACACTTCGAGACTCATAGTATGAGTCGAGTGCATGCATCCTAACGCGATACGAAGACAACGATACTGGATCCGTTCCAGCTTGATGATGTGCGTTTTAGCTGCCGACTGGAAGCAAAAACTACCGTACTCTAAAACCGATAAAATCGTTGTCCGGTACAACGTCAGAAGATCTTGTGGATGGGCTCCCCACCACGTTCCGGTAATTGATCGAAGGAAATTGATCCTTAGTTGGCATTTTCGTCTCAGATACTCAATGTGGGATCTCCAGGTGCATTTGGAATCGAACCAGACCCCGAGATATTTAAAAGACATGGAATGAGTGATCGGTTTACCCAAAAGTTGAAGCTTCGGTTGTGCTGGGCTATGCTTCCTAGAAAAAACGACCAACTCAGTTTTCTCCGTGGAGAATTCCATACCTAGCTGAATAGCCCAAGTAGACAAATTGTCCAAGGTATCCTGTAAGGGTCCTTGCAGGTCAACCTCTTTTGGCCCTGTGATAGACACTACGCCGTCATCTGCAAGTTGTCTCAACGTGTAATTGTCACTAAGACAGACATCAATTTCTCTAACGTAGAAATTGTACAAAAGGGGGCTTAAACATGAGCCTTGGGGGATACCCATGTAGCTAAATCGAAAAGCTGTAGAGTTTCCATGAGAAAAGCTCATATGTTTTTCTGACAGCAAATTGTACAAAAAATTATTCATTAATGGAGACAATCCACAAGCGTGGAGTTTCTCTGAAAGAACTTCAACGGATACTGAATCAAAAGCCCCCTTGATATCCAAGAACACAGAAGCCATTTGCTCTTTCTTAGCAAAAGCCAACTGAATTTCCGAGGAAAGCAACGCGAGACAGTCGTTCGTTCCCTTACCCCTACGGAAACCAAATTGAGTATCTGAAAGAAGGTGGTTCGTCTCAACCCATTTGTCGAGGCGAAAAAGGATCATTTTCTCCATCAATTTCCGAATACACGACAGCATCGCGATGGGCCGATACGAATTGTGATCCGACGCGGGTTTATCAGGCTTTTTAATGGCTATCACCCTTACTCGTCTCCAATCGTCGGGAACAATATTGAGCTCCAAGAACTGATTGTACAAGTTCAACATGCGCCTCTTAGCGACGTCTGGGAGGTTTTTCAGCAAGTTGAACTTTATTCTATCAGATCCCGGGGCAGAATTGCCACACGAAAGGAGAGCGAGTGAAAGTTCCACCATTGAAAAAGGCTGACTGATTTCGTCTACCGAATTCGCGGTTTCGCGAGGAATCAACTGCGACGGCACGGAATCCGGACACACTTTTCGCGCGAATTTAAGAATCCATTGATCCGAGCATTCCTCGCTTTCGTTGTTAGTAGACCGGTTACGCATTCTTCGCGCCGTACAATAAAACCGATTTGTACCTTCATTAAAAGTTGTCCTAGCTCGCTATCTACTCTTCTATATGCAATTTTCACACTGCCGTAATCTAAACGGAACTATCAATTCTATACTTTCATCTCCTCCTCATCGATGGTATAAAAATTACCACTTCAGTCAGTTAATCGAAATTAGCATCTTCAACTATGAAAAGAACGTTTAAATGAATTTTCATGTTCAGATGGATCAGCAAATCAGACCGGACAATCCCATATTCTTCGGTTCAATGATTGGGCCCTCGCAAGAGTCTCGACCCGTCTGCTGCTGGACAGGGGTTGAACAGGTGTCTGTGACAGGTTGGAAGGCCGCAGAATATCAGTGTCCACCCAGCTAAAGCTCCTTCCATTTTTAGTTTTTTTTTTCGTTGAACTCCTTCTCTCAACAAGTTGGTTAATCTTAGCCTTTAGGAGAAAGACGCTTAACACTTTTTCGGCGAATTTATGATCCTGTTTCACTTCATGGTTCTTTTCTATGCCTGTTCAGATAAGTTAGTACTTTTATTAATTTTCTCTACTGCGCTAAATCAATCAAGTAGAAATAAGAAAGGATGTAGGTTACGCGCTCGAATAATTGAAGTTTCGATAAATATTTAATCGTATAGCTGGAAAAATCTTAACGATTAATCGTTAATCGAATGATTGGACTTTTAGGCATCCCTAGAAAAAAGTAGAATTTCATGTTTTTGGTGGTCCTTCGAAAATGTCGAACAGCAGAATTGCAACCAGCAAGTGTAACCCAAGAACCAGAAGCGGTGCGATGCTAGTTTTCATTGCTATGACGACGAATGAATTAAGGGGCTTAGAAGCAGAGGGGTGAAAGTCACTAACCTATTTCGCATCTATTTCTGCGAAGCTCTTCTATCATCCTGAAGAAAAAAACGTATCCATGAATGTGTTTGCCATCGAGATATTAACGCAACAGAAAGTCGATGAAGATAATCGATTAAAATCAGCTTCCAAGTTTGGTTACAAGATTACAACTCTGGAGAGCATTTTGTGTGGTCGTTGGGGTCGTGTGGTTCTGAATATGGCGATGAGTGTGCAAAATGTTACGCAATTGCATCCTCCCTATTCGCACACGCCCGAAGATCGGAGGCGAATGCCACTTCGACTTGTTTCGTCTACTTACGACTCTCTGATGGTTGTGTTGGGGAAGCAGTATATGCATGTACGTAATTGTACGTGGATTTGTTATTTATTTCATTGCTGTTGGACAATGCTTGACATTTACAACTTTTTTAGTTTCTAGTTAAAAATCAACCGTCAAGCATTGCTATTGGTGCGTAGAAATATTTCTGATCGATTAGTGATAAAATTATTGAAATTGGTCCAGGGACAGCTGAGATATTAACGTTCAAAATCTTTCATAATTTTGTTACATATAAGATTTTCGGTTTTGACAACATTTACAGGTGCGTGAAAGAGCTTGGCACGATCGGTGTTGATGTTGATTCACTTGCAACTATTTTTGCAAAAAATAAAAAAAATAATTAAGTTTTTTCGAAAGAAATTGATATCGAAAGTGTATCAAAAGTGCTTCTGAACGTGTTTCGTAGTTGGATGGTGAAATTCGCGGTTGTTTACAGTGAAAATTCCGTATCACAAATTTTCTCACCGAGTTCCCTTTTTTTTTGCCGTTCGACGACATCGGGAATGCGCTCCCGGATATATTGATTTGGTGAGTACGTTCCAGTTGAGGATTGTTCTTGTACATTTCTCGATTGTATTTTCGAGGGGACGTGTCTGCTTTTGTGGGCAGTGCGTTTGATGGTCGGTTTGGTAGTATCCTTTTAAATATAATACCTCATGTCCAAATAACCTCGATTTTCGGTCTATTGATTCAATACTTCAGTATTATATTTTCAAAACATACAATTATGGATTATGTCATTTCATGGCACATAAAACAAAAAGTCTGTGTATAGGACCCAATAATCTAGGTTATTTGTATTTTGTAAAACATCTTTATTTTTTATTATATTTTTCATTCTACTACATGTTTTATATACATTATATATTACATGATTATATATAAACTCACTGGGAAGGGAGGGAGCATCAGGGCATCATTGAAGTTGTAACTGGACAATGGAGTGGAGTGCCAACCGGAGTCTAGGAGGGAATGTGTACTGTCATTTTAGATAGTTACATTTCACTCCAACAGTTGCAATGAATTTGACGTGCTCTTCTTTAACAAACCATCCCGTGGAAAGTTTAACATGTATTGCGAATTTCGTTATTCATTTTGTTGGATAATGTAAGAAGGAAGGAGTTTCTCTTATTCCCGCGGGTTTCGCGTAAGTGCCTCTGCTTATGGGCCCGTCCAACCCTTTTTGGCCCTTCATACAGCAGTATGTTGAATTCAGAATGATGACGGAATTTGATCTTGCTGTTGAGTGGAGCCGCATGCAGAGCAAGACCCAAGCTAGGATGGTCGCTACTTACATACATACATACAAACATATAAGAATTTTGGTTTTGACAAAGTGTACCTTCATATAGAAATCACAGACGTAGTCCTACGTCGGAAAAAAATAAAAATTTACTATTCAAAGTGACTGCATTCTGAAAATCTAGTCCAGTCCAAGTGTCTTACAATTTTGCAAAGGTCCAAAAATGTGTTTGACTATATTTTTTCCCGATTTGTCATCGAAATTCACGTTTTTTTTTTATTTCACGATCTCCCGGTTCACTGGTTACTTGCAATACATGCTAATAAAAGGCTGATATAATGCTAAAAAGGAAAAATAGTGGGCCTTTACAGTGCTATTATGGTAGCCCGTTACTGCCCAGGTAGAGGGGAAAAGCAAAACCAGAGCAATATAATATCTAATTTTAGCAACAATATCTTATTTTGGTTAGCAATACTGTTTTTGAATAATTCATTTGTCAACAGGATCTTTTGAAGCTTTAAACACGTAATTCGACAAAATTAAGCAACACCACTCTATTGATACACTGAATTAAAGACTTTCATTCATAAAAAAAAATTCCTTTAAGATTAAAGGAGCACATATATGTGAACAAGAATCCAGTACCCTCAAACTCCCGTCACATACCCTGCCAATCACATATGTGCTCCTGTTCTAGCTCCTAACTGATTGTTTAAGCCCGTTCTAGATTTGTTTGTTATTCATATCTTATGCATTGAAGCTCGCGAAAGGTTACCAAATATGGGTTCTTTTTATCATCCACAATAGTTTGGGGGGAGCGGGCGATCTGAGAGCTGAATAGATGCAAATAAAATAGGGAACACAACACCATTACCCTAACGACTAACCAACGCATGCTGCTCACACTTAACTTGTTCTATTTCTTTCTTCCCCTCATGTACCAATATTACCTACCTGAGAACAAATGGGAACACGGCCAGATTTTCAAAAGGAAGAAGAAGAAAAAAAAAGCGAGAAAACGTAAGATTAGGCCATTTGGAAACAGCCAATTTATACTGGACGGAACTGGTAAGTAGGATAAGAATTGTAAAAGGTGTGTGCTTGCATGATTTACCTATTTTAGAATTCCTTCAATTACTACTCCATTGCAGCACACACCTAATAATGATCACTAACATTCATATAGTTTCAGACATCAAAAGGTGAGTTGTAAAGTATAATTACCATGCATATAAGTTAATGTACCAGAACCTGGACGGACACGAGCCTACCCAGGGGAGGACCCGGATACGACCACCCATGTGTGTCTAGAGTATCGCACGAGCTGACGAGTGCAACGGGAAGGATAGTAGGTGTATAGACTAGGGGGTTAGTCCCTAGATTAGCCAACTTAGCGGTTGGCACAGCCTATACACTGAACAATTACAATTACAATTAGCAACAATATCTTATTATGTTATTGGTAAGATGTGTACTAAAGGGTGTCCCACATCAAATTGCATCACGGAAAAAAAACGGTGTAGAATATTACCCATTGGGTATTTTCTCTTGAAAATTTGGGTAGAAGTAGTTTAGAGTGTATTGTTTACACTGTATTTTTAAAGCTGTCAGTTTTGCGAAAGTTGGAAAAAAATTGCGTTACCCGAAAAGCAACGTCGCGAATTGATTTTGCGCAAGCAGCTGGAAAATCTTCAACTCCCTCATCGGGACATCGGAAAACAACTCGGAATCGTGCAGTCAACGGTGAGTCGTATGATTAAACGTTACTACGAAACTCTGAGCATGGAACGGAAGGAGAAATGTGGTCATAATGGATGTTCTATTAGTGATCAGGATCACAAGTGTGTCTTGAAAGCGTTTAAGCGGAATCCCAATGCTTGTGAATCCTAATCCCAATGCGGAATATCCAAGTCTTTCGTTCAGAGATCAAAGGACCGGGAGGGACTGCATACGTACAAAGTGCAGAAGGCTCCAAATCGTAACGAACGGCAAAATATGGTGGGAAAGTCACGGGCCCGGAAACGGTACACCCAGATGCTGACGAAATCTCATTGTCTCATCATGGATGATGAGACTTACGTCAAGGCGGACTTCTGGCAGCTTCCGGGCTACTGTCCTTCGCCGCCCAGCACAAGTTTGATGTTCCGAAGGAAGTAAGGAAGCAGACACTTTCAAAGTTGGCCAAGAAATACATGATTTGGCAAGCGACCTGCTCATGTGGCAAACGGAGTGCACCGTTCGTCACTACCGGGACTGTAAACGGGGAGATCTACCAGGAGTACCTACAGAAGCGACTGCTTCCTCTGTTGAAGCTACACGAGGGCCCTACGATCTTCTGGCCGGATCTAGCTTCGTACCACTATTCAAATGTTGTCCTGGAGCGGTACGAAGCCAACGGGGTCACTTTCGCACCCAAGGACATGAACCGCCCCAACGCACCGAAACTAAGGCCCATCGAAAAATACTGGGCTATTATGAAACAGGCACTACGGAAGCATCCCAAGGAGGTCAAATCTGAGGAAGACATGAAGAAAAAGTGGGTTTCCGTACGGAAGAAGCTTCAGACAGATGTTGTACAGAACCAAAAGTTTACTAATGGGACATATTATATTATCTGAAAGTTTGAAAAGGATCGGTCAACTAGATACTTTTCTCCAGCGTTTTTTCCGTGATGCAATTTTATGGGGGACACCCTTTATAACATCTTGATAGCTTTGTTTGAAAAATTCAGAACGTATCTAGAATATACCTTACAAAATAATTATATCCAGGATAAGCACAAATATCTACCAGCAAACAACCAGGCATTAGACTTTGAAAACTATAACAAACCCCAAAAGTGTGAGTATGATTTAGATAAATTTTATTTGTTTTAATCACTGGACTGCAAATCCGTATCCGAGCAAGATCCTAATTAATGGTACTTGAGAATGGCAATCCATTATCAGTGTAGAAATTTCGATGAAACTGTATTTTCAAAATTGACAGCGGTACCGGCCACGTCCTAACGGTCACCGAGGAAGGAAATGATTAAAATGCCCTTAATTAAAATGGCAGGTGTTTCTACTAGCGATCGAGAACACCTTTGCATCTTGAATTTATGTTAGATGAAAATGTTGCATGATTTACCAAAGTATGTAATGTGATTGTTTGTTTGCTTTACTACATTAATAACTCTATAATACGACTTCTTCTTCTTCTTCTTCTTCTTCTTCTTCTTTTATGCATTTCAAGCTTATTTCTTATCGCATATTAGCTTATTGCGTGCTCTCAACTTAAGGTTCTAGGTAATTCAATGGTTCGTTAAATAATAAGAATGGGCTATCAATTATAAAATAAAATAAAATAAAAATGGGACATAAGCGGCGCCGGTGGTGTAGTGGTAAGCGTGATTACCTCTCACCCCAGCAGGCCTGGGTTCAATCCCAGTCGGCGCCGCCGGGATGTTCTGAGGCATAACATCTCTGATCACGCCTTCCTTCGGAAGGGAAGTAAAGCCGTTGGTCCCCGGTTCATGAGTTGATGGGTCGATAGGTAGGGTCCAGGTGTGGGAGCTGCCTTCCTGGCGTCGGTAGCATTGGTGCTCAGCACGGAAAACAAAATCGACGGAAAACAAATCAAGGAAAAAAAAAAATGGGACATACCTACCTTTTCCACAAACCAAGCCTTCTAAATTGTTTAAGTCCACCAGCTACGGGATTATTGTTTTCTATTTTCTTAGAAAACAAAACGGATTTCGACATTAACGAAAACAAGTCAACGCATTTCCTTTCCCCCCTCATCCAATTTCAATAAACCTCTGTTTGTCGTTTTGGCAAATCGATCTTACACATGTTGCTGCAAAAGTGGTTCCTTCCCTAAAAATGGCAAATCATACGTACGATTCGAACTGGTTCCAGGGGAAAAATGGAGGCACAATAGAAGCTGGTCGCGTCAACGAGATTCAGTTGAAGTCAATATTTCAGTGGCTCTGCTCCGTAAATACCGGCTTTTGTTTTAAGCTATTTACGTGAACCGGAACAATGGTCCTTCCTGGAATAATATGGTATCCTCTCGGGGGAAATAGATTTACTGGAATCACAAATATCAGCCGATACTAATCCGTTGGATTTATTGTTTGCTTATCAATTATGTTGCACTACGGAGGAATGAATATCAATTTGTTCAGAGTAATCTCATTGCGATAGCACTCTATGCCTCTGAGTTCAATTGGCTTCATTCCGAATCTACAAATTTGAATTCCCAATGATGCAACCTGAACAATGGTTGTTGAAATACAATGCTCAAACTAATCTTATCGATGTCTCTTCTCCTATCCAGCTGTAACCTGAACCAATAATGCTTCGATCCTGCACATTAAGGAATAGAGCAAACTATCCCGTAGACCATTCGTTCCTCCATGTAAGCTTACATTGCAATTTCTAACTACGCCCTCGGCTCAAGACGTGACGAGAAGCGAAGAGAGCGGAGGGTGTAGCAAAAATGTTGTAAGATATTAGCATAAAATCGAAGAATCGATTATGGAAATTGCAATCTGTTGGAGAGGGACTGCGAGGGGAAACAGGAGATAGCAGCACGGGAGTATAGAAAAGCCTAATGGTATGATACATACGATCTTTCCAGTCTGAGCGCTGTGAATGAGAAATGATCAATATTTTTTTTATGAACCGATGATGTTTGTTGGCATCTTCTTACGAAAGGGTTTCCTTTTTTGGGGAAAAAGACGGCTTAAAATATAGGCATTTACATCAAGCGTCTTTTGTAGCCATTCAGATAGAAATATATTTCAGACAAATACAATTTTCCTTCCTCCTGTTCGGTGTCATCAAATCTGGAAAACATTTCAGTATTTCTAGAATAGTGAAAATATCATTTTCATTTTCATTTTGCAGCGTTTGGTGGGGCAATGGGAGCGCAAGTCAATCCAAAGCCGAGGATAAAGGAAGTGTAATGGCTGAATAGTCTATGCGGACCACTTGAACGCCATGGGAAAAGGAAGGGATTGAAGAGGTCGGTTATTGGGGGGTTTTGAGGAAATGACACATAGTGATGCTAAATGTAAAGAAACCGAAAATCCATCTCCCACTGATACATCCTTTCACATATATACCAAATTGATATTTTAAAGCAATAATCAAAATAAACAGACAATACATGAAAAGGCTAGTTGCCAGTTGCTTTAAAGGCTAGTTGCCTCCCTAAGCGGACCCTCCGCATCCTAACTCTTCTGTTAATCCACTTAATGCTACTAGGCTGTCTAAATTTTCTTATTTAAGTTCGTTTGATGATTATGATATCTCTAGTCTAATTTAATAAATAATTGAAATCTCTAATCTACCTACCATGTTTTATTAAGTACCTGCACTTGTGAATTTTATCTTAAATTTAACGTGTTTCAAGTTGTTTTTGGCTTTGACCTATATTTAATATATATTAGTTCGTCCCAGGTGACACCTTCAAGTGACTAAAATGCTTCACTTTGAAGTTAGTTTCCTAGCTGATTTTTAAATTACATAGGGTATATGCTTCAACTACACTCACACGTTTCCACTATGTCGCACCTCAAAAATACGTATGGTTATGTCACAATAGAAGCACGCCACAGTGGAAATCCCGAGCCATAGTTCAAACACTTATCCCAAATCAAAATGAAGCACGTCTAAGATTAGTTGCAATACCATGCATAAAAATGGTGTTTAACATTGTTCCCTGAGTAATACCTCAATGAAAACAACAACGAAAGCTTGTCACGCAAGTAGAAGGAGCACTGTTGGGCACTTTCTGAAATATTTCAATAGTATAATTCCCTTGCAAACCCAAATAAATCTATCTGCGTAAAAATAAATAAAATAAGAGTGATTTGCGGCAAAACCCGCCAGTATCGCACCCAACGTCAGTGCCTATATGTAAGCGTACTACAACGCGGCTTTCAAATAAAGGAGTAACAAGTGTGATACTATCACTTCAGGCTAGAACTTTGGTTCTCTTATGCAATGGTTCATCAGAGAGGGGAAGCTCAGTAATCCTCATCGCATGCTCATGACGCTATTCTGTCACGGCATGAGCCAACGATGCCGGACCTAAACCAACCGTCTCCAACGCTCCACTATGAAGCATAAGATTAGGCCCGCCCACCAACGTCCAGGTTAAAAAACTAGCCAAGGGGAGGGATTTCTAGAATAGTGAAAATATCAGTGATTTATTCTGGGCGATTTTTAAAACATTCAATTTGATGATGAGCAAGATTACCATGAGGGGAAGTTACTGTAAAGCAAGATTATCGTATCATGCTTAACGTTCAGAGCACCCGAGATAAAATAATTTCATCATGAGGCATCATGTTTCATTTTACGCAGACGTCACTACACCTCCAATTTCTCCTCTAAATAGGATACCCTATAAAAAAAAAAAAAAAAAAAAACAAAAAAGTTGGCTACACCTCTGCTGATGTAGGAGTTTCCAGTGAGAAAGGCATCAGATGTAGGAGTATGTACTCCTGCAAATACCCTTTTCGTTCACTGCCGTTACAAGCATGCTCGTTTTGCCACCATTCATCCTTCACTGCAAAAGAAAAAAACGAACGAAAACTGAATAGGCATTAAAGCACAGTCGTTCCGGGAAAATGTTGAAGTTCGCCCATTCGTGAAAACGCCTATTCGCCAATTTTTGCAAATTCCATGAATCGAAAAAGCTGAAAATTTGAGCTCGCAACAAATTCAATCGAAACAGAAATTTGCGGTTTGATTTACAATCACTCGTTCTAACAAGAGAATGATTTTATCGCACGGATCGCAAAACTTCTAAAACTTCCTCCGACAATGGGAACAAACTGTGGAAAAAAAACCTCAATCCTGCACCAAGCGAACGCAAGCAGAATACATAAACAGAGAGGATTCTCCTGTAGATGTTAAGACGGGGAAAACGGGGACGAATCCGTTCGGTGAATGACCAGAAGGATGTTAAAGGTTGAAAGGTGCGTGCTGGGTGTTATTTCGGATCCAGATTCGCAAGACATGATATCCGATGGCTTTCGTTATGTGGTCTTTGTTGTTGATCTCTTCAATGCATTTGAATAACAGGATATCCTGTCCTGTGAAGAAGGGTATGGTAAACGAAACAGCAGCGAGGGTAGAAAAATCGATTGTTGTTGGGATGTGTGACGAGCGTAAAAAAAATCAAATCTCGGATGTTCGAAGGAAGCACTAAGGATTATGGTCGATGCTGGAGGCTAAATGGGTTCGGAAGTGGTAGCAGAGTAAATGGCATTTTTATCCTGAAAAGCATCTCAAAATATTAAGCCTAATGGATTCCACCATAAACACATCAACTTGAGATGGCTTACTCGTTCACGGAAATAGTGTTACTGTATGTGACGTCGATGTTCGTTACAAAACAAATTTTAATCATTCTGGCTTGGAAACTTGGTAGGAAAGCGTTCCATGATTTGAAAGCATTCAATCCAATTAAATAACCAAATCTTGCGAATATGATCAGATAATCAATAGCTGTCTTTGTCAAAGTTGTGCGCCAAGATAGTTTATCAAATTTAAAATCTAAGCTCAATATTCCGAAATTTTACTCTACAAAAATAGCTGCCTGAATCTATAGTTCCTACTAACCATCAAAAGAAATTTTTATTGTATTATCAAAAGTTGCTAAATTTCACTCATGAACATGATAAGGTTTGTATCCACAACAATCCGGACCCATCAAAACTTAAGTAAAGCACAAATTTCGTATTATATTTCAATTGTAGTTGTTTATTTCAGATGCATGATATATGACTTAAAAGTTCACGAAGTCAATACATAGTTATTCGGTATTTGCATAAAATGTTCGAACTTTGCGCTTAACTTCATCGATTAGGGTTTGTACAGACGTCAGATACCGTGGTGACCGTCTTTGTCCAAATGTGTTGGAAGTGTTTGATATCTTTGATATTGTTTCTATCCAGAAAGCTTCCGCTTCATCAGAGTCAATATCTCTCGATTGGACGTACATCTGGACAATTTGGGCGGATTTGCGGTTCTTGGTACAATATTCACTTGATTTGCTTCGTACCACTCCATCACAGTTTTAGCATAATGGCATGATGCCAAATCGGGTCAGAACAAAGGGTTCTCTTTGTGGATTTTGATGACGGGTAGCAATCGCTTATGCAGGCACTCTTTCTGGTAAATCTCCTTGTTGATTGTACCTGTAGTGACGAAAGATTTACTCTTTCGACCACACGTGCAAATTTCTTGCCAAATAACGTATTTTTTGGGAAATTTTGATGCCTTCTTAGTCCTGAAATACCGTATGCGTGATGATGTTTGCACCATCGTACAAATAAGGTTCCCGTTTCACCTGTGCATACAATGCCTTGAATTTCTTTGCATGCACGTAACCTATGTAGCTCATACCGTAGTAGGCTGTGCATAAAAGAAAATGATTTACTTAGTTTGACAGTTGCACCATGACGAAGTGGCAGCGTATTCGTGATTTGTCCCACACGCAAATGTCGCAAAAAGACATTTCAATCGCCGTAGGAGTGTCCCGGTGGACCGTCAAAAGGGTTTTAGACCGAGAAGAAAGGACAACTATCCACGAAGGTGGCCACAGGTCGTCCGAGGTCAGCTCGAGTTCCGAGAGTTATAGCTGCTATCAAAAGGAAGATTTGGGTGAATCCAGTGCGTTCAATAAGGAAAATGGCAAAGGAACACGGGATCAGTGACTTTACGGCACGGAAGATCGTAAACGAAGATTGCGGGGCGAAGTCGAGAGCACGGAAAAAAATTCACATGATTACCAACCGCATCCAGGAGCTACAAGTCGAACGATGCAAGAAAATCTTGAATTTCCTTAAGCGAAAAAATCCGGTAATCCTCTACTTTATTTGCTTATCCTTGACAGATACGCCTATTTCGCCTACAATGTGCAGACTTCTTCAGTGTCTTGTACTAATACTCGTAAAGTACAAGACACTGAAGAAGTACAAGACATTGTAGACGAAATACGCGTATCTGTCAAGGATAAGCAAATAAAGTAGTGGAAAATACTAATCCTTCTCTCTCTCTCATTTTACAGGTATTCCACTAAGACGCCCACATTCATCAGGATTCCGGTAATCCTGTTCTCCGACGAGAGCATGTTTACCGTCCATCCAGTATCAAATTCCAGAACCGGTATATTAGTTCTCTTGCGGTAAAAGACGTGGCCGACGAGCACAAGAACGCGTATCTGACCAAGCATCCTGCTAGCGTTATGGTGTTTGGATTGGTGGCTTGAAAAAAAAATTGACCCGGTGTTCATTCCAGAAGGCGACAAGGTCAACACGGAGGTCTGCATCGGGATTTTAAGTAAGTATGTTCTTCCGTGGATCAAAGAACAGTACGGTCCGAAGCCAAATGTTGTATTACAACAAGATGGGGCTCCGTGCCACACCTCGAACCGCACTCAGAATTAGTTGCAGGAACATCTTCCGTTCTGGGCGAAGGATATGTGGCCGCCATCCAGCCCCGATCTTAATCCGCTGGATTACTCAATATGGCACAGGCCTTCAGGCCTGTTCTAAACGCCACAGCAAGCCTCAGAAAAACATTGACCCGTACCTGGAGAGAAATGGATCCAGACTACATTATGTAGTCTACACTACACAGCAAGTGGAAACTCGATCGATGATTAACACAGTTTAAGACTCTGAGAAACATCCCCCCTTTGAATAAATATAAAAACTCGAAAACTAAATTTCTGAGAATTTTTTTTAAATTTGACATTGCTCAATGGTGCAAACATTATCACGCATACGGTACTCAGCTGTAGCATTTTTGGCCATAGCAGAATAGAAAACCAGCCCTGGAAGCTCATTGAAATCCTCCAGGACATAAGTGTCCACGTAGATAATAACGCATGAAATTTAGAGACGAACCAGCCAATGGCTGAAAGTCCCCTTAATAAAGTAACCTAACCTAACCACGCATGAAAACTTCGTCAAATAATCGTAGTACAAACGTCGACCCCGTGATTTTGCTGTCAAGTTCTGTTTGTCGTTGCGATTTGGAACTGTTTTTACTTTATACGACTTCAGCCCCAAGCGCTGTTTTGATTTTTGGACAAAACCAGGTGACATTCCTATTTTACGAGCCACCGTTCGAACAGAGAGATTCGGGTTTTCCTTCAATATCCTCTTCACCTTTCGTTCCAATGTTTTTATCAAACGTTCCGAAAATGATTTGAGCACACCGTGAACAGTGGATTTAGGTAAATCTAATTTGTTTGCAAGTTGGCGTATTGACAAGTCAGGATTTACATTACGTCCGTACAAAGTCCACTCGCGCTTTTTATTCGTTGCCACCTTGAACACTAAACATGGAATGTAAACACCAATCAAAGTCTTTTTCATCAATGACTCCTAGCTAAATATACATCAGCGAAATGTTTTACTCCTACCTGCAATATTTCAAAACAAAAGTTACAATGATTTGAAGGTGTCCGGATTATTGTGGATACAGACCTTGAGGAATTTGTTTTCCGATCACTGTGAGCCAGCAACCTGAAGACAAGTTCAGTAAATTTTGGAATAGCTTCAGAGAACCCACACTCAGCATGCCCGAGAAGCACAAAGAAAGAAACCTCCGACGTTTAAAATGGCATTATCAAAGACAGATATGTCGTGTCTAAAGATCTCAAAGAAAGACATGAGACGAATCCATCTGTTGGATGGGGATGCTTCTATACTTTCGGTAGATAGATGTAATATTCAAAGTGTTTTTATGTTACTTCATACGCGAAGTTTGCGATTTTCAGAGCTGGTTGGAAATGCTATCTAACATGAAGCTTTAGCGTGATAATTTATTAGCTAGATAATGGTCTTGGAAGAGGGTAGGTGGATAGTTCCGTTAGAGTACGGCAGTATGAAAATTGAATAGAAGTTGAAAATTAGCGAAGGGTCATTGATGCGACAGTGCAAGTCAAACGCACACCTTTTGCCTAACCCGTACGATGTACGCGGAGATTTGAAGTAGGGTTAACTACCCCATTTCCAGCCTTTTAAGCACAACCCACATTTAGTCTTTCTTAATCTAGCGCAGTTTAGCACCAAACGGAATGTTATTATTACTGATGACTTCCAAATTTATTTACCTTTCAGTACGTACGGTAAGATTTGATAAAGAGAAGCCAATCGTTGAGATATTGTCAAAAGTCTAACACTACTTCTTGACGCCAAACTCGGTCAACGGATTCTAAACTCGGCCTAACGCATTGAAACGCCATTAAAACGCCAATGAATTCACTTCGGCCTATCGAATGAAGATAAAAATTGATTCGGTCAGAGCGCTTCTTTTATTTTTTGGAATAATGGGTGCAAACCTTCATATCACGCGTTCTCAGTGACTTCGTTTGGTAGCTTATTAACTAAAGTATCGTACCAAACGCATAATTGACAGGTTAACTCTGAAATCATGGATTTATTTGAAGTTTTCTGCTTGATAGGCCCAAAATGAGTGATTAGGCCGAAGTAGCTCTCTACCCTATGTATTATTTTTTTGGTAACGATTTGCTGGACCAAAACAGATCGACAAAAAATGTTAAAAGCATTCATTTGAACGAATTTATAAAGTTTAATACTAAAAACGTGAATTAAAGTCAAATTTTACAAAACATCGTAACATGTTGTTTGAAGATGTACGCAACTTGGTGTCCTAGATGCACTTCCACAGTTATTAATTGAGAGCTTTCGATTCTTGTACCATTTTTGCATTGGTATAATTGTGAGGCAAGTGCAATCATGCTTCTATGCCCAGGGAAGTCGAGAAATTTTCCAACCCGAAAAATTTCTAGACCGGACCGGAAATTTGAACTATTTTCATCCACCAAATCATAGTCCTAACTAAGTCAATAAACTTTGCTGAAAACGTAAACTCAATTGGATACAATCCCAGAGTGTTAATATTTTTCCTGCTAGATTTAATTCCTGGCCCACTGTGCACTCTGCATTGGCTCTGACAATGTTCAAGGCTGCTTTCAAGAATATCAATACAATCAAAAAAAAATCATCCAATAATTTTGGATTCTCCAAAGAAAAATTGAATCCACCAAATAACACCTTTCCGCTGTAAACAAATGTTACCTTCCATTGCTACTCTCAGACTCAGCCTATGAGTAAACGATCCTCGCCGCTAATGCTGTACCATTTGCTGTTACGAATTAAATTAATAAGCCTATAGTTGACTTGACTTCGGAAGTGTGTAAAAACACTGGGAGAAAATTCAAGGAAAAAGAACTATGAACTGACCCACATATGCAGAAAGCTGCACCAGCAGCACCTTTTTGTCTCTTCATGTCCAAAGCCGTTTCAGTCAAACGATCCTAACGAGGAAAAACAACCCGTAGATATCAGTACATATCATTATCCTCCTGAACTGTGGAACTGTGTTCTATGGTTGAGTAAGGTCGTTTCATGTTATGTATTAATTTATTTTTTGTGTTAACAGATATCAGACAACACCTCGGTTTGCTTGTTATGCTTTATTCACCTAACAAGCTAAAGTCAATTAAATCAAGACCAGCTCCGATATCGAATCCCGTTAAGCAATAATCAACACCCGGGAAGTTTGTATGTCACGAGGTTTATTTTCCCAGTCATTTATGTGCCCTATTTTTGAATGGAAATTCATAATCCCACAAGAGACAGGTCCAACGAGAGCTCATTACTCATTTCGTTTCCATTCCAATTGGAACTCAGCTGATCTGGTTCATCACCTTTTCTTGTACGAACTCGGATGGGTAGACAGATCGTTGCATCCCGCGTTCTCGAGAAGAAAACGACGGCGGAAAGGTCGCTCCCATGGTTCATTGACTTTCTAATTACTACCTCGTCTTCTCCGCTTCTCGCTGCATGGCATGGTTTGTTATTCTCAGTTTTGCCATCCTACCTTTAGGTACCTACGCCGAGACGTGAGGAGGCGATCAGCGCCGGTTTGGGAAGAAAATTTAGGGGGAAACCTACACACGCAAACAGGCGCACCGATTCAGGTGGGCCCCAGTAGCAAACCAACGAAGAATGAAGATGGAAAACTTCTGGCATGTACAGTACCGGATAAAAGTATGTCGACTTGTAATTTTGTTTTCCCTCAAAAATGTCCCATAAATTTTACTGAAACTAGGCAGCTGGTTGGTCAAGTATCCAAGACTTATCGGTAAAATGTTGAGCTTGAATGACAGAATCTGTATGAAGTTGGAGTAAAACACCTCTTTTGGGCATATCTTTTAAGAAACTTAAATTTATTGAAGCATATTAAGCCAAATTAACTAACATGTTGCACAATTGTAGTCAAAATATGGATCTTTTATATGATTTAAGTAATATTAAAGTCCATACGCCATCTGAAAAATATAATTGCAAGTTGTTCTGGTATATCTGGTATATCACCTCATTTCAAATTTTGTGCAAGTAGCATTTCTTGTTTTATTGCACTCTATTAGTGGTTTTTGAGATCAATTTAATAAAATTTTAATAGCTCCAGCACAACCTTTTGATAACCGCTATAAGATCGTCTTCCAGCTTAGTCGACCACTGTCACGTACCTCGGACGGTACGCACCTACCTTAACAACACCTTGTCTTCATCGACCGTTGGCATGACTGGCGTTAGGGTCGATGAAAGGCAATTTGACAGGGAGAGAGAACAAGCAAACTGCTGATTCATGCAAAGGTCACGGTATCGTAGTAAGGCAATAATTTAATCTAGTGCATTTAGATGTTTTTTGAGCTTAGTCAGTTACAATTATAAGCAGTTACGATTAAAAGTGGTTAGTTGTGAAGTGATGGATTATTAGTTGCATACGATTCATAAATTCCTATTATTATTTATCCTACAGTTGGTTTATTGATTATTCTAGAATTGGTTACCCTAGAATTTATTACCCTACAATTGGTTATCCTACAAGTTGTTTATTCTATAATTTAGTAATACTAGTTTGAACAAAGCGTCAGAGAAATTGACAATTGTCTAAGGGACAACTGCACGTTGAGACAACTTGCAGATGACGGAGTAGTGTCTATGACAGGACCCAGAGAGGCCGACCTGCAAGGACCCTTACAGGATACCTTAGACAATTTGTCTACTTGGGCTATCCAGCTAGGTATCGAATTCTCCACGGAGAAAACTGAGTTGGTCGTTTTTTCTAGGAAGCATAGCCCAGCACAACCAAAGCTTCAACTTTTGGGTAAACCGATCACTCATTCTATGTCCTTCAAATATCTTGGGGTCTGGTTCGATTCAAAATGCACCTGGAGATCCCACATTGAGTATCTGAAGCGGAAATGCCAACAAAGGATCAATTTTCTCCGAACAATTACCGGAACGTGGTGGGGAGCCCATCCGCAAGATCTTCTAACGTTGTACCGGACAACGATTTTATCGGTTTTAGAGTACGGTAGTTTTTGCTTCCAGTCGGCGGCTAAAACGCACATCATCAAACTGGAACGGATCCAGTATCGCTGTCTTCGTATCGCGTTAGGATGCATGCACTCGACTCATACGATGAGTCTCGAAGTGTTAGCGGGCATGTTGCCACTCTCTGATCGGTTTTCGGAATTATCCCTCAGGCTCCTCACCCGTTGTGAAATTATGAACCCACTGGTGATTGCAAACTTTGAGAAGCTTCTTGAGCTAAACCCTCAAACTCGTTTTATGTCATTGTACTACGTGTACATAACACAGGATGTCAGCCCTTCACAGCATAATCCCTATCGTGTTTGCTTCTCCGACTTCGACAGTTCTGTTCATTTTGATTTATCAATGACGCAAGAGATTCGCGGAATCCCAGAGCATCATCGTTCCATGATTGCTCCGTCAATTTTCGCTGCAAAGTTTGGCCAAGTTGATTCCGCAAGATCGTTCTTCACAGATGGATCATTAATAGAGGCGTCCGCTGGTTTTGGTATTTATAACGAATTTCATAGCGCCTCTCGAATGCTTCAAGCTCCTTGTTCCGTATATGTTGCTGAGCTGGCGGCAATACATTGTACGCTAGAAACGATCGCCTCACTTGCACCAGATCATTAGTCTCAGTTCTGTCGAGGCTATTCGCTCCATGAGGCCGGTAAAGCACTCCTCGTATTTTCTCATGAAAATACGAGAGCTTCTAAGTGCTTTATCTTTAAGATCTTTTGTCATCACCTTTGCATGGGTCCCATCTCATTGCTCGATTCCGGGCAATGAGAAGGCGGACTCGCTTGCAAAGGTGGGCGCTATGGAAGGCGATATTTACGATCGACAAATCGCCTACGACGAATTTTTCTTCATTTATCGTCAACAGTCCCTCGCCAGCTGGCAAAATAAATGGAGTGAAGGGAGTTTGGGACGATGGTTATATTCAATCATCCCTAAGGTGTCGAAGTGTCCTTGGTTCAAGGGGTTGGATGTGGGTCGAGACTTCATTCGTGTGATGTCTCGCCTCATGTCCAATCACTATTCACTAAGCGCTCACTTGTTCCGTGTTGGGCTGGGGGACAGTAATCTCTGTGAATGTGGACAAGGTTACCAGGACGCAGATCACATTATTTGGTCATGTGCTGAGCACCGTGGAGTCAGATCCGAGTTGTACGATTCCCTTCGGGCTCGAGGTAGACAACCTAATGTTCCAGTTCGGGATATTTTGGCTAGACGCGATCTGGAGTTTATGCAACTCATATATGTTTTCTTGAAGAATATTAACCATAGATTGTAAGTTTGATTAACCTTGTGTTTAGTTTGTGTTTTGTATGTGTGTGTTTTTTTTTTTTTTGTAGATTTGTTTCTGTAATAATTGTATAATTACAGAGTTGATATAACGTCGATAGGATTAAGTATTTGTTTTAGAAATAGTGAAATTTTTGAATCATAAATCATATTCCAAATCTCCTTTTCCCTCTCCCGATCCAAACAATTGTCATCCACTAACCTCGAGAAGACCGCGAGTAATCGGTTCCAATCCTTTAATTTTAGATTTAAGACATTTATAATGTATAAAGAAAATGATAACTTGGCTCTGTAAAGTTTATTCGAATGAGCCTGTACAAATAAAGTAATTAACAAAAAAAAAAAAAATAAACGAATTAGTAAAAAGCTTATCCTAAAATGTATACCTGTTCATGCAGCTTAACCTAAATTGGGAGATCTGGCTCAGTGGAATCGTGGTAAAGGAGGTTAGGAGGCACTAAACGTAAGCAAATTTATATACCCGTATTCTAAAAACTAATTAATTCATTATTAAAGGAAATTTTAACCAACCTAAACCTGTGGTGGTTCATTGTTTCGGAAATCTCCCTCCAGTTGGCTCGGCCAACAAATTATTTAACCCAAATAAACCCGGAAAAGTGCGGATTGTCTGGGACGCTGCCGCACAAGCGTATGGAATATCCTTGAACTCGGCACTCATTACTGGTCCAGATCTACTAGCATCGTTGGTTGGCATACTATATCGGTTTCGGGAGTATCGGATCGGTGTGTGTGCGGACATTCGAGAGATGTTCCACCAGATGGGGATCATTCCCGAAGACCAGCATTGCCAGCGTTTCCTGTGGGGTGATCGTGATGAAGACGGGCCGAGCACATACATAATGCAAGTTATGACCTTTGGAGCGAGCTGTTCCCCAGCCACGGCCCAGTATGTGAAGAACAGGAACGCCGACAGATTCGAGGAAGAATTTCCGGAAGCGGTAGCCGTCATCAAAGAAGGGCACTATGTGGACGACATGGTGATAAGCGTAGAAATGGAACAGAAAGCGGTTGAGTTGGCTGAAGCAGTACGGTTCATACACATGCAAGGTGGATTTGAGATCCGTAATTGGGTATCGAACTCGTCATTGGTACAACTCAAAATGAACGGAGAGAAGGCGGTTGAAAAGGACTTAAATATTACTACCGAGCTAGCAAACCAGAAAATACTGGGAATGTGGTGGGATACGCGAGATGATGTCTTCAAGTACAAGATTTGCTGGACGAGATTTGATCAAGCGTTGCTCAATGGAAGTCGTTGCCCTACAAAAAGAGCGATTCTCCGGACGCTAATGACAATTTACGATCCACTAGGTCTCATCGATCATTTCCTGATCCTGCTGAAAATCCTCCTGCAAGAAGTATGGCGCGCTAATGAAAAATGGGACGAGAGTATTCCTGAGAATTTGTTCGCGAGATGGCGTGATTGGGTACGTTTGCTGCCAGAGTTAGAACAACTGCGGATTCCTAGATGCTACCGGCAAATTGTGACGTCAACGGAAGCTGCTACTATCGAAATGCACGTTTTTGTAGATGCGAGCGAAAGCGCCATGGCGGCGGTCGTATACCTGCGATTAACGGAAGGTGGTAACGTGGAATGCGCGCTGGTGGCTGCCAAGACACGGGTAGCACCTATCAAGTACACTTCAATTCCACGGCTGGAGCTCCAGGCTGCTGTTCTCGGCTGCAGACTGGCGGCTAGCGTTACACAAAACCTGACAATGAAAATCTCCAAACGCACATTCTGAACCGATTCTCGGAATGTACTTTGTTGGCTACGAGCCGACCACAAACGGTACAGCGCATTCGTAGGATCAAGAGTAAGCGAAATTTTGGAGTCAACAAACCTCCAAGAGTGGAGATGGGTACCAACCTAAAATTCCTGTGGTGGTTCATTGTTTCGGAAATCTCCCTCCAGTTGGCTCGGCCAACAACCACTCTTAATAAGGTTTATAAAGCATGTTTGAGAATCACAATAAAGCTGTCTTAAAACCTTTTGTAAAAAAGCCCCATACTCTACAAAAGGTTCTCATAGCCTATTTAAGAAGTTTTATTACACTTTGGTGAAAATCAGTTATAAATCCAATTTAATTTTTACTGCTTCAAAGCAACCGCCATAAATTAGCTTGTTGTTGTTCTGTTCTGCTGAAACTTTTTTTTTTCATATGGAAATCTTTAGCTGTAAAAATAGGTTTGAGTATTGGTGTCAAGATCACCATGCAATCAATTTTGTTTCGTGGCGACATTAGTGAAAATCTTAAAGAAAATATATGACTTTTTAGAAGTTCTAAAACATATGCGCTTGAAATTTTATCGTGTGTATTGGGATAATATGAGCGTTAAATAAATGCGCCTCCAAAATAATTCAAGTTAACAAAAAAGATTGTTTCAGAAATCAAATGAATTTGATGGAATCATCTTAATTTTACAGAAAATATATCTCAATAAATAAATGCATACCAATGCACACTGGAAATCATTTCGGATCTCTAATTATGCCATTATTTTATTGAAATTTCTTGGATTTTATTCCAAGGCTAATGGCATTTGCATAATGACAATATGGCGACAGAGGATTTACGAAAAGAAATTACATAGTTTTAATCAATGGTCTAGCATCGCGTGACAGAATGTCCGATAAGCGAGTATTAAAAAAAGAAAAGAAATACTTCAATGCTGATTGTTGAATTGTTGTGAACATCCACGACTGTAAATTTGATAAGAGACGCAAGTTGGCGTAGGTATCATCCACCGACTCCAGATAATTATATATTTCCTCTTCATGAGTCAATTTGTAATGGTTCAGAATGGTGAGGAGGCACACTCTTTACAGCTTCCTTTGTGACATCCGCAGAAAATGCAGCGGCATTTTTTTCTTGGTTGGAGTTATTCACGAAGGTTTGTGACTGACTGTTGCAAATAAACGGGCTCATGCTAACAATTTTGTTGAGTTTCTTTGCGCTCCACTTGGAAGTACCGGAAAGTTTTGATTATTTTCTATGTTGTAAAAATAATCCACCCATTTACACTTCTGACAAGTTGCAACTGAATACTTATAATTGTTTTAAAATAACTGTTCCATGACCAACTAGTTTTATTGCACTTACTTATATAGCAATATAAGGATTTATTTTTGGGTTTTATAAGGGCAATGTATATTGTTTTTTTTACTTCTAGGCAATTATAAAACCTTTCATAAGTGAAAATAGCATAAGCATCAGTTGATTTTTTATAAACTTTATAGGGGTTTTGTAGATAGCTATAAGAATGTTCCATGACTTGCATTGTATATGACCGTCATAAAGCTGTAGGTAATGGTTGCAGCTGCAATAAAACCTTTATAAATTTTGAATTCATCCAAGCAGCTCTAGATTTGTTACTTGGGATACTTTTGTCCGCAGCTTGGGAAAGCAGACAGGACAAAAGTATATCAGGGGCTGTTCATAAACTACGTAAATAGAGAGGTTTAGCAATTAATCAGGGTGTCCATCCAACCGGGAAAACCGGGAAATCCGGGAAAAAACCGGGAATTCAGATTTGCCGGGAAATGACCGGGAAAAATGCGGGAAAACCCAAATCGCACCGGGAAAGATAATGTATACTCATCCTAAGTAACAATTTCAGAACAACATGTGAAAAGGGCATACAAGCTTTTTGTAAACAAACCTTTGTAGGCCCTTTTCTCACCA
The DNA here is from genome assembly GCF_037179485.1 of Ochlerotatus camptorhynchus. Lineage (NCBI taxonomy): Eukaryota > Metazoa > Arthropoda > Insecta > Diptera > Culicidae > Ochlerotatus > Ochlerotatus camptorhynchus. The sequence continues at coordinate 4,878,210 of NW_027040701.1, forward strand.
ACCGAGGGTCGCCCACGCAAACCAGCAATATCATCGGGAAGGGGAAAGAGTCCCCTACCCGGTGATGTTAAAGGTTTGCGTTGGTGTCATATGGGTGGCGAGAAAAGGGCATAAGAAGGTTTGTTTACAAAAAGCTTGTATGCCCTTTTCACATGTTGTTCTGGAATTTTGGTTTTATCTTAGTCTTGTAGGCCATAATTTGGTCTTCAAGAATCATTTAAACCCTTATAAAACTTGCATTTTACATGGAATCAATCATTTTTTTTTAATATGCATAATTAAATTCATTTGTTACACTTCTGTTTACAATTTTCATATTATGCTTTCACTGTGGTAAATTATCAAAATTCCTCAAAATTACAAAACAAATCTATTCTTTTCTTTCATTTGTTGGAGCATGTGGAGCTACCAAGAAAGCTTACAGGGTATTTTTTTTTTTCTTTTGGTTGTCATTGGATGAACATTTTTTGAATTATTTTGCTACAGTTCTCCGAGTAAAGTAGTGTTAATATAGAGCCTAACCGAGACATATCTTGTCACGAAGCTACTTGAAGATAGAGAAGCAAATTCATGCCAATTAAAAAAAAAGTCCGATCTCAAACTCCTTGCATACCCGATCATGCTTGGCCTGCAAATGTTCAACACCGTACACAATCAACGAACCTAAAAAAAATCATGAGATGATTGGTCCAGAGATAAATTAAGAATAATTTCTGCACTTTGTGCTAATCAGGTACACAATATTAGTCAGGATATCGAAGAATACCTTGGTTAGCCTGTAAAATATAAAGATCTGAATCCATACTTCTCACGCTGAAGTCAATGTACTTGATTATCTTAGAGATAAATCATCCAGCTCAAACCTAGAGGGTAATCATCATTATCATGAACCTAAATCTAACCGGGATAAGTCACGAATGATCCATGAGTATTAAAGTTACTATTAGGCAGCTCAAATGTTATATTCATACCGTACTGGACATATTTAAGCATGTGAGATGTACAACAAAAATGAGCTGTGTTTGTTCACATCGACTGATACTGAGTGGTTGCGGTACAAGCACATATCGTCGATAATAGACGATTGTTGTGTATCAGAGAACGCTTGCGCAAAAAGACTAGGGTGGGAAACGGATTCGAAACTCATAGGTCCACCGTTGTATAATTGGCAATGCACCCGTATACTGAATGGGAATTGTGGGTTCGAATCCCACCGGTGCCCTTAGATTTTTTCGCAAATTTTCTCACACACACGTGATATATGCTTACCTCTCAGTATGTTCAAACTTTCTCATAAACAATTAAATTGACTGCAAAGTAGCTAACCCGTAAATCAAAGTTACTATTATATATAGTATAATATATAATAATATAATATATAAATTAAAAAAAAGAATAAAGATCTGAACTCCAGGAATTCTGGAAAACCTAATATTCCAAACCACACAAGCAACATTTTCGAATTCAATGTGGTCTTTAAGTCCATTCTAAGCCTATAAGGCCTCTTCAAAACCATGATAAAACCAAAATTGTTACTTGGGCAATTTTATTATGGGGCTTCCCGAAGGTTTACCCATTCTATCATTAAGTCGAATCATCGTATTGATAATCTTAAATTATATTTCGAACGGAGACTCAAAATGCTCAAAAGTGGAAATCGAACAAGATATGTATTAACCTGTAAAATATCTCCAATACAATTTAAATATTTTGGTAACACATCTTTGTATTTCACCAAATGTTTTAGGCATATAGAACTTCAACTCCTGGAAGATTTTAAGAATTTTGAATACTGCGTATTGATTTATGCTTTTTTCAACGTACCAAAACAACATTTAGGCTAAATTTTTGCAGGAGACCCTTTGATTTTATACGAGTTCATGCTTCCATGAGATTTTGGAGATCTAGATCAACAACATATTATAGCAAATCTTATCTCATATTTTTCTGCAAAATTGACGTACTGTAGAGCAATTCTGCTGAAAAAAATATGATTATCTATAAATAGTTATTTTTGAAAGCCTTTTTTTTTGTTTTTTTTTAAATAACCGGGAAAAAACCGGGAATTGGAAAATTGGATTTGAATGGACACCCTGCAATTGTCTACGGTTCATATAAATTAAAAAAATGTATGTACAATTGTTTACGCAGAGGAAGGAGGGGGCTATAAAATTAAAAAAAAAAGTTCTACGTAGTTTATGAAAAGCCCCTCACCATGCATTTTTTTCAGATGGTGAAAACAACTTGTTTCGTACTTAATCGATTTTAGTAAAACCATAACCGTACATATGATCCTTGTTTTGATTATAATTGAGCAACATTTTTGCTTAATTTGTTTATTATATGGTCAATGTCCCTTATGTCAGTCTAAGTGGTCTTAATATTGGACCCTTATTTATGCTCTGCGGCTGAAAATCTCCTAAATAGCGATAATAATAATAATAATATTGGACCCTTATATATATTTCGAAGGAATGCATTTTTTGCTATTTTTTTCACTAGCAACCAAAAACAGGGTGACTTCCACTCACTTGCTATAAAAAAATGTTTTTCGGTATTATGAAATCATGATATAGTATAATGCTTATTAGTACTTGTAAGTTACAAGAAGAGGTCATGAAGTATATGTTTGACACATAAAATCTGTCAATATTGCTTTCAGTGCGTCATAATCAGAGATTTTACGACTCGTGAGCGCTCACTCTGAGTGAACGCTCACGAATCATAAGATCGCTGATTGTGACGCTCTCAAAGCGAAATTGACAGGTTTTATGAGTCAAACACATACTTTATTCCCTCGTCTTGTTACTAACAAGTACAACATAGCATTATTGCATCTAATGATTGCATAATTCCGAATAATATTTTTTTTAGCAAGTGAGTGGAAGCAACCCTGACCAAAAATATTCATTTGTATTATCTAGATGCCGCATTGTTCTAAGAAAAATTGAAGGGCAGAAAAGTTTTATCGATGGACCCAATCTGTATATCCATAGGCCAAAATTAGAGCTATTTTCCATAGAGTTTATAAAAAGACATACCAAAAAGCGTTTTACTAAATTTGCCCAAGTTTCATACAAATTGTGTTAATGAAGGTCAAAATTATACCGATTAATTTTCGATACTTTATGTACATCCGAAAAAGTTAAAGCGCATTTTTAACTTTAAGGAGAGAGAGAAAAATTTCGAGGTGATGTACTTCTGTCCGGTACTGTATGGCGGTTTTAGCAAATGAAAACAAAAATAACTCTTTTGGTTTGCGTATTTTTATTCCTGCTAGCCTTGGTTTCGTTGCTTGCCTTCTATGCGTACAGACGTGCTAAATGGGCAGATAATTTATGTCCAATGTGGGCGGGGGTTTGGACAGAGCTGAGGTGGAAAATTCTTGGGGGTTTTTTTTTTCGAGGGTCGCAAGGCAGTGTTTAGGTGTGGGACATCTCAATCGATTCTGCATGACGTCTGTGAAAAATGTGTGGAATTTGCTTCGTTCTTCGATGTCTCGTTGAGGCGATATGTAATGTATCGAACACTTAGGTAAGGTGAACTGGTATTTCACTGGCATACGATCGTTGGAAACAACTGAACAATCTGCAATCATTCTTTAAAAAAAAAAAACTTACTCACTGCTGAATCAGTATGTTGTCCCAAAAGGTAACGAACATTCGATTTGATTCACGAACAGACGGTCGATGTATCGCTCCAAAAGCAGGGGAAGTCAAAACGAAGCGTTTTTCACATGAACGCTTGTATGAAAAAATCGTTTAATTTCTATTTTTTACCATCTTCAACGAATGATTTTGTTTAATGGTCCTCAGTAAGTGAACTCCCAATAACGCTGCCATCAATTCCAAGTAGGGCATCGAGAGTCCTTTGATGAGACTAAAGTAACCCTGATATGACGTATCCAACCGCTGCGTCTGTCCACCAACACGTGAAGTTCCAAATATTGCAAGCAGTTCGGATCGTAGTTCGAAAAATAGCAACGGAGAATACGCAATCCGTCCATCTTCTTGAGCAACGCTATCTAATCCACCAACCCCAACTCGTCGTAAATACTCATGACGACGACGAGTCGTAACATCTCCCTTTTTGTCGGAATCATAGTACCCAGCACCAGGTTTCGCACTTTCTCGAAATACTCTTCTTGCAACCAAGCCATTCAGCGGCGCCGGTGGTGTAGTGGTAAGCGTGATTACCTCTCACCCCAGCAGGCCTGGATTCAATCCCTGAGGCATAACATCTCTGATCACGCCTTCCTTCGGAAGGGAAGTAAAGCCGTTGGTCCCCGGTTCATGAGTTGATGAGTCGATAGGCAGGGTCCAGGTGTGGGAGCTGCCTTCCTGGCGTCGGTAGCATTGGTGCTCAGCACGAAAAACAAGATCGACGGAAAACAAACCAAAGGAAAAAAAATAACCAAGCCATTCCCAGCAGTTGCTCGAATACAACCTCCTTATCCGGTAGCATGGCTTTCGAATGGTCAAGGTTCACCTCTCCTAACTTGTACACCTTCCTTGGCCACATCGAACGCTTCTTCCACCGTACATTGAGGTAAATATACTTAAAAATTCCATAAGAACCACACACATGATTTTTGCGACAAGGATTGATTATGGAAATCATAAGTTTGACCTATGAAACATAATTCTGAAGTCTAAACAATCAAATTCATAATTCAGCTTATCAATCTTAAAAAAAAAGTATTATAAAATGGAGTAGACTAGATTCGAACCATGAGCGTTCAAATTATTTAGTCCGGGGTTTACGCTCACGTCTATCAAAGCTTGATAAATCGGATAAGCTAAAGCCGTATAAGAATTACCTAATGTACTAAGATAATCCTTCATAAGTCGTGTTTATGGAACTCATAAGTGTCTTATGAAATCAAATTTGTCCAGGTTCATAAGTCATGCCTTATGGAACTCTTAAGTTTATTTGCCTCAGTGTATCGAAACTGTCCACGTAATGCCTTTTCTTCACAGCAACTGCTGCTCTGGTTCTAAAGCGTCCATGTTCTTGATGTATCGCGAATGCTTTGGGAAGCATCAACATCGGAGACCACGATGCTCATCGGTAAGCGTTTATATGAAAATAGCAAAGCACTGCGGTCCTGTTTTCTGATCAACATTTACAGAAACATCGCCTTGACGGCTGCTGATACTACAAGCTAGTGTTCCCAACACGGAAACATTGCTAGCAATAATGGCGTCACGTCCTACAATAACGACGCCATCAACCTTCGCTGCATCCCAGATTAATCTTAAGTGCTGAACACACACGGCAGATTTTTTTTTTATAAGCGATTGTTGCGTGTCCGTAGTGTTCACACGTGGTGATTTTATTGCGACATAAGATTGGTTTGAGTCTATGGTAAAGGGGAAACTTTGGACCTTGACGGAAGTTCTATGAAAACCTTGGCAGTTCTATGAACAACTTGGCAGTTCTATGAACATCTTGTACGTTCTAAGAACGTAAGTGAACTGCACTGCTCGGAAGTTCTATTAAGTTCTCGGAAGTTCTATGAACTGCTGGGAAGCTCTATGAATTATTCAAAAGTTCTATGATCATCTCGGGAGTTCTATGGGCGTTTTGGAAGTTATATAAGCTTCTCGGAAGTTCTATGAACTGCTCGACATCTACGAAGTCAATCAGGCTCCACCTCCGCAGCAATACATCGATATATAACCCAGCTTTCAAATTCGTTAGCAGCAGCTCAATTTCAGTCATGATGCTAACCACAAAGCCCTCTGCTCTGTTGACGCCTTGAAAAGCCCAGGTCCGGATCGTATTCCACCTTCGTTCATCAAGAAATGTGCAGCATCGTTGGCCACTCCCATCATGGCTATCTTCAACCGATCACTTCTAGATATCGTTTTCCCTGGCACCTGGAAGCTTGCGTCAATTACTCTAATCTTCAAGTCAGGTAACATTTACAGCGTGAAAAACTATCGTCCAATCTCAATTCTGAATTGTTAGGCGAAAGCTGTGGAAGTCTTCTGCATGACAAGTTGTACTCAGCTGTCCAATCCATAATCTCCGAGTTCCAACATGGATTTATGAAGAAACGCTCTACAATTGCCAATTTGATGACCTACTCTAACACTCTGATTGGTAGCATCGAAAGGCATTCAGCAAGTTTATGCAATGTGTATTGACTTCTCTAAGGCTTTTGATTTTCTCGCTGTTTGGAATCGTACTGGAAGGCCTTCGTAAAGGTTCATGATGCTAGATCCTATGCGTTCAGTATACCATCAGGTGTTCCTCAAGGGAGCCACCTGGGAGCTCTCATATTCATTTAGTTCATAAACGACGTGTGTGACCAGCTGAGCTCCTGTAAGCTGTTACATGCAGTTGATTTGAAACTTTACGTTGTGATCAACTCGATCGTTGATTGTGGCGTACTTCGTACATAATTTTTTTTAACTAGTTCGTTTATTTACTAGGCTCAGTCGTGTGTGACACTTTGCGGAGCCAAAATCAGTAATGTTTGATTTACATTTTAAATAGCAGTATTTCTAGGTTAGTATTGGGTACCAATTACTCGTGGCGGGCTCGAGGTTAATGGGTAACAATTTCGATTAGAAGGATCTAGGTAGGAAACTGGTTTCAGAAGCCTCCTTCAGATACTACTCTCGGACGGTTGACCAAATCCTGGCTGGGCAGGGGCAAGTAGCACAGGAACAGGAGGATAATAAGACTGGGACACTACTTCGTACATCATGATATACATGTATCACGTATCGAAAGAATACAAAAAACGCTTCGTCAAAACTGCATTACGGTGGCTTCCGTGGAGCAATCCCGAAAATCTACTTCCATACGAACATAGATGCGCGTGGCTTGGACTTCAATCTTTGTCAAACCGGCGTAGTTTCCTGCAGAGGATGTTCGTTAATGACGTGCTGAGTAACCATATTGATAGCAGTAGGGTGTTTCAGAACATCAAAATTACTTTTTGTGGACTCCTGGGCACGGCACCGAATAATGATATAACCATTATCTGGATAGATGCTGAAGGCTATTTAATGACGAGTATGAGGTATTTGATTTTAATATTAGTAGACTAGTTTTTAAGAATAGAATTAAATATTTTTGAACAGTCTGTGTGACTATTCTGCCAAAGATGGTGAACAAATATAGTAAATAAATAAATAAACATCTCGGAAGTTCTATGAGAGTTTTGGAAGTTCTATATACATCTCGGAAGTCCTATAAACTGATTGAAAGATCTATGTACTGCTTGGAAGTTCTGTGGACATTTCAAAAGTTCAGTTAACTAATCGAAATATCTATGAACATCTCTGGAGTTCTATGAATAACTCGAAAATTCCATGAATTTCTCTAAAGCCCTGTAAACTGCTCGAAAGTTCTTTGAACTGGTGAAGGAGATGCTGAAACGAAATGAATACAAAGAAAAAGGAAAAGAAAAGCGAGATTTTTAATAGTGGTGGGGTTCTGTGAACTTGTCGGAAGATCTATGAACTTGTCAGAAGATCCATAAGCATGCCGGAAGTTCTGTGAACTTGTAGGAATTTTAGTGGAAGTTCTGAGATCTTCTCAGAAAATCCATGAATATGTCGGAAGATCAGTGAACCTGTCTAAAGTTCTGTGAGCTTGTCGAAAGATCTGTGAAGGAAGTTCTATGAACTTGCTGGAAGTTCTGGATACTTGGCGAAAAAACTATGAACCTGTCACAAGCTTTGTGAACTTGTCACAACCTCTGTGATTTTGTTGGAAGTTCTGGGGATTTTATAGCGACAGAAAGAAAGTTCTGAAAACTATTCGGTGAACTTCTTGCAAATTCTGTGGAATTGTCGCAAATTCTGTGAAATTCCTTGAAGTCATGTTCAATTCTGAAGATTTTCGATTGTCCAATAATTAAAATCATGACTCTCTCAAATTGTCAAGTTGATCAGAAATTAATCCAAAAACAGTTCAGTTGATCAAAAATCTCCATAAAATTCTAAAGATCAACAACACCGCAACAATTCATCTAATGTCTCTCAAATAGTCTAACAAAATGATCAAACATCTCGATAAAGTTTGACCAGGAATTATTCCAAAGACCATCAGTTGATCATAGATCCCCATAAAGTCCTTTGGATATTTTTGCAAGATTTCAGGTTAATAAGGTTTTGTTCTGAAGTTCTTCATCTGTCCAACAATTCAAGTCACGTCTCTCAGATTTTTTTTTTCAAATATAGCAGGCTTATCATGAAATATTTCAAAGTACTTCAGTATTATTCTGAAGATCGTTTACTGTCCAACAATTCAAGTTACGTCTCTCAAATATGTTTTTTTAAAGATAGCAGATTGATCTGGAACTATTCCAAAGACCTTCAATAGACTAAAGATCTCCATAAAGTCCTTTGGATTTTTTCTCTTCAAGATTTCAGGTTAATCATGTATTATCCGGAAGATTTTCAACATTCAATTCATACAAATTATGTCTCTCGAATATTCTCTCAAGATATTAGGCTCATCATAAATTATTTCAAAGACTTTCAGTTGATCAAAGATCTCCAGAAAGCCCTTTGGATATGTTTTTCAAGACTACAGGTTGATCAGGAATTATGCTTAAGTTCTTCAGCTGTTCAACAATTATTCATATTTCCCGGATTTTCGCTCAAAATATTAAGATCATCAGAAATTATCCCTAAGATTATCAGTTTATCAAAGGTCTTCATAAAATCCTAAAGATATTTTGTTTAAGACTTCACGTTAATCAGGTACTGCCCTAAAGATCTCCAACTGTCCAACAATTCAAACCAGAAGGTACCAGGGTGATCAGGAATTATTCCAAAAACTTTTAGTTGATCAAAAATCTTCATAAAATCCTTTCGATATTTTTTTAAGACATCAGGTTAATCAGGTATTATTCTGAAGATCTCCAAGTGTCCAACAATTTCAAGCACGTCTTCTGGATATTCTCTCAAGATATCATCCTGCTTCATCAAAAATGATTCTAAAGAGCTTCAGTTAATCAAAGACCTACATTAAGTCCTTTGGGAATTCTAGAAGACTTCTGGTTGATTAGGTATTATAGTCTCCAACTGTCCAATAATTCAAGACACGTCTTTAAGATATTTTCGCAAGATAGTAAGTTGATCAAGAATTATTTCAAAAAAATAAAATCTGAATAATAAATAAAAAACCCAAAGACCTTTGGGAGATTAGAGGTTCAGAGAAGTTAACAGAACTACAGAGAATCTGAAGATATTTCTAAGGGAGTACTAAGGAGAGTTTGAAGAGAATTCCAAGATAACTCCAAGATATCATCTTAAGGGAATTCAGAGTCTAAACCGAAGGAAATCTTGTGAGAACACTTTTTTTTTAATTTTAAATGGCATACCAAGCGAATTCTAAAAAAAATCTGGATAGAAATTCGCGCGAGATGAATGATGAATTTCTAAGAAACAATTTGGTAAATTCAAACATTGAAAATGTTTCAAGATTCCGTGCACAGAAATTCAAGATTCAGAATTAACAAAAAAAATCATAAGATTCTGAGACTTCAACTGAGAACCAATTTCAAGATCCTCAACTGTTTATGATTATGGAGCTAGAAATTCAACAAATTACAACTGTGATGTATGTAAGAAAAATCCACCATCGACGTGCATTCAATATCCCAGAAATAGTAAAATTTTCTAAAATTTGTGTCATGAAAAGTCTGTGTGGTTTTAAAATTTTCAAAAATATTTAAATTGATAGGCTCTGGGACATTGCTAGCTTTATTTCAGATAATCTCAGACAGCTCAGACTTAACTTAACTAAGAAATATTGCGATTGCGAATAGTGTACCAAATATTGTAATCCTCCTATCAAATTCCCGGATTTTTTGACCATCCGTGGCATAAGAACCAAGAAAAACAATATCGTTGTCCCTGAACCATTGCACTTTTGACATTTAACAATCGCAAAATCGCCAAGACTGCTATAAAAAAAAAAGTCGCTTCAAAATATTCATTGAGCGACCCAAGCGATTTTCGAAGGATAGTTTTGTCTCTCGTGTGAACAGGTAGGAAGGATCTCATATTGAATATTTTCGGGCAACAAAAGTTTAGCGCTTTACTGTATCAGGTTCCTTTTTGTTGATAACCACTCCGATCAACAAGAAGTTTCATTGAAATCAATGATCACGTCTGATGGATTCGTCATTTGAAGTGCAACTGCTCCATTGGACATTTGACAGGATCTAGAACAGTAATCAGAATCGTTAGTAAATTCAATCCTCGAACCATTTTAGTTTGAGCAAAAATTACTTACAATTTTGAATAAAAGTAGGAAAAGGTACGTTAATCAAAAGTTCTGAACATTTCCTGAATATTTAATGTTTCGTTATGAAGTTATTTTAACCTTTAACCTTCTGGTTCCGTTTCTAGATTTTCCATAATTGCACAAATTTCCCAAATATATTTCCTTGATTTTATGAAACATTCACGGACCTCTTATTTTTAAACTGATAGACATTTCGAAAGATCTCTGAACATCTCTTAAGTACCCTGAGCTTCTCTCAGATTCCGGGTCGTAACTAAAGATAACGATCCTATTCTGAGATTCCCTGAGTATCTTTGATGCCCATATGTCATCTGAGCTTTTCAGATTTTATTTATGATTTCGGAAGTCACAGTCAATCTTGGCCCGAAAGCTTTTTAAAAGCATTTCTGATCTGCTGTTTTTATATTACCAACAACACTAGCCCACTAATTTGTAATTTTTAACTTGATATATTAGTTGTAATATCTTGCAAAGTTCGGCTTATTATTTAAATTCAATAGTAAGATTCCTAAGTATGGACGTTGTGCTTCTTATTTCTCTATGTTTACCTATATTTTCTCAACCTATTAACATTGGAAATCTTTCTTAACGTATGCGTTTTACTCTCAATCCATGGATGTTATCAGAAAATTGATGAAACCTCTCAGGAAAGTACATACATTTAACCCGAAATGATTTTAATAGATTTCATGACATTGCTTTAAAACATTATAAACTCTTTCTTTTCAATTCATTAACGAGTTAATTTCTTAAATCTAAGTAGCAGCACTTGAGTTCTACTCACACAGCAAACTATGAAAAGCGTTGACCTATTTCACTCAAATATTGCAACATCCCTCCAGATACGGACAGCTTGAAATTCTAAACTTCACATTTTCATTCGTTCCTATCACGAACTGCCCTATCAAACGGCTAATGGATCGTAATTCATCGTTGCACTTCCCGCCCTGCAGTCCCACCAGTTCCAGCCGTCCGAACTCTCAAGCATTTCCAGCATGCACTTCAAAAATTGAAAATGCATCCATTTTTCACGCCCGACCGGCAACAGCAACACAGATCTGCGCCGGGACGCCCCGTCGAACCATTTAGTCACCGCCGCGCCGCCGTCGTGCCACTGGCCTTCACCACATAAATCGCACATATCTACATCTGTGGGAAACACACTCCACTCAATCGTCGCACTCATTCCCGATGGCCGATAGAAGCGGCAGGAAAACACCAGAAGCAAACGCTGTATATTGCTGAATTAAAAATAAACTCCGGCTGCGCTTCTCAGCAATCCCGCCGCCTCTGCCATGCCATCACCATCGAGAGCTCAAAGATCATGCTAATTCAATCCAAAAAACGTGCGCGCGCCTCGATCATAACATTGCGCTTAAGCTGCTTACCACTTAGCCGGGGGGCACCTTCCTTCTCCTTGAACTGCTGATGCAACTTCTGATCTTCCTCACTCGGCGCGGTTTACCAACTCGAGCACAGAGAGGGGGATTTGTGTATGTGTTTTGTATGTTTACCAAGCCGGCTTCCGAATGAATGTTATGACGTTCGTCACTGGGCTGAAAAAATCATCGTCGTTGTCGTTTTCGTTTTCAGCCTGAAACACTAATCCAAACGGCTTGTCTCGGATTTCACCACCACTTTTTAGCCTTGCAGAACGTCGCAAAACATTCAATTTTCAAACGAGTTGCACTTCACTGCTTGAACTTTTCGGTACTATCAACTTTCCTCAACTTGTTCCCTTATCGCACTGGATTGATCGAGTTCTTGAAACTGCACACCCTTGTTTTGCCTTCTCTCCGAAATTCCACTCCGAAATAAAAAAAACACACAATCTGAGATCAGCCCTCAGTGCACCTCACACCGAGTTTCACGATTATCCAATTGAACTGGACTCTTCTCTTGTTTCTCGTTTCCGATAAAATTGTGCAAGTATATTCTTCACCGTTTTATTTTTCTTGTTCCAACACTACCCCTGTTGCCTCTTCACTGCATGTACTGTACACCATTCATCGATCACCTCCCCCGAAGATGAATTGGTTTTTTTTTACCACGAAAAAAAAGTCCAAATCTACTTCCCAACACCGATAGTCACACTGTCACAAGTCGTTTGTTTACAGTCACAAATCAATCAAAGGTTTTTTTGTTTTGCTTTGATTATCATCTGATAGATCGCGAAACAAAAACTCGCAAACACGCGATCACGATCTTGCCGCACACGATCGTATGCAAAAACGCAATAGGCCGACGCGAAGACAAACACCAATCTAACGACCGTTCGAACGATACTGAAGTAGAGACTGGAAAAACGTTGCACGCAAGCAAGCAAGCACGCTGTTCTGGGAAGAGGGAGAGTAGTCTAGCAGTTTGGGTGTTTGAGCAGTTGTGCGGTTTGAGAGAGAGAGAGAGAGAACAGCGAACGTGCTCTTTCTCTTTGCTGTTTAGGTTGGGATTGAGTTCCCTACAGTGATGCCACATATGCAGATTTTTTGTATACAATATAGTAGTTTCCATTTAACACCAGCAAAAAAAAATACCTCCCGCATAAGCGCGAACCATAAATTGACCTTACCGATAATGGTTATAAATTGTTTATAATCCCTGCTAAACTTCAACTGAAATGGTTATGGAACTTTACATGAACGTTTAATGATAAAGTTTTAACCTTAAGTATTATAGTTTTTTGGAAGTGGACCTTACAAATAATGGGTTGTTAAGAACCATTACCATTCCAAATTCTTGTTTTCTCCATACATTTTCGGAAAGAAAACTTTACTAAAACCTTTTAACTTATGGTTTAAGAACATTAATGGTAATGGTTATGGTAACCAGTAAGGTCCATGAATAGTTTTGTAACATCGTCAACTTTATGTGGAATATATCGCGAATTGGTTGCCTGTAAATTACTGATTACCAATTCACGGTATATTTCACGTAAAGTTGAGTGATAATACAAAACCATTAATGGACCTTACTGACTACCATAACCATAACCATTAATGTTCTCAAACCATAAGTAAAAACGTTCTAATATAGTTCTCTTTCCGAAAATGTATGGAGAAAACAAGAATTTGGAATGGTAATGGTTCTTAACAACCCATTATTTGTAAGGTCCGCTTCCAAAAAACCATAACACATAAGGTTAAAACTTTATCACACAAACGTTCATGTAAGGTTCCATAACCATTTCAGTTGAAGTTTAGCAGGGATTATAAACAATTTATAACCATTATCGGTAAGGTCATGTGATGGTTCGCGTTTATGCGGGCTACTCTTAAGCAACCGGTGAACACTCGTGTTTATTTCAGTTACCATGGAGACGTAATTTGTGATTAGCCCCGGTCCCTTTCAAATTGTATCATTATTTATGAACGGTTCTTATATTTGAAATGACGTTTCACATTCATCTAGTGATGTCCGATTTTCATTCGAATAATCGTTTAATCGATTAACGAACCGAAAAGTAAACTATTTATAATCGGTTACATCATGCCGATATAAGCATTAACATCACCACAGGATCATCACCGATCGTTTCAAACATGTGCTGCACTCTCATTGGTATAAAAATGGCAGCACAGCGAACAAAAAATAATCGATTAGTTGTTAATCGAGTAATTAAAAAATGGGACATCTCTGATTTTGGTGTGATTGTTTTGATAAAAATGAGCGCAAAAGTTCATCTCTTCCGAGGGGGCAGCACAACTACAAAATTACCTTGAATACGGAGGGTTCTCATTGGATGAAAGGGACCGTGAAAGAAGACACTAAAATATAAAGTTTTTCTTCCGACAGTTTCATCTTAGTATTCATCTTTGCCTACACTATATCGACCATAAAAAGTTTCCATTTTCTCGATTTGGTTCATAATTTCAAAAATTGTAGTTCACCATTTGCTGAAGATTTCATCATGAATCCAGTTAGCTTTATAGATATATTTGCTTTTGAATGTATATGAGCAGTTTTTATATGAAAATTTCAACCAAATCTCCTTTATGAACATTAAACCAAAAGCATCATCGTCAAAAAGAGCTGAAAATTCGAAGAGTCGTTATCGCAATAAAAGACTCGAGCCTGAATGTTGGCCTGTGGAAAATATGACCTTTTATGTTTAGTGGTAATCTATTTGATACTACATAAGCTGCCTGTATTTTGTTGCAATATACGAGCAGAATGCTCATAATTAATTAATATCTCAGCGTTTAACCTCAATAATGCATTCCATGAGATAGTCCAACTAACAATTTTAGCTGCAGACCAGCTTATACAATAAAAATTGGCTACGCAGCTATTTTTTGCCTGTATTAGCTGGTCTGCAGCTGTTTGTTGGGAGCTGCTGTCAGCTGATTTGTTTGTTGACCGAGAAGTTATGACAGTTCACAGTAGATTGCCTCCCCATTGTCCGTCTTGTAGTTGTAATTACTCATAAATGGGTAAAATTCTACTCATTTAATGGGTAGTCCCATTTTCACTCGAAAATCCTTACTTTGCAGTCATTATTGGGTATTTTGCGGTTACCGTATATGAAAGTTTGACAGATTAGGGGTCAGTGCAGATTTACGTAAATCTCCATTGAGCAAATTCATAGTTCAGAAGGAGTTTGTTCTAAGTTTAGAATCATGAAAAATGACTAAAGTTTGAATTCTAAAGAATTTGTTTATTTTAAAAATCTTGAAATCCTACAATCTTCATGTGTTTTGTATTTCTTCTATAGTCTGAAAATACAAAACATTAAGTACCAGTTATGAGAGACAAATCTATTTCCGGCTGAAAATTTCTTAATGAAGTAAATATCACAATTCCCTAGAATTGTATTTTTTTATGTCTGAGATTACGAAAACCTTTTGCTGGACATTGTACCTAACACAGAACTTTTACTGGAAGTTTAGTCGAATGGCATGCAATAATCTTTATTTTTGTTACTACCCTTTTCAAATATAAAAAAAAATATCCAGTTGACTCTTCGACTTACAAACTGTAATCAACCACTTTGTTGGTTTTCTAAAATGGCTTGTTTATCGATTTGACAAAACTATATTTAATCAACCTTCGTATCTGTAACCATGTGACATGGTTAATTGAAAAAATAGAAAGGGAAACTAATATCCCTTCCAACGAGAAATCAGAACATCTGAACATCAGAAGTCCATTCGAAAGATTCCAAGTCCATTGGAAGCTAAAATAATAATATTTATCTAGTGAAAAATACGATTTGGGTTTCATGCTCAGATTGAATTCAAGTTGCTTATAAGGAAAAAAATGATTATTTATCATAATTAAAAAATATAAAAAATAATGTAAAATACATTCCCTTGATTTGAAAAATCTGTATATTTTTCAAAAATCTTTACTATGTATATACAGATATCTGTATCAAAATATTGAAAAAAAAATCTGTATGATTGCAGATAAATCTGTATATGTGGCATCACTGTCAATAGATAGGGTCCAGGTGAGGGAGCTGCCTCCCTGGCGTCGGTAGAATTGGTGCTCAGAACTGAAAACAAATCAAGGAAAAAAAAAGTGAACCATATCGGTTGACTAACAGTAAGTAACATTGAAATACTTGAAAAATTTAAGATAAAGTATAATCATAGAGCTAACTCTAAGACTAGAAGGTCCCGAAGAAATGTGCTCAACTTTTTGGCTCAGCTCTGGTACTATCTTCGGTCCCAAGCTAATCGATTCACCCCTCGAAACATAGGAAAATCCAATAACCCCTCATTTTATCTGCCAAACTTTCATAGCGAATCAAAACAAACATTTTGTAGTACTAGAATTTCGACTAGAATGGGGTACGTTAATCGTTTGCTTGGGACCAATAGGCTAGTCAAGTAGTGAGCCAATTTAGAATCGTTAGTTTCCATCGGTCATACTGCGGTCGTATATAGGACACAACCCTTTAATTTTGTAATTTATTTTCAAAAAAGCTGAATAAAAGCTTACTTCATCCATTTCTAAAAAACATCAAGACAGGTGGACGGACGGGTTTAGTTCTGGCTGGTGTAAAATAATTAAGTCTCAGCTTCAGCTTGCTAGTTTTATAATTAAATTGTAAATTATTAAGTCTGGAGCAGAAAAAAAAACAGTTTCAGGCTTTTTCAGTGGAATGAAAAGGTAAGGAGAAATCCATCATGTTTTACGCATATAAGTTGCTATTTGCCAATAAGAGAAAAGAGTAACACATTCGTCGAAGATGCAAAGCTACTGTTTATAAACATAACAATCGAATGCTTGATCGAATGTAAACAGTCATAAAAGTGGTGCCAGAATTAAAAGAAAATTTCGTGTTTCGGTGTTTCGAGCATCCGATACAGGATTTGTCGCTGTTAGTGCAGAACTCGATGGAACCAGTGTTGAAGACGGAGGCACGGAGGCAGCTTCGGAGAGGCAACAGAAACGAGGAACGATGAAATGCGACGGGATTCCCAGTGATGGATGTGATGTAAGCGAGTAACAGCAGGAAGATTGAACGACCAGGTTGAATTGCGAGCGCTGTGATTTGAACATTAATCTATTGCTTAATTTTACGGATGGCTTAATCCTACATTGGAAACGGAGGGGAGTTTACGTCAGAGTTTATGGGAGACGAATTATCCGCTGATTCTGAAGCTGAATACGATTACAGCCAAAGGTAAGTGTGAAATCCATTGTTACTAAGAAGGAGGATCCGTACCAAGTAGAGCTACAGTAAACGACATCATATGGATCTTTTATAACCAGGAAAATGATATGTTCCAATAAAAGTGCTATTATGTCCCGCTTAAATCTGATTCGAGTGGATTTTCGATTTAAATTAAAATAAACAAAACATAAAAGCAAACTTAACGATAAGGGCATCTTTAGTGGCGATCCAATTGGTTGGTTTGGTCTAAAATTTTGGAACAGACCCAGACCGAGTCCTTGCACTGGTGGTCTATATTTTGTTTTAGACTAGTTCTAAAATGTAATTTTTTTAAACCAGTATAATTCTCGATCTATTTTGAACTGAATTTGGATCAAGGCAAGCACTGTTCCAAACTAGTTTGACAGCTGTCGCGCTCGAGATTTTGTTTTGTTTTGTTTCGTTGTTGGGGTTTTTTCAGCAAAACAAACCGATTTAGTTCCTAGATTTTCTAAGAAACGGGCGGAACAATCGACTGCTGTTGACATTGGTGTAGTTCCAGCTCTATCGCGCTATCGGTGCTGCTGTTGCTGCCGGCCCTGTCGTCGCAGCTGCGAAAGGATCACAAGGGAGACATCCGGACGCTTCTGTTCTGCAGGATTTTCCGGGCATGTTCTGGAAACTCCCAGGGAAATGGCCAGTTTCTGATTCAATCCAAAACCCATCATGCGCCACATAGCAAATCACATTAGATTTCAAAACCAAGATCAATGGAAGTCAAATATAGTGTCCAGATCCACATTGGCCACATGCAAAGCCGAAAATAGAACATGTAACGAAAATATGAAAGATTTTGAACATTAATAACTCAGCTGCAACTAGAGCAATTTCAATAATATTATCGAAAATAAATCAATCGAACAGAAATATTTTTACGCATCTATTAAAATTAAGGCTCTATCATTTTACAAAATGTCACTATTGAAAATTGCACGAATGTGCAACTGTTGCTATGATAATTAAAATTATCACCGAATGTCTGCGAAAAGTGATTTCCCTAACACAGATTTCAAAGTTGAATTCCGTCCGGTCTCATCGAACGGTGTATATTCAATCACGGCGTGATGAGTGGTGGTGAAAGGCTTCCTGCAAGCAGCTAGCTATAAAGGCTGCCCTCAACCGCTGATCGGATTCGGTTCCAATCACCGTGTGTGGTGGTGTCTGGTCGTCGGCATCAGCAGCAGCAGTGCTTTCGGTGAGCGGCGTTGAAAATTGTTCTCCAGTACACAACGAAAGGCTCCCTGAGCAGCTAGTTATCAAGGCTGCCCCAACTACCCAACTAAAATTCATATCAAAAGGTTCTTTTCAGGGCAATCATAGCCAATACTGAAGATTACAAACAGAGAGAACTTCGCTCAAATTCCTATTCCTACACAAAACACAAGCTACTGCTGCAGTTAACAAATTCAATTTATTATATAAGATCACTTAGTCCTACGTCACCATTGCGTACAACCCCATAGGGTTGTCCGTTGTAGTTTTTTTTTTTTTAACAAATATTGATTTCATAATTACAAAAAGTAATTGTTTATAGCAAGAGAGTGGAAGCAACCCTGCTTTTAATATGATTGCTTATTGATTAATATGATTCTGTAAATCTTGCGTGTTAAGTTTGAGATTATGCGGGAGGTTTTTACATAAATTTCTAACTTGTAGGGGAAATGGCTCTAATGTTGGCCTATGGATCTGAGATTGGGCCCATAGTTAAAATCCTGCTATTTATCAATGTATCTAGATGAACGCGTCATTGAGACGGTAGTAATGGATATTTTTGGTCGTTATTTAAAATTGAGTCGATTGCTGAATTTAT
The DNA here is from genome assembly GCF_037179485.1 of Ochlerotatus camptorhynchus. Lineage (NCBI taxonomy): Eukaryota > Metazoa > Arthropoda > Insecta > Diptera > Culicidae > Ochlerotatus > Ochlerotatus camptorhynchus. Next base: position 4,896,959 of record NW_027040701.1, read on the forward strand.
GTATGGACCCAGAATGGGGGCATTTAGGCCGGCATGGCATTACATCCATTTCCCCTATTTACAGATTGCTGTATCGGAAAAAAAAATCTGTGTATGTGGCATCACTGCCCAGCATCCCGAAGACCTAATGGCGGTAAGCTCCATCCCGGATCAACTTTTAATACCGAACTTGTTTGATTGATCTGTCAAATGTATGCATAAAGTCGTGTCGATTACTACTAATGCCGACATGAACGCATCTGGACATTCTTGATCAGGATTTAAATCGACGATCATACCGGTTGTAGCTTACCGCCATAAGACGAAAAGAGAACGGACCATTTGTATCGGTAGAGAATGAAAGATCATGTTTTGATTTTCATTTGCACGGAAAAACGAGTCTATGCATTAATGACTCTTTTTTTAACCACTTTTAGAAGTTGTTCGAGCTGTCATAAAGTGGTTAAAATTTATAGCAGGAAAGTGTATACAATTCAGTGCTAACATTTGAAAACGGCACAAAAGCCATTTGTAAACAAATGGTTTGTGGGCCCTTTACTCACTACTTGAAGTACACCCACGCGACACAACAGCAACATCGGGTAGGGGAAATTTTCCCCTTCCTGACGATGCTGTTGGTTTGCGTGGGCGTTCTTCGGGTAGCGAGTAAAGGGCTCACAAACCATTTGTTTACAAATGGCTTTTGTGCCGTTTTCAAATGTTAGCACTGAATTAAGACATTTTCTGAGAAAACCATTCTTCAACAGAAGTATCTTAATTTTATTCACTAGTGGCTGAAAAAAACACTTGTCAATTTATTTTCTGCAAGCATGGCGGCTATCATTGACAAACTTCGTCGCAGGTTAGTTCAAGGGTAAAATGCATGTAGTAATTATAGACAAATAATGTTAATAAACAATTTAGAATTATAATTTTCTTTCTATTTTCAGCATTTTCATGGTGCGGTAGCCCACCAACAACAATTATAAACGTAAGCATTTCCCTTTTGTTTTGTATTTCACTATCTAGATAATGAAAATGTCTCAATCAGCAGTTCATCAGTTCCTTACGGACAAGTACAGGCCGTGCCGGCGATTGACACCAAGAACTACATCGAGTACACGAAGAATACGAAGTTTATCGGTTGGTTCCGGAGATGCTCCGCTGTCAATCAATCGACTTGTTGGACCGGAAGATGATGGCGGAAGGTAAGATGGTAGGTATATCTATAGATTGTTCAAGTCCTGTAAATAATCCAACCTCTTCCACAGCAGCCCGCAGACGCCTCCGAAATCACACAACCAACGAGATACATCCCCATCGCAATCGATGATTCAGCTCTTACAACACAGGTTAACAGCAATCCGACGTGACCAAAATCCGATATGGCCAACATCCTGTCGGCATTCATCAACAATCTTGCCCAGCGCTTGCCAATGACATCGGATGTAATCTTTATTAATTTATTTTTTTATTTTTTATTAGTTTAAGATATTGAAAATAAAAGGTAAACATACAAAACATTCCAGTGTATAAGTACTAACCACTTTCGAGAAAAACGTCTTTATTCATTAATGATTAAAATATAACCACTACCAAGAAAAACGCGTTTATTCATCCGATGAGTAAACAGCGTTTATTCATTTTATGAATATGTGCGGGTTTTCTCGAAAGTGGTTAATTTTTAAACATTAATGCATACCTTTTTCTTAGCGTGTGCTTTCTGGAGAGTGTTTGCGTAGGGTTTCTGTGAGATTGAGTTCCATGGATCGTGAGAGTGAGAATTGTATTTTGTTCTAGGGTGTTTCTATTTTATGGCGTTTGAATTATTAGATTGAGATAAAATAAAAATCTTCGTTTCAATATTTTTGTTTTGCGTTGTCACGTTTGATCACGTGTTTATTTTTGAAGTTTTTGTTAATGACCAAATTTGCTACGTTGAAACTAACCCCAATGTCCTACGACTAAAACAATTAATTCGACAGTGAGCATGCATAAGGGCCTATACGCGATGATCGATTCTCTTCGTCGATTTTCTCTTTTGATAATAACTCGCTAGATTTAACGTTTCTCGGTGCGTTTGCTGTTGCTTTCGATAGCCAATACAACCTGTTACTACTCTGCATTGAACAAATTCTAGAAAATTGTTTCGCCTAGCTGTGGCAACCCGCATAAACGCGAACCATCACATGACCTTACCGATAATGGTTATAAATTGTTTATAATCCCTGCTAAACTTCAACTGAAATGGTTATGGAACTTTACATGAACGTTTGTGTGATAAAGTTTTAACCTTATGTATTATGGTTTTTTGGAAGCGGACCTTACAAATAATGGGTTGTTAAGAACCATTACCATTCCAAATTCTTGTTTTCTCCATACATTATCGGAAAGAGAACTATATTAGAACGTTTTTACTTATGGTTTGAGAACATTAATGGTTATGGTTATGGTAGTCAGTAAGGTCCATTAATGGTTTTGTATTATCGCTCAACTTTACGTGAAATATATCGTGAATTGGTAATCAGTAATTTGCAGGCAACCAATTCGCGATATATTCCACATAAAGTTGATCGATGTTACAAAACCATTCATGGACCTTACTGCTTACCATAACCATTACCATTAATGTTCTCAAACCATAAGTTAAAAGGTTTTAGTATAGTTTTCTTTGCGAAAATGTATGGAGAAAACAAGAATTTTGAATGGTAATGGTTCTTAACAACCCATTATTTGTAAGGTCCACTTCCAAAAAACTATAATACTTAAGGTTAAAACTTTATCATTAAACGTTCATGTAAAGTTCCATAACCATTTCAGTTGAAGTTTAGCAGGGATTATAAACAATTTATAACCATTTTAGGTAAGGTCAATTTATGGTTCTCGCTTATGCGGGAATGCAAAGAGAAAATCGATGAAGAGAATCGATCATCGCGTATTCGCCCTTATGAATGCTCACTGTCGAATTATTTATCACCAATTACCCGTTTTATAACAAAGCTGTAAGAGAGCCACCCTGACTCCCATAAAAAAACAGTCGTTTGATTTGCTGAGAGAGAAAGAGCGAACTGTCAAATTATGTTTTGGATTGTGTTGTATATTCTGATGAGTAATCATCGCACAAAGTCTTATCGTGATAACACACTCTTTGTTGAAACGTGAAAAATTCAAGAAAATGGTAACAAGTTAACTTTATTTGTACACAATACTGTCTTCATATAATCCTTCCTTGCAGCATGGTCGCCTGAAAGTTCGCACCAGTGCCGAGGAAGCTGCCCGGAAGCAGAAGGAACGCGAGCAAAAGGCAAAGGCCTTCCGCGCTGGAATGGGCCGAATTCTGTTGAAGAAAGTGACCGACGAACTGGATGACGAAATGATGCAGCTAACCGGGAAGATCCTGTCCGCGAATCCGGACATAGCTACGCTGTGGAACCTTCGGAGACGCTGTATTTTGAAGTTTGCCGAATCCGATGGGTGAGTGAATTGTGTTCGTGTAAAGTCCCAAGTACCCAACGCATGTTCTTCTTTAAGGGAGAACCAAAAATTGTTTGAAGACGATTTAAGATTTACGGAAATGTGCCTACAGGTGAATCCAAAATCGTACTGCGCTTGGCACCATCGCTGCTGGTGCTTGGAAAACTGTCCTTCCCCCGATTGGCAGAAGGAAGTCGACTTGTGCATCAAATATCTGAAATTCGATGAAAGAAATTGTGAGTAGCACTCGCTGTAGACCGTTCTTTTCGCCTTTAAGTGTTGGTTTTGTTTTAGTTCACTGCTGGGATTACAGGCGCTACGTGACGGAAAAGGCGAATGTCCCTCTGAGCAAGGAGCTGGAATTTTGCACGGAGAAAATACAGAACAACTTCTCCAACTATTCCTCCTGGCACTACCGAAGCAAGCTACTTCCAATTCTCTATCCGAGCAAAGAAGACCCTTCACGACCAATCAACGAGGAGCGTTTGCTTGAAGAGCTGGAACTAGTTCTGACGGCAGCATTTACCGATCCTAACGATAGCAGTGCATGGTTCTATCAACGTTGGCTTCTGGGCTATTCCCGTCCGGAGTTGGACATTGCTGCTTTTAGAGTAGATGTAAGTCGAAAGCTAGCAACTGTTGCATTTACTCGACCTGTGAATTTGAAACACGAAAAAACTAAGCTCAGCTTCAGCTTTAGCAATCAATTAGGAGAAGACAACTGGCAATCTGCTTCGCCCGACGATAGCTACAGCATTACGTGGTTTCTCAAGGACTTCGAGCTGGAATTGGCGGATCAGCCAACTTATTCTGTAACATTCACCGATGAAGATGGCAAATCCTACTCGCTGGAAGCTCAAAAACTATCCCATCAATGTTTAATAGCCATCCGGAAGCCTAAGTGCGGATACGAATTCGGCACTGCAGTTCTTGACGTATTGAAAGCTCAACTTGCCAACTGCGAGCAGTTATTGGAATACGAACCGGACAGCAAGTGGACACTTCTCACGGCATCCCTGTTAATGAAGGCCGTCGATCGCACTGGGAACCACGCTAGGATCTTGCAGCATTTGGAAAAGCTACAAATCGTAGACCCGATGCGGATGGGCTACTACCAGGACATGATGAACAAGTGGAGCGTTGAGTTGAGATTGGAACGGTGGCTTGATGGGGAAAAGCCGCTGGAAAAGTTGGATTTGAGTGAGCTGAAGTTAAATCGGTTGGCCTATGAACAGTATCTGGCAGTGGTGGACGAGATCGATCTGAGTGGCAACGAACTGTTGGAGCAAAGCTTGCAAAAGTGCTGCCATTTGGTGTTTTGTCGAAAGCTCTCGCTGGTGGGTAATCCCACTTTGCCGAAGGAGATAGAAACGACCGTCAAGCAGTTCTGTGTGAGCCTGGAGACGCTGAAACTAGTCGAGTAAAGTTTGAGATATTCGGTTTGAGTTTAGGTGGATAGTGATTAATATACAAAGGGGGACTTTTTTGCATGCTTTTAAGCCGCTTGCTTGCAATGTGACGGAAACAGGAATACACGCATATTAGCCAACATTCAACAGTTTTGCTGGAAGTGGAATCCGAAATCCATTAATCATTGAGCGAAAGGTTAGAAAACTAGTCAAGTTTAGTCCACTTTCGCGTATTACGTATACGTTTACGCAAGGTATACGTTACTACCTTGAACAATCTGGATAAACCGGGAATATCCAGGGAATTCAATTTTAGCTCGTAAAGCCTGAATATATAAGTCCGCCAAAGGATTTCAAAACGTTTTATACAACAACCAACTTTATTTTCCTCGTTATTCACTTTTACTCATTGAACGGTAATGATTCTGGAGTGGATTTAAGTTCAGTGACAAAATACATTATAAAACATGGTTTTATATAGTTGACGATGCTAATTTCAAATAACAGACTGGTCATTTTTATACGATAGATGAGGAGAAGAAAGAATAGAGTTGATAGTTCCGTTAGAGTACGGCAGTGTGAAAATTTTATTTAGAGAGTAGAAAGCGATCAAGGACAACTTTGAGGACGGTACAAATCGGGTTGATCATATCTCTTTACCAAACCCTATCGTATTATATATAAATATATATAATAAAAGTAAATGTTAAAGGAATACTTAGCAAAGAAGAGTTGCTTGAGAATTCTGAGGATCATTTTATAGAATTTACGGGACTTCTTCAAGCAAATTCTGTGTGGAGTTTAGAGGAATTTCTGAATATAATTCCTTGGCAATTTTAGGCGAATAGCTTATGAAGAGAATTCTTTGGAGAATTCCTAGGTAATACAGCGAACTCAATACATAATTTTTAGAGGGTTTCAGAGTGAATGAAATAGCTGTCTATAGAGAAATTCTAGAGTATTATGGAGGTTCTTTAATTTTGAAAAATGTATCGTTTTTTATCCATCATCTGAAAGTGCTTCGTTTTCTGAGCACAGTGATATTTTTTTTCGGACCCACACACTTTCATCTCGATTTTTAAGTTAAGATTTAAAGCAAAATAACAACTTCACTGTTTGACACTAAACTAACAAACTGACAGCACGATCCCATACAAAGTGGCACAGAGGGGCGCTAATAAGGTGATTTTTGTAAATGTAATCGTACTTATTTAAAATAGTTCCAGTGTACCAAAATTGATGACATTTTGGGTTTGGGTTCCATTTTTAATCCAGATTACGAATATGCAAAAACATCAATACCCCTAAACAATTCCATTGATAAATTTGAAATGATATAAGATTTTTTATTTTTATTTTTGTTTTCTTACACTTAGTAATAAAGCTATAAATCGACCTTAGTAACAAACTGCATTGATAAATTTTCTAAAGTTTATGATTTTTTTTATTTTTTTGATTTCATTGACTTAGTACACAGCAATAAAAAAATGTAATATCGATCAACGTAATTCAAGCTGATGTATGAAATAATGATGTTATAGCAAAAAGCAGATACAATATTACATCAATGGACGTAATTTTGTTCGCAAAATCGATGTACATTGTCCAACGTAATATTACATAACCGTCGTAATGATCTCTGTGCAGCTGTTTGGATGTAATATTCAACAAATTTTTTTCTGTGTAATAAGAGTACTACGAAAGGCCGAATCACAGAAGGCCGAATTACAAAAGGCCGAATCACAAAAGGCCGAAAAAGCTCGGGAAAGCAATAAAGTAGACCAGTTCACTTTGTTGCTTTACCGATTCTAGCTTTTGTTAATTTGTTTCAATAAATTAAATTACATTATTAAAGTTATAATAACTATTATTCTGCATCTTCGAAATAAAATATAATGGAAGCTACTATCAATGCGGTTTCCGTAATTAAAATTATAAAAAAAAACTTAAAATTTGGTTAGCTTTAGTTTTACGTTTGTTTGAGTGTTTATTTACAAGTTGGCTTCGTTTTTTTTTTATGAATGCGGACAATTCACCGAGGAGACTTATTAGTTGTAAGAGCAGAAACGCTTCAGATGCTGAATGAGAGAGAAAGTGATAGTTAGCTTTACTTTTCCAGATGTTTGAGTGTTCAATGACGATGATGGATTCGTTCAAGATAAAATTCAATATGGGAGGTATTCTCAAATCGAAAATCGTCTTTAGAAGCGATATTGCTTTTTGTCCGTTATGCTGAACGTTCTAGTTACAAGGGGTTATTCCGAGAGTCGAAGTGACTTTTGTCACTACCCAACTAACAATTTTCACAATGTAAACGCTTTATTCATTTCATTTATACAGCCTCAAGCTGTATTCCAACGTTATACGATATGAGACAACCTTTACTCAACCTCTATACAAGCAAATCTGGCGAACTTAATCAGCTACTTATGGCTGTTGGGACGGTTGGGATAAGCTCTTATTGAATATCCATTTACGCTTCTATACAGCTGTTATTCTGCTGTTTAGTTGTTTGTGAACTTGAATGGCGCTTATTCAAACCTTTTCCCGGTTATCCAATAATCACTACACAACTTTCTGTTGAAGCCGGTTTAAATATTGTTTGCGCTGTTTTTGTTGGAGGAATTTATTGAGTTTATTTTGCTGTGAGAATCAAATTAATCGAAATTAGTTACAAGCACACCACCAAATTATTTACCGTGCACCGGAACCTGGAATCGAACTCGAGACGACCGCATTAGCAAAACCTTGACACTATCAACTTCGCTACGCCAACACTTTGAATTGACGTAAACAAATATACATGACTTTCTACAATAATACAGTCAAGTAGAGGCTCCATAATAGTGCACATGAATCACTTTTCTCGACTAGTTACTTCAGCTTTGTAAAAGAGCAGAGTAAAAGCAGTAAAACTTCACACGTCTAAAAATAAACCAAGTACAAATGCTTCCAAAGTAGCGCTACCCAACTAACATTTTCAGCTTTGTAAGCCAACTTTTCCAGCGTTGTACTGTAAAGTAGCTGAAAAGAAGCTGCAGATACAGCTACAAGCAAAAGCTAACAAAATAGTTTTGGAGAGCGTTTACTCAACTTTCTCACAACCATTATTCAATTTGTCAGTCGCACTAAATAACATCAGCCAATAAACGCTAATGTCACTTCTATACACACACTAATCAACTTTCAACTTGTAGCTGCAAAACAAAGCTAACAAAGTGAATATATTACTCATTTGATGGCTTCTAAACAACCAACCACTCTTGCTGAATAACATATACATCAAAAGTGCTTTTTCAACAACTAAACAGCCTTTACTCAGCTTATAAACTGTGTTAGAGCAACTTCGGAAGCATTTTCACAGTCAACTAGGTTTATTTTTAGACGTGTGCAGTTTTACAGCTTTTACTCTGCTCTTTTATAACTAGTCGAGAAAAGTGATTCATGTGCACTATTATAAAGCCTCAGTGATTTTGTTGTAGAAGCGAATGTTGATTTGTTTACATAAGTTCAAAGTGTTGGCGTAGCACAGTTGGTAGTGTCAAGGTTTACCAATGAGGTCGTCTCGAGTTCGATTCCAGGTTCCGGTGCCGGGTAAATAATTTGGTGATGATTTGTAACTAATTTCGATTAATTTGATTCACAGCTAAATAAACTCAATAAATTCCTTCATAAAAAAGCGTAAGCAGTATTTAACCCGGCTTCAAGAGAAAGCTGTATAGTGATTATTGGATAACCGGGAAAAGGTTGAATAAGCGCCTATCAAGTTCACACACAACTAAACAGCATGATAACAGCTGTATAGAAGCGTTAATGGGTATGCAATAAGAGCTTCTCCCAACATTTCCAACAGCCATAAAATTTTTTTTTATAATTACTTTATTTGTACAGGCTCAATCGAATAAACTTTACAGAGCCGAGTTATCCTTTGCGTTATACATTATTACCATAGAGGTAACTCTAAGACCACTGGGTCCCGAAGAAAATCATTATTATTTTTGGCTCACTCAGTACCAGAACAACAGTCCCAAGCAGTCCCAAGCTATTTCACTCACCCCTGCATGTTCTGCATGAATCCACACACCCCTGATGTTATCTGTCAAACTTTCATAGCGAATCAAAACAAACATAGTGTAGTAATAGAATTTCAACTAGAATAGGGTACGTTAATCGTTTGCTTGGGACCAATAGGCTACTAAAGTGGTGAGCCAATTTAAAATCGTTAGTTTCGTATTGATTGTTGTTATTACTGTCTTAAATTTAAAGTTAAAGGAACTGGACCGAGTACTCGCGGTTGTCTCGAGGTTAGTGGAACAGCCATAAGTAGCTGAGTAAGTTCGCCAGATTTGCTTGTATAGAGGTTGAGTAAAGGTTTCTTCATATCGTATAACGTTTGAATACAGCTTGAGGCTGTATAAATGAAATGAGTAAAGCGTTTACGTTGTGAAAATTGTTAGTTGGATAACACAGTTTATTAGTTGAGTACAGGTTGTTTAGTTTAATAAAAGCACTTTTGATGTATATGTTATTCAGCAAGAGTGGTTGGTTGTATAGAAGCCATAAAATGAGTAATATATTCACTTTATTAGCTTTGTTTTGCAGCTACAAGTTGAAAGTCGATTAATATTTGCATAGAAGTGGCATTAGCGTTTATTGGCTGCTGTTATTCAGTGCGACTGACAAATTGAATAATGGTTGTGAAAATGTTGAGTAAACGCTCTCCAAAACTATTTTGCCAGCTTCTGCTTGTAGCTGTATTTGCAGTTTTTTTTCAGCTGAAGCTGAAAATGTTAGTTGGGTAGTGAAGTGAGAAAAGTCACGTCGTGGTGACCTGACTTTTTGTGCAAATCAAATGGAGAGTCACGTCACCACGACGTGTTTTTTCTCACTGCACTAGTGACAAAAGTCACTTTGACTCTCGGAATAACTCCCACACACATTCAACTGCTTGCGCAACTCGCTACCCAATTAGAATGTTGTGTATGCGTAAATACACCGTTCACCTCTATTGCATCCCTCATTTCCTTACCATTCTCTCACCCGCTGCTTACCACTTACTGGTTTTTCCTAAAAAGTCAGCAAGTAAGAACACCTCTATATCTAATTTCATCTTGGCTTCATTTTTTTTGAGAATGCGAACCATTTAACGAGCCGAGTTAGTTGTGCGCAAGGGGGGGAGGTGGCTGTCAAATACAAACAATCGTCGCCTACCTCGCATAACTGGTTCCAAACGTAAACAAGCCATAAGAAACCTACAGCGTTTGTTTACGTTTGGAACCAGTTTCATACAAGATGATCAGTAGGCTGATTTGACAGCACGTCCCCACGGTTGTGCGAGCAGATAGGCTAACAAATTGTTTGGATGCGGTTTTCAACAAAATCAGTTTTTAATGAATTTTCGGCTTTTAGTGATTCGGCCTTCTGTACGACCCCGTAACGTGGGTACACTGAACGAAAATGACATATTCCTGTTATGTGGAAGTCTAATAAATTTGCGCTATATGAAAATCCATTGAAAACCATATGATTGAAAATGTGTCAGGTAAATTCTATATGAATATCTGATACATTTACAATGCTGATAATTTGGTAACTTTTATATGATCGTCATATGATAAATGAAAATTGGTCAAATTATAATAATTAACTGAAATGGATTTGAAACCCATAAGCATAAGCTTTACTTTTCACCACAATAATATATGTGTCATAAATCAATCGAAGTAAAGTTTATGGGAAAATCACATGAAATTTACTTCTTCTTTTGACACATATATTTAATCGATTTCTAAAAATAAATCGTAAAATAAACATCAGGCAGTTGTCTTTTTTTTTATTGTAGCTGATTTGGGGTTCGATCCAGAACTGTTGAGGTGTGATGCTTTCGGTGTCTGTACTCGATTATACTGGGCCACGGCTGATTTCAATATTGAGCTCGTTCATTTAGCATGAAGTAAGAACAGCTCTCCCGACATGGAATGTAGTGCAACGTTATGCTCGTTTTGCTAGAGAGAAGAAAAATAACACTTACAAATTTTTGCTCCGTTTCGGTGGTGTCGTGTATTCAAATTTTTCTTAATGCTCCTGTGTGCAATAAAACAACGACTACATTATATGAGTTCATGGAACTGGTTCATGAAGTTCGAGTACTAGTGCTGGTAACTGAATTAGCCGAGTAGAAGGCTAACTATTAGAATCTTAGCAAAGTAAATATTGCAGTAAAATCATTTTTTTTTTTCAATCTCGATACATTCTTTTCCGAAACCCCTTATCTTATGGAACAAAAAAAAAAACAAAGAATAATCAATACAGTATCATTGTTGTTAGCAATATTTAGTTCGACTTATCATTTTAATGAGTGTACGATAACATCGTTGAAAATTGTTTCAATAATTTATAAAGAACAATCATGTAAGATGTATTTTATTGGGAGCGATATTCATCCCAGAAAACCATGTTAAAACAAATGTTTGCTGTTGGATTTCTTAAAAGGCATATGACTATTTAATGATTGGGACTAGGATTGGGATAGATCTGTTTACAATCTTTAAACCTCAAAAATCAAAGGAAGCTATTCCAATGAGATAAACATGTTTTCCTATACTGCAAAGTTAAATGGCAGTCCAATAGTTTCTACATGTCTGTTTACACTCGACATATCAACAAATCGTTAAAAGCAACTCCAATAAAATATACATGATTATCTTATAAGATATATCTTTAAGTGAGCAATATTCATCATGTAAACAAGTATATTTTACTGAATTTTCTCATAGCGCAAACTTATATGATTTTCCTTTAGTTTCTAGATGTCTGTTCCCACCCATGACATATCAACAGTTTTTCACCATGAAATATATCAGACAATATTCATATACATCTTACCTATCGTTAACCACGTTCGAAGCAAAGTTTTATCAAGTACTAAGTATGTGAAATTACGATAGAAATCATTCCATATCGCAGTCATAGTTTTTAAGTGATAATCCGATGGAATCTATCAATCATCACATAGAATGAATAAATCTGCTGACATTGCTATGCAATAAGATGGATCCAATAAACGGTACATGTCGATTTGTTTCAGTGTAGATCACCTTTTCGTGGTATGTTACGGGATGTTAGATCTACCACCGATTCCTAGTCCTGACTACTTCAAAATAGGGAATCAGGATTTTTCAGTAATCCAAGGAACACATCTTAGTCCTTGTTACTTTTTATGCCTTGTCGATAGTGACAAGACTCGGCTTTGTCCACCGAGGATGATCTTGAAACAAGGAAAAAATGAGTAAGTTAGTCTTCATCTATGTGATTCCTAATCTTCTATTCGTTCTTCCCTAGTTTGAAGTGGTTATGACTAGGGTACTGATGCATGGTCATGATCGGTGTCATTCCTTAATTTTGTTACTAAGGAATCCAATTTTGACTGACAAATGGTCACGCCTTTGGAGGGTGTTTCAACACTCCGAAGGGTATAAATAGCGGGACCTTTCAATTAGAGTCGGATCCTTGCGATAAATGCAAGAATGACAACTGTAAAAAAATCGAATACATTATCATTTCTCAAAAGTGATGGAGTAATACGACTAATGCACTAAACTAAGGACACGGGATATACTTCAATAGGTCAAATTACTGGTCGCAGTGGTGTTAGGTCCGGAACAGAAAAAAAAACGGGTTCCGTTAAATGATGCCTCTCAAAATACCCATGTTTCTTTATACTATTCATTCGAATTATGGTAATTTAAACTACACATTTTCAATTTAATCTGCGTATGTATTTTTTATAAATGTAGTTTTCTAATTATTTTTTTGGTCTAGAATCTAGAATGAACAGAGCTATCCTTACATCGACAAAACAATTTCCTTATATTCTTCCAGGAATATACTACAAAGTACTTGTCCTTAAATTTTCCGAACAATATTCAACTTTTAATAGTTTTGATTAATGTAGTTCTGTTAAAACTGGTTATGACACCTACGTTAAATAAACACGTTTATGGCACTTTACCAATTTGTTTTACCCTAAATAGGGGAATTTACGTATTCTCGGCAACCTAAGCAGGGACCATCTTTCTATAGCCTTTTTCTCTAAGGAACGCACACATATGCAGTATTGGTTTGTTTACAATCTTTTGCTGCCAGCTGCTCTAACAATTTCAGTCAAAAGAATTGTCAAAAACTGTTTTGAAACGCTTTTACAAAGCTCCAATCTTCTCTAGTGAGAGCGAGTATTGTCGGCAACCAGTTTTTCTTCGGCAACCGTTCCATTTGAACTGCATGTAAATCTGCTGTTCTATTATCGGCAACTCGAAATCAGCTACAATTTGTAGTGCGTGGGTTGCATTTCAAGAAAACCTTGCTAGATTGCTTTTTCTCAGTGGTAAAAATATAGTCAAATTGAAGCTGAAAGCATAAAGAATCGTATGCATGCATTCAGCGAAGTGTTTTCGTAAGCAAATCCAGTGAAAATAGTGTTTCAATTTAGGTTGCCGAAAATAGTCTGTTATGCCGAAGCCGTCATTTCCCCTAGCATGTTTTAACGTGAACAAAAAGTTCCTTTGAGGTGAAAGGGGATCTTATTCATTTCCAATTTTTCGTTGAAAACCAAAATTACGTTCATGAAAATGTGTTCATTGCATTCTACTTGCCTACCGGAACAAAGTGAACGCATTTTCATTGACAGAATTTTGGCAGTTAACGAAAAAACTGCTATTGATTTTCCAAAAAAATTAAGGACGTCCCTTCTCTCCTTAAACACCCCTTTAATTTTGGAAAACTCAGGGAATTTTATTTAGCAAATTGAGTACACACTCTGGTTTCATCAATATATAGCTATATTTAGAATGTCAAGAAGTCTACCCTAACAAACAAGGATTATATAAACCACACAATCGTTGCAATGGCAATTGCAAAGGCTTTATTGGTGTCCGTTCAGTCCCTTAAGGGGAGGTTTACTTGGATTTTTTCAAAAAAATTGATTTTTTTGCATAAAATGAAAGCTACAAGCACAAACGAAGTGACAGACGGAGCGGCTCGAAATTTGATTTGACGCACTTACATTTGCAGTTTTCGAGTGTACCTCACGGCAACACTATCTACTCATATGTACTAGCTTAAAGTAGGAAGTACCGTATGTTATCTCTTTTTCTCTAACGAAAATTTAAAGGGAGAGCCTGTTGTCAAACAGCATGTCATTATGACGTTTAGTTGTTATCTGCTTTTCTTTTGTATAACAAAAGATCATATGCCAAAATGATTAGGGGTGAACACATCGGGTTAACATTTGCTTAGAAGTAAACGATGTTGAGCTGTCAAAGACTCGCGCTTGTTGCCATTGTTGCTACAGATTTCTTCAGTCCGTGCTTCTAACCAAAGTCAGAGTGAACCGCGACCGAAAAGACATCAACAGAACTCCTCCGTAGCGGAACTGTTGACGGTTTTCGGGGAGTCGGTGGATGGTGATAGGAAGAAGGACCTACTGCATTTGCAGGCATTGCTTGGAGTTTGTCGCGAGGCGGTGAAGTTCAGTGGGAAGGTGGTAAGTTTAGTTCAGCCATAACATTTGATAACGGCATAAAAGCATTTGTAAACAAACTTTCTAAGGCCCTTTACACGCGAACCAAAGTACGCCCACGCAAACCAACATCATCGGATAGGGGCAACTATCACTTTTCCGAAAGTGGTATTGGTATTCGCGTGTAAAGGGCCTTAGAAAGTTTATTTACAAATGCTTTTGTGCCGTTATCAAATTGATTTTGGATTCTGGATTCTGTATAATAAATTTTACTTTTTCAGGATAAACGACACATATTAGTGCAATGCGCTTGCTTGCTGGAAGATTGCACATACGAAGAAGCAAACGGATCAGCAAAAGTGGATTTTGTCTGGATTGGATGTGATCTGCTCCACCACAATTCGATTGTTGCGGCATTGGTCCGAGTCTGACGAGTTGGCGATCCGGGCGAAAGCAGTAGGGATCTACAACGATGTGTTCGATAACTCAACGGCGCTGCTGTATCGACTGTTCACTGTGTATCAGAAGCGGCCAGCGAAATTTTTCGCATCAGTGATATATAGAGAAGTGTAGCGAGATGGAAATGGCAGAATTATTCCACAAGAGTTTGTCTTATTTGAAAATAATTCTTAGCTTGGGTCAGGCTTCCAAGCAGTACATACAATTAGTGGAGATTCTTAGTAGGGTTAACTACCCCCTTTCCGGCCAATTAAGCACAACGCGCACTTAGTCTTTCTTAATCTAGCACAGTTTAGCATCAAACGAAATGTTATTATTACTGATGGCTTCCAAATTTATTTACCTTTCTGTACGTACCGTAAGATTTAATAAAGAGAAACCAATCGTTGAGATATTGTCAAAAGTCTAACACTGATTCTCGATGCTAAACTCGGCCTACGGATTCTAAATTCGGCCTAACGCATTGAATCGCCAATGAATTCACTTCGGCCTTTCGGATGAAGATAAAAATTGATTGAGCGCTTCTTTTGTTTTTGTGAATTATGGGTGCAAAGCTTTATATAACGCATTCTCATTGACTTCGTTCGACAGCTAATTGACTAAAGTATCGTACCAAACCCACAATTGACTTCTTAACTCTGAAATCGTGGATTTATTTGATGTTTTCTGCTCGATAGGCCCAAAATGGGCGATTAGACCGAAGTAGTTCTCTACCCTATTTTTGAAAGAATAGAATCTGAGCCAACGGCAAGTTCCGTGTGGATTTTGAGTAAGTATCTCAACTTTCAAAACAGCTCTGTTCTGGATATGAAAACGCTGAAATCCCTATCAGAGAAATTGAAAATCCTCAGTGGGAAATCCCCTCCGGATCAGATTTTGGTAGAAATCGTTATATTCATCACAATGTGGATACATTTGGATCAAATTAAGCAGCATGCTTCGGAGGTAACCGAGCCGATCATTGAATTGTGCAAATCGTTGGTCAAATTCAGTAAATACTGCCCCAGAAATCAAGCCCAGATTTGCTCCCGCTGTGGGAGCTCCAGTTGGAATTTTGTGGATTACATTTCAACGATAGTTATAAACTTGGCGATGACCATGTCCAAGGCCGGCAGGAAATCAGTCCAGAACTGGTCGGATTGGTCAATGGATTTCTGAGGTATAAAATACTAACTCTGGACGATTTGGTATGCGAAAAGAAGCCATCGCTGCTGGACTCCGGGTTGCGATTTTTGGTCAATTGGATACAGGTTGCTGTGCAGCTACTCCCCGGAAGAGAAATGCTGGACCTTGCTCGGTTGGTCGTCGACTTCAAGTACAAATACGGATTCGATTTTCTAACGGATAGTTATTTGATAAGACTCGTGGAGAACTGCCTTAAGGATGCCGAAGTCTGCTCGGCAGCAATTGATATTAAATTCGTAAAACTATTGGCAGCGCTTCGAGATGTTGCTGACGACTCCAAAGACGTGGACGAAACAATTTATGCGATTGTGAACTTTCAACTAAGCACCAATACCGAACCAATTCGTTGAATATTACAACAGATAAGTTGCACATAACATAAACACACTAATCCAGTCAGTAATGTTTTTACTGGGTTTTTTAATTAATTATATAATTTGAGTAGTAGCTATACTGAAGATCCGAGAGATGTCGCCGCTTCAGTGGTAGGAAAATCATTTTGGCAGTATGGAGAATATCAGAAAATCCACGATTTGTGACTAAACATGCTTTCATAGAAGGAAACAAATAAACGAGTGTTTACCTTATCACCATAGTAATGTACTCGTGCAATTTTTGTGCATCTAAAACTGCCCATAAAGACGATAATGAATAAAAACTGAAAATTTTCATGCATTTCCAAATGGTTACCTACCATTCTCATACATTCGAAATTGACTGGCCCTCTGGATGTGGATGATGTCAAAAACAACATCACATGATTAATTGCGGACTGTTCGATAAAAGTTTAAAACTCTGCAGAAAATTCAAAAATATGAAACTTATTCCGAACTTGTACAGATATAGTTCTGTTAATCTCATTTCTTTTTTTCTTTCTTCCTTTGGTTTGTTTTCGGTCGGTCTGGTTTTCCGTGCTTAGCACCAATGCTACCGACGCCAGCGAGCTAGCTCTCATACCTGGACCCTACCTATTTATTACCTATTACCTATTATTACCTACATCATTTTAACATAGAAATCTTGAACCACCATGTAACCGATTTGAGAGATAAATTTGATAAAGTAGGAAAAACGCAGTTTACAGATGTGATAGTCCAAAAATTTGACGACATAAACCTCTCACTAGGAACTATTTTACAAACCAAGAGACAGAAACGCTGGGACGCAGTAGGAAAAGTTTGGAAATTTATTGCCGGATTCCCCGACGCACATGATTTAAAGTTAATCAATTCAACCATTAACAATCTCGTAGCAAATAACAATATACAAGTAAAGATTAACCGAGAAATGGCATTACAGTTAAAAGAGACAGTATTTAAAACAAAAGATGCTATTCCACTGTTCAATTCAAAAACTTCGGAACTATATTCCATAAATATTCTTTTCAACCTTAAGGAATTAAATGATAAAATAAACAACATTATTGATACTATAGCCTTAGCAAAAGTTGGATTATTAAAGGAAAAAATTCTATCAAAAAATGAAATTGAAATGTTTAGGAGAGATTTAGAGAGAGAAAATATTACAGTTCACTCAAATTCCGAAGTCGTAACCTATGCCAAGCCAGCAATCGCCACCAACCGCAAGAAGATCGTATTATTCATCAAGATGCAGAAGTTAGACCCCAGAATTTTTCGTAGAATCTATGTTTTCCCAACATTCCACAACCAACAACAAATCCACACCACAGAGAGATCTTTCATGATCCATCCGACACAGAAATTTATCGTCAAGAACCTAGAACCCATCATTTATCGAATTGAGGACATTGAAGTAACCGAGTCTACATGCATACCAAACCTAATAGATGCGAAACCAGCCATTTGCAACTATTCATCAAATCCCATACAGCAGGAGATTGTTCCCATCGATAAGTATTATTTACTGGTGAATTCAATTCAATGAGCAATTTCACCCTATCATCAGATTGCAGCACCAATGAAAGAATTCTCACTGGATCATATCTGATTCGATACGAGAATTGTACCACACGAATCAACAACATTTCGTATGCCGGCAGAACTCGAACCACGGCTGGAAATCCGGTCCACCTTCATCTGGACGGAATAGCTATTTCCAAGGACAGTCATATATTGAACCTTAGTATAGAACATCTCCACAAACTGCAAACAGAAACACGGAAAGATTTGGACTTACTCCGTTTAAAAAGCTACAGTCTGCATTTCCCACACTGGTTCCTTTTTGGAGGGATAACCATCCTCCCCATGGTCGGTATCATTATTTTCCTCAGCATTTTCTCCCGCAGAACAACAAATATCAAACTAGAGACGATGCCAAACACCAACGATCATCGTGGAAAATGGGAACCTGGAAAAAAACGTCGGAAACCTAAGTACATCTTCATTTGGATATACGATGCCCCTGGAGGTTCATCACTAAGGAGGGGCGAGTTAACGCCGATGCCAACCGCAATTGGCAAATTCCATCGTCGGTGCTTTCGTCAGCATCTAGGACGGATGCACAGAACGGCAACAGCAGCGAGCTTCATCAGCATTCCGCAATCGGGCGATCGATTGGACTCCGGATTTGCATAGTGGACACTTTTCGCGAGTGCTAGGTTCTCTGTAGGAATTATTGATTGAATAAAGTAGTTTTTAGGTAGCAGCAGTAGTGAGTAGATATTTTTTTAAAAATAACCTCCGACGCTTAAAACTTTAACTCGCGCAGCGAAACGAACCGACGGAGAATCGCAATTGCTGTGATCAAAATGATTGGTGAGGCAGAAGGAAACAAGTCAGGTCTTTCATTATCACGACGTTCTTATGCATAATATAGTGTGACGTAACGTTGGATCATGTGTAAGAACATCGTGAGAACAAAAAAGTCGACTACATTCCTTCTGCCGCACCTATAGCAACGCACACGGCTCCCGCACTGACTGTTTCTTACTTTCTCACTCTAATCAAAATTTCCTTCGATGAGTGAGAAAACAGCACCCCGTCAATGCGAGCGAGAACGCGAGTTGCCAGATCATTGCACTCAAAACCAACTTGAATTAATTCAAAACAAAAATACTAGCGAACCTGGCGGTGAGGGGCGGAAGGTGGACTAGAATTCTATTACAGAGAACCACATTATTTTAATTAATTTCTTCGGAGAAAGTCGTCTGTAACTTCGTTTGTGCTACAAGTGTGTAGAATATGTGGCCAAAAGGATTTTACGATCCGAAACATATTTAGCGAGTTATGGCGCTTTGAGTGAACCTTTGTCATGCGCGCTGAGGGACACAACAAAAACTTTAAACGCGTTTTTCTCGAAACCATATTTTTTATAACAACTTAGAGCATAGGGCTTGAACAAATGATCCGATTTACAATCGGAAAATTGCGCTTCGAAGGATACTATTTTTTGTATGGCTTATACCTATTGTTAGTTACTATTTTTTAAGCAAGGTCAAAGTGAGAAAAAAAGGGGTAAAAAAGCACTAAATTTTCAAATGTCCATAATTTGGTCAATTTTTGTCGGATTTCGTTCTAGTTAGGTATAAGCCATAGGGAATATTATCAACTTTAACCACAATAAAAAATTTTCATTTCAGTTCACCACCAGAGGGTGTGCACTCGAAGTTCTGCAGCAAAACCTGACTGACACTCCTCAACGCGAGCCGCCATTATGAGCCGCCATTTTGAGCCGCCATTTTGTTTTTTTACCTTCAAAAAATTTCCAAGTATTCAGGAATAGTGGACAAATATAATTATCGAAACCGGAAGTTCGTATGTCTTTTCATTCTCCTGAAAAAAAATTCCAAAGTTCAACTGTTTTTCAGCCAAATCCAAGTAAACCTCCCCTTAATCAAGCCTACAGAAGCATTGAAAGTCTCTCACTGTTCATCTTCTCGCAACAATTTTAATAAGAGAAGAGAAGTCACCAGTGACTCACAGTGACATCTGCCTGTCGCTAGCGTGTTTGCCGTTGGGTAAACCCATAAAATCCATTTTCGAACTTCGGCATTGCAGTTGCGTGCTACACTACAGCATACCGATACATTTTTGATACTCGATGAAAAAGGATTTGCTCGTGTGGGCAAGCCGTGTGGATGGTGCATAGGCGATGTTCACGATGTGTCTCTGGTCCGAGGAGTGTTCATAACGCACTGTAACCGTTTGCTAGTTGGATAAAACATTGCATTCACAATGAGAGTTAATTTTCTCTTCATTTTTTCAAAGCTCGAATCAACGAATGATCGTAAATTGATGAACTAATTGAATTAACTTCTATTTTTATAATAATGATAGTTATAATTATAGTGGGATATAGTTATAATTATAGTGGGTTATAGTTATAATTATAATTATAGTTGGCCAAATTTGGATTTTTCAGACATAATCCTAAAAGGTTCAAGTCTCTCGGGAAATTTTCCCCTACCTGATAATGGTGTTAGTATGCGTGGAATCAAATGCATTGTTTACAAAAGCTGATACGTCCCTTCGAAAAAGTAATCGAGAAGTGTATTTTTAATACTCTAGTAAATCTCACGTCAGTGCTCCATCACAACATTGTGATGGGTCAATACTCACTGCGTAAAGTTTAAAATTAAGGGTGAATATGAAAGAAAGGGAATTTCGAGTAGAGCGCACGTGCCCACGTCTAACGCTAAGTCTAGCCAAATGAGTGGGCTATGGGTTTAATTTTGCACTTATGATTGAATTTGAAAATTATTTTGTGACACTTTTAATTGCGATTGATTTGATTAAATTCTTTTAGTATTGTTTTTATGTGATTGGGGTAAAGTGATTTATTTATGTTTGTGTTATAGTATGATTTCGTATTATGAAATAGCATAGTTAAACGAGCAGTAATAGTTTTACGAGAATGTTCTTTTGAGATCTTTTATTTCTTATAATATTCATTATTATCATATGGCCAATTTAGAGATGTATACGATTCATGATATTTGATTTGAGAATAGAGTTCGATTTTCTTGCTGTAAATCCAGCACTCGATGGGATTTGATCAAATTTGAATTATTGTCATTTTTGTCTTTGTGAATGTGGTGTTCGGTGGTTGGGTTGTAGGATTCATCTTGTAGGGTTTTTGATCTAATTTCCGTCTTACTAAGCACAACCCACGCTTTACCTCTCTTTCTTGAACGGGTTTTAACAACAAATAAAATGTTTCTATCAAAGATGACTTCTTAATTAATTCTCCTTTCCATAAGTACCATTGAATTTGATAAAGAACCACTTATGAGATATTGTTAAAAATCTAACACTGTTTCTTGATTCTAAATTCGTTCTACGAGTTTCAATTCCGTCCAAACGCATTAAAACGCCATTAGATTTTTTTTCGTCCTACGGATAAAGGTAGAAAAACCGAGTTTGCTAGGAGCGCTTCTTTTGTTGTGAGAACAATGAGTGTAAATATTCACCCAATACGCTGTAATAGGCTTTGTGTTGTAGCTTGTGAACTAACGCATCAGTACAAACGTATTACTGATTTGTGCACGGTCAGATCATTGATTATAATGATGTTTTCTACTCGATAGAACGGAAATGGACGTTTACGACGAAGTAGCGCTCTACCCTACATAATTTTGAGGTAGAACAGCAGGATGGTTTGTGGTGTGCTAAACTGAAATGCTTTTTTATTTTCGATGAAGCAATCTTGGTTTTTACGAGAGTGAATAATCACTAAAAGTGCATTGCTATGTGGGTTTGGAAAGGTTTTACATAGGGAACGTTCCCCTGAGGAGGGACATAATTGGATGGAATTGTACTAGCAAATTGATTCTAAAAAGAGGTATAAAATGGGTGGGACTAATACCCGAAGAAGACGATGTTTTTTAAAATTTATTTAAAGATTTATTATACAGTGTAACAATAAGGAACTATAATTAGGACATCACGAGGAACGACGAACAATAATTTGGACAATAGGCATACCATACTGGATTTTTGATGAAATTTACAACTATTTTTTTTTCTGTTTTCTGTTTCTTTTATTTTGTCTATCTTCAATAAACATTACCACAATTAAATAGTAACCTTCTCTACTTTTTCCCTTTCAATGTCCTCCTACCCCTATTTAATGTATCTGAATCTAGTGGGACAGCTTGAGTCTGCTAGTGGAAGAAGCGGTAGGCTACACGGTCCAGCATGTATTAAGTGGTCGATGAGGATGAGAGCTGATAAACTACTATTACAATTACAATTATAAAATTATAAAATATAAAATTGACGAACTTTTGAGTTTACTCCAGCCATGACGTTCAACTCAAAAAAACTAAAAGCAACAAAGATTTAAGTGGTACTAACATCTGCTCAAATAGCAAGATATGCCACACCCTAACTTAGCAACACTTTTTTATAAGTTCAAGATTCTTTAAAAGTGAGGATTAAAATTTTCAAAGTCTCATAATTAATTTTTTATATTTTAATCAGGCTTGGACTTCGAAATTTGCTTGAGTTGCAAAAATATGAAGTTTTCTATACGTAATTGGACTGCTTTGGCAATGAGACACAAATATTAAATAGATGAAGATATTTCAAGGAAATACATTTCGATATCGCGGACATAGAAAACGAATGAATATTGCTGACAAAGACTTCAAAATCCTGACACTGGTTGAAAATTTCAAGAAACTGCATTTGGAATGTTTAGAATGTTCTTAGAATTTTGATTGCTTTCAAGCACTCTTGCACTTTGAAGAATTTTATTTTGAAAATAATATAAAAGAATTGTGAGGAGAATTTTAAAACAATTCGAAGGACAATTGAAAGACATTGTAGAGGAAAAAACAACCCGCGGGTATTTCAAACAGAACTGCTGAGGAGAATTTCGAGATAGTTCTGAACACAACTCTATGATAATTGTGAGGATAGATCCAAAAGAGTTCTAACCAGGGCTCTACATTTTCGAAGCTCTAAAATGAACTCGAGTTTTATTTCTCTCATCCAAACGTGTTCAACGCTTCATTTCTATAACGCCTAGCTAGACTATCAGCAAGAAACAAAAATGCAAGAGAAGCACGCTTAGAACGAAAGACTGGCTGTGGATTTTCTCATCGTTGCTTTGCTCATCGCTTTCAATGAAAGTACCGTCGATTTTCGAGTTAAATGAAACGTCATTATGGCTTTCAATCCCTTCCACGAACACTCTATCATAGCTATTTCAATTTGTTGTTGTTCAATGCGTTGTGTCCCGTTTTCGTTAATTTTTTTAGATAAATATGTGCATGGAAGATTATTTAAATACAAGTCGTGTAATCTTCAACTGTTTTCACGTGAGAAATGCTTTAAATATATATTTTCATTTTCCGTCATATGTGTTTTATGAAAGACGAAACTATCAAAATCGTGCGCTTTTTCGCTCGTCAGTTTCACCGAAGCTTGAAAGAAAGACCAATTGAGCGACGGGAGAAAGGGAGACAAGCGATTGAACATTTCAGTGCCAACATTTCAAAGGGGCGTAATTGCATTTGTAAACAATGGCTTTAGGCGTCGATTTCTCGCGAATAAAAGCTCACTCATGAAAAATAATGACACCAGCAGGTAGAGGAATGTTTCCTCTACCAGCGTGCACTGTAATTTTAAAGATGTAAGATTTCATTCGCGAGAAATTGACGACTAAAGTCATTGTTTACAAAAGCAATTACGACCCTTTGAAATGTTGGCACTGATTTGTTTATGCACGCCAACATAGGTTCCATAATGCGGCGAAGCTGTTCAATTATAACAGAAAAAGAAAGCTAGCAGTCTCCTCGTCGCATCGATTTGTTCGATTGATGCTGATTTTGTGACGCCCTGGTTCTAACGATCATTTCTTCTTATGATTTTTTCAATGTGTATTACTTTCTGGAAAGGCAATTCAGTTTCCTACAACTTTGTCTCGGACATCATTTCGATTAGATGAGCCATTTTCGTGCTATGATTTATTGAAAAATATCGAATACGCCATTTTGAGTCAAAATGGTCGAAATCCAGCACAAATTTGATTTCTTGCCTCTACACTGTACCAAACCACCGCCCTCTGTTCGAATGAAACCTCAGACCATTCAAATCGAAACATCGAAATCGCCCTTTCGAATGATAGCTGCAACCGGATGACGGTTGTTTTGAAATCAGATGATTTTCCTCTCGAATACAGGATGACATTGTTATGAGAAGGGATAGGGCCTTCAGTTGGAATGCGTAATGCTCTTTGTAGAATGATAGTCACCTTAAATTAAAATGCATTTGGTATTGGTTCAGCCCCTTAACGCAAATCATTCAAAACGATGATGTAAATAATTCTATCGAACGTCATTTGCTGACATAGGCGTAGCCAGGGGGGGTCAGAGGGGGAGGACTGCCCCACTTAAAAACAGCAACACAAAGGCTTTCGGGTAAAATGGCGTTCGGTAAAATGGCATTGGGTCAAGTTTTCCATAGTAATTTATTTTTCGCCTCTCCCTAGCTCGAAACCTGGCTACGCCCTTGTTTACTGATATGAGCAGACAAACGAGATGGAAGCATAGTCATCGCTATCGGAGGTGGTATCAACATTGGTAAATGGTGGAAACCGTAATTTTTTCTATTTCGTGGTGAAGAAAATTTCCTCTGCCAACAAGGATTACTGTATCCACGATGAATGGCTGTTCAGGGCTATTCAATATGGAATTTTTTTTTGTTTATTAATTTATTTGATAAGGCTCAACTGAATTAACTTTACAGAGCCGAGGATTCTTGGTCACTATACAATATATCTTAAAACTATAGTCAAAAAGTACAACACAATAAACACTTTATCTTCCGCTATCCAAAAAGCCTCCTCAGAACTGGAGCCGCTTCTAGTAGTTTCATTGTATGGCAAATTGTTGTACGCCAACGAGGGTCAGAGCGCGTCCATTGCAGCAATGGACGCAAAACGTGGTCAGCACTCACACACTCATCACGAAACGGTTGATTTCCAAAGTCGACGACGCATCAACCGAAAGAACTGATGATGAAGAACAATGAGGAGGACCACACAATGGTTGCTGCCGATAAAATAGACGATCGCGTAGCACACACGGCCTGCTTTTGCCGACAGCCGAGTGAACACTTCAATATGGAAATGCAAACAATCGAATTAAAAATCTAATCGAAAGCATTTGCAAGTCAATTTATCCTTAAATGTTGTCCTCTGAGCCCTGTATGTTTTAAAGCCAATTTTCAAATATATATCATCCTTTATTTGGAGGACAGTTACATATGGATGCTCATCAGTTCATGACGAATTCAACCATAAGGAAATCATCCGAAATTCGACAGTATTTTATTAGAAGGCTCGAGCACTACAATAATCAGTCGAAGTATTACGGACGTTTTCTTTCAGTGTAGTGAACAATTATGCGTACACTCAAAAAATTCCACACGTCATCATCGTACTTAATTTTGCACTTATTGTGAAACACATCCATTTCATGTGTGAATTTTATGTGCAATATTCTACTTACCACTATTGAGAAATGATGAAGTATTCGATTTTTTTACTGATGTCATTCTCGCATTTATCGCAAGGATCCGACTCTAATTGAAAGGTCCCGCTATTTATACCCTTCGGAGTGTTGAAAGACCCTCCAAAGGCGCCTCTTTGCCAGTCAAAATTGGATTCCTTAGTAACAAAATTAAGGAATGACACCGATAATGACCATGCATCAGAACCCTAGTCTAAACCACTACAAACTAGGGAACAACGAATAGAAGATTAGGAATCACATAGATGAAGACTAACAAACTCATTTTTTTCCTTGTTTCAAGATCATCCTCGGTGGATAAAGCCGAGTCTTGTCACTATCAACAAGGACTGAGATGTGTTACTTGGATTACAGAAAAAACCCTGTTCCCCTAGTTTGAAGTAGTCAGGACTAGGAATCGGTGGTAGATCTTACATCCCGTAACGTACCACGAAAAGGTGATCTACCCACGTTACGAGGCAATAATATTCTACTTTACCGACTCCAACATTAAATCGACATATAGTATCAAAGTTATCAGAGGGCAGAGCTTACACATGCCTTTTTTGAATGAGTCTGAGATTTGGGAATTTATCCTGGACTGCTGGGGTGTGCTACTGCCGTTGTCTTCGTTCGATCTCACTGGGCCTCGGTTGTTCTCATATATGCGGCTGGTTGATAAGGATAAAGTCACAACTCATGTGTTGGATGTTTGCCATGCAGAACAAGCAATTCACATCGAATTGAAATTCAAAACCCTTCAAATCCATCTGTTTTGAACAGTAGTGTAATTCACTTGAATTGATAGAGAAAGATTATCAACATTTCAAAGTTTGAAACCCTGGAAATTAACGTGTAGAACCATGGTGAAATACACTTAAAATATGAAAAATCAAGTGTTTAAACACTTCGATCAGAGGTGCGGACTTTTTTAAGTGTACACCCAACCGAGGGATGTAAGATTCGCTTACAATTATGTGGAATTCATCATCAGAGGATGTAAGTGGAGACCGCATGAACCGAGGATGCAATATACCTTGCTGTGGTCCAATGCAAGAAAATTGGGGATTGAAAAATGTGGAGTGTATTAGTGAGTGAAATTAATTATGTCGAAAAAAAATAGGAAGTAGGTTGCCGACTGGACTCGAACAATGAACGTTGCGATTTTCAGACCTGTGCTTTCTCCACTGCTCTCTCCTAATATAGCCTAAAAGCAAACAACAAGCGCTCATTTTCTCTCACACTTGACTTCGTATGCTTTTTCTGATGGAGAGATTCTACCATGTTATACATAAAAATCAAGGCAAATACTTGCTTGTGTAGGTGAAAGCACAGACAGAACACGAAATAAAAAAAGGCAAAAAACCATTACATCGCCTGTAAGGTCAACTTCTAACATTCGCTGCGATGTACATGAACAGAGGATGATAGGAAATGGAACTAACATTCATTGTAATAAATTTTTGGTTTGCGTTTAGTTTCATGGGATTCGAAGAGGTAAAAATAAAAACTGATGTGCTAGTTGTCATTGACCGATCTCGGATGTCATGACTGTTGCACAAATTTACACAATGTAGGATTCGAAAAAAAAATCTATGATGAACAACAGGCAAGCATGCAAGACAACTTCAAAACTAACCGAACTCCTGCAAATAGTGGCCGGGTTTCAGAGTGAGAATTATTCAATCGATCCCCGAGAAAGACCTGTCTCTAAACGAATCCCCTTCTTTTCTCCAGAAATGCCGACCCTGCCGGAAATTGCGCAAATTTCCGGAAGCGATCTCCTGCTGCGCCAGTGCTCCCAATTTAGAACCGAATGTATGCAAATTAAGAACGACACTTCCTGGCATGCCTTTAGTGCACGGATCCATTCACTTGCTCTCTGTGCCGTTCAGCAAACGGTCCTGCAGTTTCTTTCGTTCCTAGCTCCATATGAGTATAAGATGATAATAAACTCCACCAATGACGCCAACCTCCTCCTCTTTTTTTCCAAAGAGCTTTTCTTCCATTAATTTAACGAAGCATTCTCATAAAAGAAGTTGTTTCCTATGCATTTACCCCGCCCCATCCCATCCCTACTTTTGACTCGGAAAAAAAGTGAAAGAGAAACCCCGCTCCCCGCTACTCATGCATAGAACACTGTGGAGTCATAAAAACATAAAACAGGGTGAACATTGTAAAACTGCTGACAATGGAACTCTGATCTGACGCTGAAAGCTTCATCGCGAAAAAAGCTGTTTTAAAGCTACAAACTTCAATGTTGCTCGGAAGCAAGTCTGTACATCCGCTCTGCCCGTTCCGTTTGACTTGGGCTGGCATGGCTACGATCAAAGACATACATAACAACCCTCAGCCAACCAACCCTCGTGTCGGGGCTGCTGAAGCTGACGCAAATTGCCAGCGAGAGGCGATATTTCATTGTTCAAATGACACAAATTGTATTATTTTAGCTCTCCTCATGCACAATCACCAACGGGGCTTATCATGCCGGGCGATGATGATTTATCCGATTTCAAGTGAGCTCGCGCGACGGGCCCACGAGAAACTTGAAGTAGGTGTCTAGCTAGACATATCTACACATATGGATATATTGCACGTGGCGAATGTGCAACGCTTGCAGCAGTGGGTTCTATGGATAACTAAGAACCGACGCGGAAGAGCTTTAGAAAGGATAATGTATGGCATTGATTCATTTGGGGTGGGGTTGGAATTTCACTGAACGTTTAAGGTTGCCATTTTTCCGAACGACGCGAGTTGGTATGAATCGAAAATTTGGTTGAAAAGCATTCTGCATAAATTAAAGTGGAGGAAGGTCATTCGAATTATCGTAAGTTTTGTGTATTTTTATAAAAAAATATCTAGGTATGTCGCTGATGAATTGACTTCCGACGTGACTGGTAGCATTGCAAAAAAGCTGTCGAAAGTACCAACAATAACAAAATTAAAAATCTTGAAGTCATGATTTCCGTAAAAGTCGGTCAAGTAAGGTCGGAAGTTGGAAGTCAGACTCCTGAACTTTAATTTAGTACTGTTGACACAATATGATATGCTTACATCTTACGAATTTCATAGAAATTCAGCTTGTAGAATATGCTGCCTTTTATGAATTTTGTTATTTTGACACTCTAAAATTAGCAAAAAACCTTGGTAATGCTTAATGATAAAAACAGGCTCTGATCTTAATGCCTGTGTCTGTGACACATTACGACTGTTTCGTTTTCGAGAAGCAAGCTTGTTCACCGCATCGACACCAGATCCCTGGCAAGACTAGTACTCGCTGAAGCCGCCACCGATGGTGGTGGTGTTAGTGTTGACAACACGTTTTTAAGCTACATTCATGTGTGCCGCATGGTTATATCGCGTTAAAAGTTTTTAATGAAAAAAAAAAAGATTATTATAAGATAAATTGATACATTGAAATTGATTATTTTTTTTACAATACTAGTGTTGTGCCAGAAAAGTTTGAAGCTCTCCAGTCCAGATTAAAATAAATTGTTCCGGCGTTATGTAAGGTAACTAAACATTCTCAACACCAAACGACAAAGGGTCCAATTCCTGGTTTTGAGTTTTGGTTATTATCCTTCCCATCCCCACCACTATCAACGACGTGACCAGGGGGGGGGGGGCGACTCTATCTAAAATACAGATAAGATTTTGCGCACGCGATGAGTAGAAAGACAAAACATTGATGATGTATTTTTCTTGCAAAAAGATGGATCCCGATGCGAGTAAATCGATTTAGGGAAGATGTATAAATGACGTAGCATTTTAGGGGGACCAACCATGTAGCAAAATACGTTACAAGCGGGAGGGGAATAAAAGGTAGTTATACATGAAACGGAAACACAGTGATATGCAACTTGTTCCACCAACGATTTTTTGAACTTGGAATGGTTTTGGGTTTTGGTTACCACAGCAAGCTTCTAGATGAAAATCCTTTACTACTTTTCTTTATGGAAATAACAGTCATGTGTGGTTAGAACAATTGAAAAGAAACTTAAAGTCAGTATTTTGGAACTTGTAGCTTTGTTTTTATTGCATAACAATCATAAATTTTTAACGAATACATTGACATATTAAAAACCAAGTTAATGCTTAACAATCAATCACCCTGAAACAAAATCAGTTTAGTGAGCTTTTTGCGCAGCGTTGCTCGAAAACCTGAAAAACTTTTAGAATAGTTTTCCAAACAAAGTTTTAAGTACAGTTCAATTGTCAGTTTTATCAGGAGATTACGATGATTTCTTAAAGCATCTTGCTCCAGGATATGCTGCGACAGTTTTTGAAACACTTTCGGATAATCCAGTATTTGCCGAAGGACATTATTTACCAACTTTGAATAATACTTGGGAACATTGAAATTATTATAATCTCCAACCAACGATTTGAACGCCTTCTCCGCAGACTTACAGATGATAAAAATATCATTCTGTGCGGATCCGTCCATCTTGGTCAATTCCTCCAAGCATTCGTCACATTTGATCTTCTTTATCAAGTTCTTATGTACAGTATGTGCCAAATTCGTAATTGCACAAGAGAAGATAGCGTTATCCAAGTTTGTCGAGTTGCATATTTCATTAACAGGAAGATCCATTTCAATTAGAACAGACACCTTGGCCTGATTTCGACTATTTATCGCATCTAAATAGTACTGGGCTTTGTCGCTAACATGCAGCATTTTTATTTCATCGAAGTCAGTGCAATTACCTGCAACAGATGAACGTACTGCATTATTTACTAGCAGTCGTTTGTACGCAGCCTTAAACTGCACAGCAGTAAGGTTATTGTTGAACCCTCCTCGAGATCGAATAGCCGAAAAAACGTTTCAAGGTGATCCTGGCTGACTCTGTATCCGTAGATCATATCAAGTTCTCCTAGTTGCACCACGTACCTTTCATACAATTCCAAAAAACTGCGCATGTCAATAACGAACCCCAGAAATCCAGTTTTGTTTATGGATGTCAACACCGGGGACCACACCATAGCTTCCGACTTTTTGTACTGAATCTTCAAGGAGTTAAAAAGTTGTTCTACTTTACGGAACAACGCAGCATACTGCTCAATGTTATCTGCTGACATGGGTTTCTTATAGCCAACGCTGTCATGGTGCTTACTATTCATAATGTCGAACACATCATTTATAGTTGTTATAAAATCAACTGTTTCTTCACAACCGGTAAATTAATCGCAGGTCTCACTCAGTTGTCGAATGCCTTCAGCAACGCTTCGACTGAGCGTCTGAGCAGCAAGATCAACGCGCATTTTCTCGTTAGCAAAATTTATATGTCTGTCCGACAGTCGACCAGCATATCTTATGCCACAGAGATTTTGGGTTTTATTCAACTCCTCGATAAATTTCCATTTTATATGCCCTGTGTTCGTGTTAAAAACCGCTTTGGCTGCTAAAGTATTTCTAACAAGCTTTAGCATATGGCACGGATCTAACATAATGAAAACCGGGTCATTGCTAGAAGGATGCGGAAAGAAGGTTTTCTTAAGGCATGCACCCAACCTGTTCGCGGTGCTGAAATTCGTGCTGGTTCCATCAAATATGAACGAAATCACGGTTACGCTGATGCTATGCAAATACATCAAAATGTTTTCGATAAGAGAGACTTTTTGTTCCGTATCCAGGGAGTCGGATAAGAAGTATCCAATTGGAATTTTCCATTTTTCCGATATTCCGGTGACCATGAAAACAAGGGCTTCTTTCGCCACGGGCAACTCGTCTGAGTTATCTGGTATAAATCCTGAATACTGAACTACTCCTTCAAAACATTTTTTTATGTCATTCCATTCTGTGTGTCTCCGAATTGCCACTTCATCCATCATTAGCACTACGAGCAACCGTTTACCAGTCGCTTTGCACTCGTTTGCCTTAATTTCTAGAGCTGCCATTGTCTCTGCGGTCAATCCGGGTTCCCCATCGACAGATCTATACCAACGTATGATTGTCCTGGGATGAGGCAAGCGGTTTTGGAATGCCTGGCGTACGAACTGATATGCTCGGGGTGAATAAAAATGCAAGGTAGTGGCGAAGCTCCTCAACATTTCATTATAAGGCTGTCCCTGTCGGTATGTCTGCAGCGTACGGATCAATGAATCACTCTCACTGAATGCCTGCAGACCAAATAGATTTATGAAGTATGTTAGTAAAATATCCTTTCTATAACATAAAAATGTTGGTTTTGAAAATGAAAATGAGTGTTCCAGTTATGACATAGGCACATGGCGTATTGGAACACGAATATAATTGAATTTAAGAATCTAAGATCTTTTTTCATCAAAAGTTAGTCAATACGATTAGAAACAAGATGCAGAAATCTGAAAATTTATCATTGTTGAAAACTAGAACAAAAGTTTTTTTAAACATTTAATCCCATTTGCACCGATGAATCCACTGTAGGAATAATCGTAATAATCCGCCAAAAGTTCCTTTAACTGATTTTCTAGAAACGCAAATATCTGCAGTGTTACCCCAATTTCCTCATTATCGTAGACTGAAATTAAACACTTTCTTTCTTATGTCTTTTCAAATGACAAAAACGCGTAAGTAACGAAAATTAATTGAAAAATAGAAAACCTCAGATTGCATATGATACTTACAGCCCTAAGATGATCAGCAGCAGTCTGTGACAGCATATTTTTATCACGAGCCTGCGCAATTATGTCCTCCATGCTCGTTAAGTGGTGTTGAAGTCTCCGGCACTTTTGTTGCAACATACGAACTTATGTTTGTATTTTTGTTCAATTCGGTTAACGCGGACCACCGCTGTTGCCTCAGATCGTGATTTTAATGTCGATACGTTTGGTTTCTCGATATTATCTATTCTTACAACTTTTGACCTTGAGGGAAAAAATACATGAGAATATGATGAACCCACTTGCAATAAACATATGAATAAACTTGAAAAACCCTGGTATATGTGTAATATTATTACTGCCATACACCGTTCATACATTATCCCAAAAATCTATAACAAATAAAAATCTTACTTCTTAGGAACTGGAACATAGTGGTTTGAATCATGGTCGTCAAGCAGAAACTCGAGATGTTCGCTGTAAATGACCTTACATTATTATCATTATTATAATATCTACAACTAGTTAAGTAACAATTTACGTTTCGCAAGGATGAGTTTTTGTAAACACCGATGGTACTGTTCCTTTTTTCAAACATAGTTTTGATCCAATCACGTGAAATTGATCAGACATAAAATGTTTTCCACATATTCTCTGGTTATCCACCGATTGTATTTCTTGGCCTGTGAAAATCCTGATTGACGTTACCCACTGCTGCAATTCCGTTTCGGAGGATGGAAAACTACCGAAACATGCAAATGTTAAGTTAGGATGAGCATTCAATCAACACATCGTGAATTTACTTTGTTTACATTGTTTACACTTACCGATGACTGGAGACTCCTCCTTGCAATACTGGTGTAGTAATGCAGCTATCACATCCAATTATAATGCACTTCATTTTTAGGCAATGATAATTCCTGTTAAACACAGAACACAGCACCTATGGCACAACAAAGATGAAAAAAAAACTTCCCGCCGCTCGCGACAAACTTTCCTAACAGCGCATTACGCATGAACAGAGCTTGCTTGCGAATATTTGCAGCAGCTGTCAAATGTTGACGTAAAATCGAACCAGAGAACCAGGATTTTTCGGCTTCACACAAAGTATATGGGAATGACATTTGCGTCATAGATGTGATCGACACACGTTTTGCAGGTTTGGTATTATAACTGTTCAATGTCCTTATCTTGGAATATTGTAATAAGGATTACGATTGGATTTTCTTGATAGCTGGGAATGCTAACGAATATTTGTGGCTGGCTCCAAAGCAATGTGGGTGACTCCTAGCAAAACTTGGATAAAATTCTGCTATACCAGTCAGGGCTGCCTTAGCCACCCTTGGGGCCCTGGTCTATTTTTCAATGTGGGGCCCGCTATGATTTGGTATCGATTATAAAATTCTAGCACACAAAGAATAGGTACTGGCGACAATCCTTTTTCGTTTAAACTTATTTTTGTAACCATCTTTTATTTTAACACACATTTAATCTTAGTGATGAACCAGCTTAAGGCTGAAATCACTTTAATAAATCATTCAAACTGAATAAACTAAATCTGATAACGAATCCTCATACTTGCAAATTTGTCAATAGAAGTGTTGATATCAATTTTCATCAATATTTCGTACCAGGGCCCCACAAAGTCACTTTCAATCGAAAATCATCAAGTGACGATGAAGCTGTAAACCATCACTTTCAATTGAAATTCATTCTGTCTTCTGTTCGAGCAGATCCCCGTCAACATCAGCAAAACAACTTTAGATCAGTTTTCATTGTAAAATGAACTTACTTTTTCATTGAAGCGAAGCTGTTCGATCCGAATTCGCGCAGTTTTTATGACTTTTGTTGAATGCTCACTCGTATGCGTATGCACGTGGATGTCAAATTTGTCATTGTCGGTGGTTTGTTTACCCATCAATATGGGTATTTTTTTTAATCGGGATGACGTCTAGAGATCGAAAATTGATATTCGTCGCCATTTTCAAATCCAAGATGGCGGCTTCCAGTTTAATAAAATGTGGGAAATACTGTCAAATGTCTATCAAAAAGGTATTTTTGAAATCGGGATGATGTCTAGAGGATGAAAATCGATATCCGACGCCATTTTGAAATCGAATATTCCGACTTAAGGAACAGCGGAAATACAGCCAAATACACATCAATATTGACATTTTTGTAATCAGTATGAAGTCTACAGATTGAAAATTGATATGCGACGCCATTTAGAAATCCAAGATGGCGGGTTCTGATTTCAGAACAAATGGGAAATATTGTCAAATACCCATCAATATAGGTACTTTTGGAATCGGGATGGCGTCTAGAGACCGGAAATCAATATCCGACATCATTTTGAAATCCAAGACGGTGACTTCCGATTTGCGGAAGTGTCAAATACCTTAAAATATTGTTATTTTCAGAATGGGGATGAGACGTAGATGCCGAAAATTGATGTCACACCGTCTTTAAATCCAAGATGGCGGCTTTGGTTCAGAGAAACTGTGAAATACTGTCAAATACCGATCAATGTGGGTTTTTTTGGAATCGGGGTGACATCTAATCTAGAAGCCAGAAATCGATGTCCGACGCCATCTTGAATATCAAGATAATGGCTTCAGATTTCAGAAAAAGTGTAAAATGGCCGCAAATGGTATCGAATATCGATATTCAGTATCTACGTGTCGTGGGAATCGGAAAGGTCCCGGTTCCGAAAAATATCCTGATATTAGGGTATTTAACACTTTCTATGAAACCTGATGGCCACCATATTGGATTCCAAAATGGCATCGGATATCGATTTTCGGCATCTACACGTTGTCCCCGTTCCAAGAATAACCATATTGTAGGGTCAAATACCCCTTTATCTAAAACCCGATGGCCCGATAGATATCAATTTTCGGCATCCACGCGTTACCCCCGTTCCAAAAATACCCATATCTTAGGGTATTTGACACGTTTTATGAAACTTGATGGCCACCATATTGGATTCCAAAATGGCATCGGATATTGATTTTCGGCATATACACTTTGTCGCCGTTCCAAAAGTACCCATATTGTAGTGTATTTGACTCCTTCTGAATCCTGATGGTCACCATATTGGATTCCAAAATAGCGTCGGATATCGATTTTTGACATCTACGCGTTTTTCCCGTTCCTAAAATACCCATATCTTAGGGTATTTGACACTTCCGAAAACCAATTTGCCAATCCAAACCAAACTTCACTATTTTGAATTTCAAAATGGCGTCTGGTATCGATTTTCAGCATCTAAGTGCCAACCACGTTCCGAAAATATCGAGGAAAATATCCTATTGTAGGGTATTTGACACTTTTTCTGAAACCCGATGGCCGCCATTTTGGGTTCCAAAATGGCGTTGGATATCGATTTTCGGCACCTTTTGTGTCGATTGCATACTTGGCCACGTGAATTCTTGATTACTGCTTGGCTTCAGCTGTCATGTAAGTGCAACGTTTCAGCGGTTCGTGAAATATTTCTAAAACTACACTGAAAGATGTCGGCGCCGGTGGTGTAGTGGTAAGCGTGACTGCTTTCTCACCCTAATGGGGCTGGGTTCAATTCCTTTTTCTGAGGCATAAAAATCTCTGGTCACTTCTTTATTCGGAAGGGAAGTATAGCCGTTGGTTCCGGCCCATGTGTATGTGAATGGGTGCAATATCCTCCGCAGGTGTGGAAGCTGCCTTCCTGAACATTCGATTGCCGTCAATGGATGGCAACAATGGATGGTATACAGGACGTATTTCTATCTGTTCGCAATGTTTACAATAATTGTGCTTCCAACACCAGCAAGCTTCCTGTTGGCCCAGACCTTATATAAACGTCATTGGTTGTGATTGTACACGCTAACTTCTGCTTACTCACCAGGTGAGTCTATCGTACTCACTTCCGTCCGATGTATCGAGTTGTCAAAAATTGAGTAAATGAGAAATGTCAAACTGAGTAAAAGCCACTCAGGCTCTGAACCATTTGGTGGATTTTTTAACTTTTGGTTAAAATTTGACAGATGGAAAGTTATTGATTAACCCTGCTATCCGAGCGTGGTTATTTCTGACAGACAAGAAGTTAAATTTTGACAACCTTGGCTCGACAACCGGCCGATCGACAGCACGGGGATTTTCTAACATAGAAAATAACTTTCGAAAAGTCACTTTTAACCACGAGTTAAATTTAACTCGGCAAATGGTTCACAGCCTCAGTCAGCAAAATCCTGGACCTCGAAAAAATGCCAGTCATCTCGGAGTTAACCTCATAGAAAATGTTAAAAC
The DNA here is from genome assembly GCF_037179485.1 of Ochlerotatus camptorhynchus. Classification (NCBI taxonomy): domain Eukaryota; kingdom Metazoa; phylum Arthropoda; class Insecta; order Diptera; family Culicidae; genus Ochlerotatus; species Ochlerotatus camptorhynchus. Next base: position 4,933,284 of record NW_027040701.1, read on the forward strand.
CGACAGAAATGCCTTCAGGTAAGTACGAATTGGCGTTGACGGCGACGTCAGACTGTGCGTGACATGGTGGACTTTGTACTATCCTTTCACACCACCGAAAATTCCCATAAAAAACTGTCTATATTTGGTGGAAGAGCAAATTTTCCGACGGTGCCGTCAACGCCAATTGCTTAGGGAAACGCTGTTGAACCATTTTCTGCTCCGGTAGAATGAATCCGGAGCAGGCAATTTCCATTTCATTGAATAAAAATCAAAACAAAAACCCTCCCCGGAACTGAAAATACCGGCGAGTGGATTTGACTCAGTCTACGTGCGAACGTCGTTTACTCAAAAGTGAGTCAACATAAGGCTACTCAATTTTGAGTAGCCCTACTTGCCACTGAGATAAGTACCTTCGACTCAATTTTGAGTTGACCCGAATAAGCGTGTAGTGTGTGCACGAGGCAATTATAGAGTATTCATTAAATTCTATATTTTTTCCAAACTACAGTGAATTACAAGCTAAATTACTAGCAAACTACAGCTTATTGTACTCTAATATCGACAGGGTAAGCGTAATACCAACAATCAATACGAAACTAACGATTTTAAATTGGCTCACTACTTGACTAGCCTATTGGTCCCAAGCAAACGATTAACGTATCCCATTCTAGTCGAAATTCTAGTACTACGCAATGTTTGTTTTGATTTGCTATGAAAGTTTGACAGGTAAAATGAGGGGTTATTGGTTTTTCCTATGTTTCGAGGGGTGATTCGACAAGCTTGGGACCGAAGATAGTACCAGAGCTGAGCCAAAAAGTTGAGCACGTTTCTTCGGGACCTACTTGTCTTAGAGTTACCTCTATGGTAATACTCGTGGTAATACTAAGTTAACCTTAACACTATAGTAGACTGAAAGCTAAGCATTCTAGAAAGTTTTTGTACAAACCGATCGTGGAGATCAAACTCAGTTGGTGAAATTTCCCGGCTAAAAAATATGAGTAAAGGCCTGTATAGAGATCGAAGCGAAGCGAAAACCTCATACAAAATACTAAATTTTTCACCTGCGTGAAAAACGCAATTGGCAAATTTTTCACTTCGCTTTGAACAGATACGATCCAGCGAAATCTATTTTTGTGGATCGTATATTTTTTGTTGACGTTTATGTTTTTTCGCGCATGCAGCGCTAGCGAAAAGAGCAGCAGCTATGCGAAAAGTTGACGATTCGAGAAAGAGCGTATCTGCAGGGTGGCCAGACCTACCGATTTTCGGGATGCCTATCGATTCACAGGCTAAAGGTTAAAAGCTACCGATTTTTCACTTTTCATACCGAGAATCACAGTTTTTTAAGTTATCTTGAAAAAAATTCAATACCTGTACCTGACTATACGAATTAGAAATATTGATTTCGACACGTTCAAAACGAAGAGGAGACAATACGGGGGCGAAAACGAACCACTTTTCTATCAAACCCGAACCAGCTCGTGATTGGCCGATTTGAAGTGCGTAAGATAGGGATAGAGATAGATATAGATAGAGATAAAGGTAGAGATAGATATAGATTGAGATAGATATACACCCCTATCTGTATTTCGTTTCGAACGACATTCTCATACAAAAAAATATTTTTAAGTATGAGAATTTCGTTTGAAACGAAATACAGAATAGGGGTGATAGATAGAGATAGAGATAAAACAGTAAGAGTATCCTCTTCCTCTTAGGTTTAAAGCAGAAGAACTGAAGGACAGTGTATTGTTCTGAAGCAGAGCTCCCCCTCCCCCCGCTTATAAAGGTTTCAAGTTTCGGGAAAGTCTTCTTGAGACGGCCTACCGATAACTACCGATAAAAGTTTTGAGAAGCTACCGATAATGAAAAAAATAATCTGGCCACCCTGCGTATCTGTCAGATTTTCACTTCACCGGAAGTGTAAACTGATCGATTTTTTCACAACCTTTTTTGCTAGCGAAATTTCATGATTTTTCGCGTGCTTCATTTTCGTTTCGCTTCGATCTGTATACTAGGCTTAAGCTAGATTTATTGTGATGAGTAGAATCTACCCAGATTCTGGGTAAATAACTGAAATATATGTTTTCCAAAGTTTATCATGGCGAACGCACATTAAAGTAGTTCTAAAGAGAATTTCAGGGAAGTTCCGAGAACTCCAGAGAAATTCCATTGGCCTCAGGAAAATTTAGGGAAATTTATAAAACTCCCCGGGAGAACCCGGGACATGTATGGCCAGTGTGCTTAATATAGTTTGGTGTGTCACATGAGGATGTAGGTTAAAGTTTCACTTCTCGGAGGTATCCGGAACGTGGTCTTCAGTACTTAATATGGCCACCAATGATCATATTTTTGAATAAAGGGAAATGGCTCTAATGTTGGCTTTTGGATCTATGATTGAGCCCATCGCTAAAAATCTGGTATTTATCAATTTTATCTAGATGATAGCATTGGGATGGTACTAATGGATATTTTAGGTCGATATTGAAAAATTAGTCGATTGCTGAATTTATGTGTGGGCCCAAATTAGGGGCATTTAGGCCGATATTACATCCATTTCTCCTATCATGTAATTTCATGTGTCGCATGTGGGTGTTGGTTCAAGAAGAATCTGACCAGTTCCCCGGGGGTACCCGAAATATGTCCGCATGCATGATTCTGATTACATACTAGGACCTTGGATGATTATTTGGTTCACGTATTTAAGGAACCTCAAAATTACTGGTTAACTCAAAATTATAAAAAAAATACAACTGAACATGTTGAGTACTTCTCTGGCAGCCGCTTAACCGCACCGCGATTTTCCAAAATGTTGAAAAAAAAAAGCGTTTTTGTACAATGCTGCTTTTGCCGCAATGCGTTCATTGGGGGTTGTCAAACGGATTTCAGTGTATTGGAAAATTTGCGTTTGCCGCTATCATTGTGTTCAGCCCTTAAGAATGGACAACAACCTCAAAAAATGGTGTTTGCCTCGAATCCAGCTGGTGAAAGACGCAGAGGTGCCCAGCGAGCTAGGAGGGTAGATCAATTGGAACAAGATCTATGAAACTTATGTCAAGGCGGATTTCATGCAGCTTACGGGACAGGAGTTTTATTCTGGATCAGAAAGAGGGCAAGTTGGCTGAAATTATCAAAACCATCAAACTATCGAAGTTCCTGAAAAAACATCGTGTGATCTAAAAGCGACATTTTCATTACTACGGGAACCATCAATTAAGAGATCTACGTCCAGGAGTGAATGGAAAAGCGGCTGCTACCATTCCTAAAGCAATACAATAGACCTGTTCTGTTCTGGCCGGACTTGGTGAGCTGCCACTATGGGAAAAAGGCAATCGAGTGGTACGATGCGAACAACGTGGTTGTGGTACCCAAATACCACAACCCTCCCAACAGCCCAGAACTCCGCCCTATCGAACGGTATTGGGCCTTGGTCAAACGGAATCTCAAAATAAAACTAAGAAAATCCATGGAAAACGAGCAGCAGTTTAAATCTTACTGGCGTTCGGCGGCGAATAAGGTCGATGAAACCACTGTGCAAAATTTAATGGAAGGGGTTAAGCGGAAGGCACGGCAGTTCGGATTTGGCAAACCAAAAGAATAAACGAACGTGTTTTTCCTCTAAATATATGAATTGTGATATGAATTTTGGCTGAAAGAAACGATTTTTTTTGTCGACCAATTTTTGCGCGTTCCAGTCTTTATTATGAATGATTTTAATTTTCTAGAAATAAACGCAGATTTATTGTTTCATAATTTATTATAGTCAATTTTTAATGGTATTATATCTCTTTACCGATGAGAAATCATATAAATTAATTTTAATCAAAATAAGTAACGTTTACCCAGTTTGCAAACGTAATGAACTTAGTAAACGTTACCCAATTTCCGCCACAGGCTCGTTTGCTCAGATTTGAGTAAATACATGTTTCCCCCACTTTTTAGGGTAACTTTCCGATTTAATTTGTGATACAGTACGACGGAAAAATGATTAATCGCATATAAGTCGGAAATTTGCATTCTATACGATTTAACTTAAACATAATGCGAGGTATGCCAATCTTATATGTCATTTTGACTTAAACTGTAGCAATTAACGATACTGTCTGTACATTGTTATACGACTTCTGGTTGTCTGGGTTACACCCAAGTTACAATTCAGTAACCATTTGCCATCTACTCTGATTTATGATGGGTTTATAACGGCAATGAACAATCTATTTATTTAGCTTAAATACAGCATTTCAAAGCGAAAAACATTGCTGCTTAGTAATTCAGCTTTTTGCTGTTTTAAAAACCTAGTCTGGCAGGAAAGTCAAAAACTGTCTTGTTTTAAACATAAATTTAAAACAGTTCTCAATCCCTCCTTAAAACTGTTCTGTAATTCAAGCATAAACGTCATTAGCAATTGTTTATTAATGTCTTGATATAATACTTTATAAACGTGTTCTACCATTATAAAAGCAATAATAAAACCATTAGGTTTTGCATTAGAGAAAAAAGCATTTATTGTTGCTTTTTAGGCTTTTAAAGTGCATCATAAACTCCCCAATTACTCTGTTTAGAAATTGAGCTTTAAGATGGTTCCTCATCTTCTTCTTCTATATATATAAAAATGAATTTCTGTCTGTCTGTCTGTCTGTCTGACCCTTATAGACTCGGAAACTACTGAACCGATTGGCGTGAAAATTTGTATACAGGGGTTTTTGGGGCCGTGGAAGGTTCTTATGATGGTTCGAGACCCCTCCCCCTTCTGTAAGGAGGGGCTCCCATACAAATGAAACAGAAATTTCTGCATAACTCGAGAACTAATCAAGCAAATGGAACCAAATTAGGCATGTGGGGGCAAGTGTGGGGGTATAAGGAGATAATCATAGGGGGTAGCCCCTTAGATAATAGGGGGGGGGGGGCTACGTACAATATAGCATGCTTTTTTTTTAAATCGGCGCATAAACTCAAGCTAATATTGAATCCCGAGCAAGACCGGGCACACTCAGCTAGTAATTAATAAAAGCCAATTGTATGACAAGAAAATCTCGAAGGATAGACGAGGTAGGATGAAACATTCAAGTCGATTTCAGCAAAATTTACTTCTTTTGAAGAACCAGCACACCATCAACGACTGACCTGGCGGAAAAGAGTAAAGTGAGCGTGGCCCTCAAATTCATAAAACATTGACGAAAGTTAAAAAAAAAAAAAAAACCAGTCTTCTCCAGATATTGCGAATAGATGACAATCGAAATAACAACTCACAGCAAACCACTGAAATTGTTAGTTAGCGGAGATTAGCTGGTTTCCGAACCATAGTAGCAATTTTATTCGGTGAAACAATTAACTTTTCGAAAATTTCATTCAGGCCTTATTCCCTGCATCTTTGGATGGTGCACTTTTGTAACCATCCGGAAGAAAGGGATCTTTTCCGGGAACGATTGCGCTTCCAGTTGGTCGAAATGCGAAATGTTGTAAAGCAGTTTCGCAAACTATCTGAGTAACTGCTCTAAATCCATCGGGAAAAAACCGCCTGGAAGAATCCTGGATCCCACAGCGCAACTACCGAAAGATAAACAAACTTTGATGTTTAACTTTTTGCAGGCAAGTTTGCCTCCATAAATGCTGCCATAAATCTGAACGGGTTTAGATCAAGCAAAATGGCTTTAGATAAATACTATTCAGCCTGCAAGTTTTCTTCATAAAAGTCATTTTAAAACCTTATCAATTTGTTAAGGATTTCTTGAAAGCAAAAGAACTTTTTCACATATGACCCATGAAAATCAACTTTTATGCCACCGCCATGTTACAATTAGTTTGCTTGTTTTTTTTACAATCTTCGATTTTCAATCAATATTTCCTTAGATATAACTATGTTTTGGTAAATTTAGCAATAATCAAACATTTAAATGCGAAAATAAATAGCTCGATCTTAAGAATATATTTTTTTTGAATGTTAAATAATTAGTCAAATCGACGTTTTACGAAGGTGGACCTAATTTTTTCAATGTTTTCACATACATTTCACATAAAATTTAATATGGCACTTAAAACTAAGCCACTTAATGAGAACTATTGTAATAAATTTGGATATTCAACAAGATTTTTATACCATCAGTTTCTATTTTAATTATTTTGATAAGATCGGATTCATATATCCTTTTCTATCTTGATTGATGCTTTCCTAGTGGATTCAGCATTCGGCTAGGAAAAAAAGGCTTGGAAAGGGTTTTTATTGTTGCTAAATAGCTTTTATTGTAGCTTTCAAATGGTTCTGAATGCGTTCGTCATACAACCTTTTGCAGTAAATCAATCTAGAAGAGCTTCGAGAATACACCCTTCAGAACCTTCTCCAGGATGGGCCAACTAGACATATTCTAGTATTCTAGTCTTAATGAGGTTTTGGTGGATGCATTAATGACAAAATAGCATTGACCAAGGTTTTATGTATGCTGTTTTATAGTTGCTTTGTGGTATTTCATAAAACTTTAAATGTTACTTGGGAAGATTTTTCATTCTGCTACTCTTCGTGTGAAGTACTCGGAACCTTTTAATTATAGATGTCAAAAAATGTCAATGTAAAGTAGTGATTTAGAAATATAATAACTTAAGCAAACAAAGATTTGAACGGAATTCAGGTAATTTTATTTTATAAAGTGTAAGCTTTCATATTTATTGAATATACCTTGGTCAAACATAAACAGTTTTACATCGAACCAACGCTATGCACAGAATTCAATTTTTGTTGAAATCGAACTAATTATAAAATAAATTCAACAACGACCGGCTTCATCCCTCTCCAGATGGTCCAGATTGCATTTCACACGTTAAAACTGTCTTTTGAACGGTTATCCAGTGATTTTTTTTTTATGAATTGACAAATTATGTATCTTGACGAAGTTATTTTTAACGGATTACTTTGTATGGATAGCTGTTATAACGACTTTTTAATAATTATTGTAGCACTGCAAAAACTATTTTGTTCGCCACGATGGTGATGATGGATTTTTGATATTTGATTTAATAGTAGTAGTAAAAAAAAAATAGTAGTCTACAAAGGTTTGAGCCTCGCGCGCGTATTACGGATATAGAGGACTGAATTTAACATTTGATAAAAAAAAAAAATGCAATTTTGAAGCTTATTTGGAAGATACCTTGAGTTAGTAGTAAGTTTTCTGGCAAATGTTGGGGGTTCGTGAGCATTCCTGACATTGCTGAAAATTATGATAGCATCAGATTGCGGGGTTACTAGTGTAATAGGATGCTTTGTTGATTGTTCATTAACTCTTGATTGCTTGTAATACTTATGAATATTTTAGGTGGACAAAAAGGCGAACTAAGAGGTGGACGCCTGAGCTTTTCAACATTTATATCGCTGTGAAGCAACTGTAAACTCTAGAGGGAATTTATATCTGTAACTGAAACCAGTTCGATTTTGTTTGCCAACCTGGTTAAAATGTCATATTTAATTATCTTAAAGATAAATCGTCCAGCTCAAACCTTTGTAGGGGTAAGAGGTGGGACCATCATCATCATCATCATGAATGGTTTATAAATGAATGGTACTTAGATGTTCAGCAATATGCCCTCGACTGTTGACCGTAGGACTGCGTTAAAAATATTCGTGTCCTTCTGTATACAAATACATCAGTGGGATCGAATGAATAGTTTCCCCTTTTTGATTGAATCCTGTCAATCAATTGGAAGTGCAATTTACCAGCATCATTAGTAAAACCCCTTTCAATACATTGCAGTTTCAAGAGAAAACGAGATTCTATAGAAAGTTTTAACATGCAGAGTAAAGCGCCTTTTCCATCGGACAAAACATTTTTCCACCCGTTTACAAGCAAGCCCTCCGCGAAGTCTCTAACGGGAAAGAAGGCACAAGCAAAATAAATCAGATTAATTGAAAAGATATGTCTTTTCAGTTGTGCGCCTGCATGTTCCGTGGAGTCATGGGAGCTTCCCGTGGGACATGCATGATGTGTGCGTCTTCCAACAGGACGTATATATGCAACAACAACAACAACAACAACAACTACCATAGCCTCCTCGTGTTGCATTGCATCACCATGACGTGCAGTTCTTCTTTATTCGCTCGCTAGTTTGTTCAGTCGGCTTCGAGATGAAGAAGCCCAAAGCGACACGAGCGAGAGCGCCTGCAAATAGTGCATCCGGTTTCCAGCTGTTGCCCGGTCTTCTACACTGTTGAATGCTAGCTGCTGCTGCTGCTGCTGCCGTTGCTGTTGATGGTGATGATGATGAAAAACGAGGAAAACATATGTAGCCCGACGGTGTGCTGCGTCTCACCCTACTCGAAGTTTCCAGCACTCCAGCCAATGATGCAGCGTAAAGGGGGCCACGATGTGAGATGGGAGGAGGCCTTTTACAAATAACCAAGTGTCCCTTCTAATAGGGTAAGTGGATCAACAGTTGTCAGTGGTCGGCGGTTTCCGTTGTTTATTAATCGTACATGACGGCGCTCAGTGGCTGTCGTCGTGAATTAAGCTGGGATATAATGGAACCGGAAATTTATTGATTGCATCATAGGAGAGGTGCTATACTCGTCATAGATGGATCGTGAAAAATGAGCTGCCAGTGCATGATTCGTTTCGATGGTGGACGTTCACGAGGCGTGTACGACATGTACAGAGAAAGCACATCGTAAACACTGGCGTGTGCAGGTTAGTTGTACCAAGACCATAATGTCTTTAATTTGTAATTCTGTCAATTATTTGATAGCGAAAGTTCATGGTAGGTTATCCTTCAAGATAAAGGTTTAATTCGGTAGTGGATCAACAGTTGATAAGCGAGAATATTGAACCCACACTAACGTTACACTGAGACTTTAGGATCGAAACCCGTTTCCGATCATCTATGCCTTTGATTGGAGACAATCTTCTTGATGCTTGCTGAAATAGAATATAAAATTCATACAATTTTTTCTCTCATCTACCCACTTTTTGAAATGAACTGCATTTTTCTTCCAACAAACGAAGTCACCGTGTAGCACAGCATCCGGCAACTCTCACAATACACCCGCACGCTGGCACTGTTTTCTTATACCAGCAGAAGCAGCATCCTTCCGGATAGAGATGGAGCAGCATGATTTGCAGAATCTTTATCTGGTTTATTTTATTTTACATGCAATCATTACGAATGCTTAACATCCATCTACTTCTGCCTAGCTTTCTTGCTCTTTCATTGCCTTTGGAAAGAAGACGCATGGCACACAAGAAACGAAGCAAAGCGGATTCTTCCGAGCAAGTTCTTGTATGTTGCTGCAAGTTCCATTTCTCAAATTAGATTTGTCGAAATGAATTCGTTATTCAACGTTAAACTCAATTTTCCATGGCAGATAGTTTCACCTAGATATCATCTTGACGAGGTTCCACCCGAGTCGTTTTAGGTGAAGACAACGCGCTTACACTTCCATGTATGTTCACACACACACACACTCGGTTTGGGAGGAGGATTCCTCGAAGGTTGGTGCCATGCACGCCTGAAGTCAGTTAGGCTCTGTCTTTTTCACTATTGGCGCACACATATATAACAGCACCCATAACTGGCTGCAAGTTGACTGTAATTGAAGAACTTCCCGTCAGCAATGAGGTTCTAGGAGCGCATCTGTTGCTCCAGCATGCGCTAGGCAATAAGGAGAGAGAAAAATGTACGCAATGTGCACGTTCATGGTGCTCGGTGAAATTTACGATTATGAACGATTCATATTTTATTCGCAACCGTACAATTAAGGGAATTGGTGGAAGGTTATGTGATTATGGGATCGTTTGTTTTTTAAATGATATAAATTCAAATGCACCTAGAAGCAAAACAAAAAAAATGTATGACGGCACAATTGTGGTGAGTATTTTGAAACAATAGATTGAACATGCTGATTGGAATGAGAGTGATGATGAAAGTGCTAGCCACACGGAATAAGTTTTTGCCGATGTCATTGTTAATTGGGATTAATAGTGTGCGGCGTGGAGATTTAAACCACTTGTAGCCAAGGTTGCAAAGACTCATTTCAGCTAAAATAATGTTTTTCGGAATAATAAAATAAAAAGATGGTATGATGGCATGTTTTACTTGTAACTTACAAGAAGAGGTTACAAAGTATGCGTTGGAAACATAAAACCTGTAAATTTTGCTTTCTATGAGTCACAATCAGCGATTTGCTGATCGCTGAGTGAGTGAGTGAGTGAGTGAGTGAGTGAGTGAGTGAGTGAGTGAGTTTGTGAAAAATCGCTGATTGTGACTCTCATGAAGTGAAATAAACAGGTTTAATATGTCAAACACATTCTTTGCAACCTCTTCTTGTATCCTACCAATTCAAAATTTGATCATGGCATCTAATTATTTCATAATTTAGAAAAACATTGTTTTAGCTGAAATGAGTCTTTGCAACCTTGCTTGTAGCTCGGCCTTTACTAGTGAGGAAGGCCATGCTGTGCGTGTGGCTATATAAGGTTTTGCGAAAGGTCAACAATTTTTACGAGTTCCGCCTGGAGAAAATAGAAAATCCGCCTTAAAACTTAATAGAGTTCGATTCGGACTGGTTAATACATGAGTGATATGATACTCGTGATCGATCCTGATCGGAAATCATAGTGGAATGCTTCTGAGGTTTTCGAGAATGCCTAAAGTAGAAAATTAAGTGGAAAATTGATATTGATAGAACAAGGTCGACATTGTGGTATTCTTGGTAAAATTTAACGTATGCTCTATCCGAATTCGTTAAACAATAGTTAACTATTTAATGGAACGTGAACCAATTTAAATAGCTGCTGTAAAATTCCACAACTCGATATTCTATAACTCGATGAATTCTGCGGTCCCTCAATTTTCCCATAAGTCGATGCCTCCTTTGGCCAATGATATACACACTTTGAAAAATTCATGCAAATTTAGGTGCTCTAAGAATGACATATACGAGCATCACTTTTGACAAAAATTTCAGTCATAACAGAAGCGAAATATAACTCAATCAAACATGCTTTTCGTCGAGCAACGAACTTTTCAGTCTCCGAGCACTTAATATTACATGACATGTTTCTTTCGTCTCATCTTTTCTGTCAAAGATGGATTCCATCACGTGTAAAATTAGTTATTTCTAAGTGTGTGTTGTAAAGATCCTATATATCTATATATCTAACTAAGCAGAAACGTTTGCCATTAGGCAAATGAACTCCTTCCTTATATTACAACACACCACTTGTGTTTGATTTAATTAACGAATCTAGAAATACGTATTTGTCATGGATACCAAAATTAGTTAAGTGGAATTAAATGGAAGATAACCTTTTTTGCTGTTTTATTCAATTATGAATCTTGAATGAGGAGGGGTTTAAGATTAAATTCATTATGTTCTGCTGAGTGAGCAAAAGGTCATCGAGCCCCTCATATCACATCATATCATCTATGATCGAGTTGTTAAAGCCGATACCGGCGGCGACGTTTAGCAAAACTCACGATCGGCATGCGATGTGACTATAAATCTCCTTTTCTGCTCAGTAAGAAATAAACGAATGTCTAATGCAGCCGAGTTCCATAAATCACAGCACACCACTTGTGAACAAGTTGATGCTATAACCATTCAATCTCGATGATTGAGCTTTTATACCAGAATAAGCCCCTGTGATCGACTGAATATCGTCGATACAAAACGCTACAAAAAAGCACTTAGGCCTTCATTAAATTCAACTTTTACGTGTCGTTCATGGTTTCAATTTGGTCCATGCGTAAGACCGGAACAGAACCCTTAAAATCTCCACATTATTCAGGCTACCATGCCCCTTACATCACAATACACTACGACCGACGCGACGATTGTTCAAGCCCTGGTAAAAGAAGCTTTTCAAATTCCCTGAAAGCAGTCAACAATGTTTTCTAAACTGAATCATACGTCTTATTTTTCTAAACATTTTAATTTTCCAGAATCGTTCCGCTCTTTATGATTTTCTGCAATGGTAGCTTGGGATAGATCTTTATTTATTTTCCTAGCAAGATTCAACTATGGTGTTGTAGCAGGGTTGAGCATCCGTCACACCTTACTGACAGTATCGTTTTTCTTATTTCACACCACTCCGATCGAGATCCCGCATGTTAAAATCAACCTTGTACATAGCGAAATAAAACGTCAAAATAATCCGAAATACACCAAACGCATAGCCCTACGCGACCGAACAAATCATGAGCGACTTTTCCAAATTCGTCGAAATAAGTTTCAATTGAACCTGGGAGGGAGAAGCAGATAGCACACACGGAATTTATTTTGTAGCTTGTGCTTCTTGTCATGAAAATTTGTGCCACTGAAATCAAATCAAAATAGGCGTAGCATAATAGCCTGTTAGGCTTTGAGCGCTTAGTGATTTTTGAGATTGTCCAGTGTGTAGTGAGAAAATGTACTTTTCTGTTTTGTATTTTATTATGCCACTAAATATTTTGACTTAAACGTTTGTTAATGGTATCTTTCAATACGGGCTTGAGTATATTCAATGAATTAATTAAAAAAAAAAACGATGTCCCATTAAATAAGATAGCTGGATACGACAGGTTTTCTTAAATTGTATTACGCAAGAATTACAGAAACATCGTCTAATCTAATTTAACACCAACACAGCCAGTTCTTGAAAGCATCCTGAAAATGACATATATACCTACATCATTTTTCTTGTCTATTTGATATATGTTTCATATCGAAGATGCTCACACATATCAAAACGGCCAGGCCTGCTGTGCAGCATTTAAGGGGCAAGATGAATCAGAAAACATCGGGCCAACAGAATCCAATAAATGAATGAAACGTGGACATCTCGTACCGTACGTTCCAATTTTGGTAATTATATGATTGGTTGGTCGTTGGAAGCACGTTGAGCACTAACTCTAGTCCTAACCTTTTATGACTTATGGCTATAGCGCCATTACTCGCTCTCTGAAAAGAGAAGAGGGAAAGGAAAAGGAGAAGGACGAAGGGAAAAGCATTATGTGAAATCTATGAACATAAACAATATTTTTGATTTGAAATATACAATATAGAAATGCAGAACGGCGTGGTGGTCACTACCCGAGTCTTGTCACTATTATCAAGTCATAAGAAGTAATAAGGACTAAAATGTGATCCTTTGATTACTGGAAAATCCTGATGCTTGGGACTAACAATCATCCTCAATTTGAAAAACTGGTTATCTCAAACTAGGCACTACCAGCGCCGGCCGCGCCCTAACGCAGGTCAAGAAAGTAATGGATAGGAATGTGTTGACGTGACTTTCGCTTTGATGGAAGCCGAGAAATCCTCTGCACTTCCACGAGGAATCACTGGGATGTTGGTTAAGAGGGTTGGGTTTGCAGCAGGGTTCGTTTTGGTAAACGATAAGCTGAAGATAACTAAAGGTAAAAAAGAATGAGCTCACCGAGTGATCAAGTGAATCTGTATCAAGCTGCCAAGCAATGTTCCAGCGCAGTAGTCCAAATCGTTTGCTTGTCGAGGATCAACATCCGGTCTGGCTGTCTGGTAAAACTTGAATGAAATGTCCTGAATCGAGTGTTCTCTTGATAGGTTCATCACTCCAACTTGCTCCTCAGTGTGATCAAGACATCGTGGGTCCAATGGAGGATTTACTTCGTTTTGTAAACTGCTTAAGCAGTGAATAAAGTCTATTCCATTTAGAATTTGGTCGCACAAAATAGGTCATTTCTCCAAGAGGAAATAAAGTATAAAAACGCAAAGGGTATCATTTTGTAGGATTTTTATATACCTTTAAGGGAAAAATACAACAAAAATTATTCGTCAGCTTTTCGGTTGAATTTTCGAACTTTTTGCGGAATGTCTTGCACAGTAGTACTGTCAACCTCATCTACCATCGTTTCCCCCCACTTCTCCAAATCAGATTTCTTCAATTTGCGCTTGCCCAAAATTTTCGTGTGATTGAATGAACGGCAAAATTATGTTCTGGAGACACTCCTCCTTGTAAAGTTGTCCATTCATAGTCGACCCAGTGATGAAACCCTTTGTTTTCTTTCCGCAACTGCAGATGCCTTGCCAAATCATCAACTTGCGAGCGAATTAAGGGGGATTTCCGGTTCAATTGACCTAAACTTTGGATTTTTTTCCAGGGAACTGGTAAGAGTTACACAGCAAAAAAATTATTTTGATATCACATCAAAGTGGATGCACTACAATCATGTCGAAAATTTCATGTAATTTTTATGACCACATAAATAAACAAATGCAGTAAAAGCAGCGTAATGTCAGTTCATGCATTGTATTAATGATAATTTTGTCCTTTTTAGCAAGTAATATTACACTAAATTTTTGACATGATTGTAGTGCATCCACTTTGACGTGATATCAAAATTATTTTTTTGCTGTGTAGAGACCTGAGTTTTTTGTCAAATCTTTATTCATTCTTGCTCTACAGCTGGGAATTTTTTCAAGTCCAAAAATTCAAAATAGCGTCCAATATGGCGGCTGCCCGGCGGGTACTTCCCAAAACTGCGAGCAGCCTAGAGGTCGCAAATCGTCACCTAGAAAGAAAATCGGCTCAGTTTCTTGAAGAGTATAGTTCAGAGAATGGAATGAACTAGAATCTTTGAAAAATCTCAAAATTTGACAAAATGGCGGGCATTTGAAAAAAAGTCATTTACCTAGTTACCGCTATTTTGTCAAATTTTGAGATTTTTCAAAGATTCTAGTTCATTTCATCCATCCAAACGGCTATGCATGCACTTCCACTTCGAATTTTCAATTACACAAATCTCGGAAATTAATGCCCCATTTCACCTGAAATTGCTACTTCATGTATGCTGCACGACAGCAAACGTGAAGTAACAGTTTCATGATTTCATTGTAGTACTTGTCGGGGAAGCTGATATTTGTGCACTTAAAGTTTCGAAGTGGTTACGAGAAAAAGGATCTCACAGCGAAACACCTTAAGCACGGTATTTAGAGTCGATTTTGGAAATTTGAGAGTTATTGCAATCATTCCTCCTGACCACGTGGAATTTTGCACGTGAGTGTGCAGAATTTTGTCTTCCATCTTCGATAACTTTTGAACAAGTATATGAATCCTGATGAAATTTTCACTACTAAATAAACAATCCTTCCGGATCAAAAGCAAAATAGTTTCTTGCTACGACAACTAGAGGCTCTACACTGAAAATGTATTTTCGTTATTTCTCTGAAAACCGTTTCGTAAAAATGAATATCGTACATACAACACATCTTTCATAAATGGTACGAAACATTCGTTTTTCCTGTCATCTGGCGCAATGCCAATATTACGCCTTATTCGTATAATATACAAATACATCTTCGTACAATCAAACCAACAACTGCGCTTATTGTCTCCTAAAGTGCTGATTGTGTGTTGGAGATGGGATATATGTTTTTTAGAAATATTGTCAGTTTGACCAATACATGCAAGCTACCACAATAAATCATCGCGGTGGTTCTATGCTAGAGAAAAAAAATGCATGCAAGCAGCAGAAAAAGCAAGAGAAATCGAAGTACCACTGCATGAGTGCTTATTATTGCCTTTAGCTCTACCTGTTCTAATAGCACAGATAGAGCGATGGTTATAGCACAGATCTGACTATCGCAAGGTACATGTGTCGAGTCCGGTCTGAGGCCTATTTTTATTTTTTTGTCATATTTATTCCTTCCAATGATGAAGTTATTTTTACCCATCCTCACCAACACACTCCACATTTTTCGGTTTCCACAACCAACACTTGTGGACCGCTGGTTGGGTGTAGCGATAGCGAGTGTGGCAGTTCTAACGAAACTAGCTTCATACAATGTACAAATCCATTCCGTTGCAGAAAACAACGAATAAATTCGTAGAACAAACGAGTGATTTCGTTGTATAAACGAAATTTTATTTTCAGTGTACAGTAATTAAAAAGAAGCGGCCAAATACTAACTGGAACAGACTTTAGCAGGGACGTAGCTCTAATATTTCTTTGAGAATCTTGCAGGATGGCTGCTATATAGGCGAACTCGGCAACACTCCCTTCACCCTTTCTCTTCTATCCAAGGCTGACCGATCGTCCAACACTCCTCCCCACCAACACAAAAAACCTCACTTCCAATTCCAAACAAAAAACAAACGACTAAATCTATATACCAACAATAATTTATTGTCCGATACATCCATTCCGGATTCACTATCATTAATGCCTTGTATCATTACGCAAGATTTCAATAACATCGTGAACGAAAAAACAAACGTTTTATAGATCAATTTTTTACTACAAATGAGCAATATTTTAGTTAACTTAATTCATTGTATATCAAGACATAGTAACAAAAAACATGCTCAAACTTCATACAAACTGAGCCAATTAAGAGGTACATTCTGTAACTTACAAAAAAAAATCGATATTTTTTGGGCTTAAAATATTCTTTAGAATGTCTATATTATGTGAAAATTCACCCAAAGTCCCTCCGTAATTCCGCTCGAAAGTAATAGGCCGAAACGCGAACCAATGTCCTGGTCCGGGCGCCGACGTCTCATAACTTCAAACGTGGTTTTCTCGAAACATGACTTTCGATGTTGGCGTGATATCTCAAAAACTTTTCATCTGATTTGCAATTCGTTTGAAATAATATAGGTATCTAAACTATTTTCTCCACCTGCGTACTTAGCCGATTGTCGATATTTCATAAATTCGATTTTTGGTGCACACTTTTGTCTTCATTTTTCGTGTGAAAAAATTTACTTTATTTTCAAATCGTCCTCAATTAAAAAGAAATCAACATATTGAAAAAATCCTACGTACGGAGATTGGAAATTAATCTAAAAATAAGATTAAAATTTTGTGTTCTACGTTCGCATGGGCGAAACTCGGGAGTACACAGTAGGGCCAGGCTGGGCAATAATCATAAAACTAGTCGGAGACGAGCCAGCCAACGGCTGAAAGTCTCCTTAATAAAGATATAAAAAAAAAATAAAAAATAAAATCAGCTTTAAGTTTTCATACTTTTATATTTTTCATTTATTTTACTATGTTTGAACTTGCAGGTACCAAATCTTGAGGTAAATCGGATAAAACATGAGGCTCCTAGATTTTTTTTAAAGTTGCTATGGTATGTACATTTTGCAAGAAATCATAATGCAAAAAAAATTCGTTTGAGGTTTTTCACGTATTTGGTGTTTTTAAATATTAATCATCTGTATGCCTAAAGATGGTTTTTAATAGCAAATTTTCTCAGAAATCCATCGGAGCGCTTATTTTTTTTTGTAATTTTAATGTATGTTACAGTCCGAAATATAAGAACTTGATTTTTTCTATATGCCTTCTAAACTTTGACACCGTCATCTACATATCGCCAAACGGGAAGAAATGAACCACACCTATCCCATTTGATACAGAATTTTATGTTGTTTTTGAAAGTTATACATGGGTAAAAATCCTATCTCTGAAATGGAAAAATGACTCATGATTTCTTAAACACAGCGTATTTTCATGTTATGAAAATACACCATGAATAATATTCATGATATCACGAGCAACTTTTGCGTAATGCAGCAAACATCCCCAAAATCATGAATCATCCGAGTTGAAATCATGAGCTAAATTCATGGGTTTAAATTTTAACCAAAAAATTTAAAAAGAATAAAATAAACCATCAGACTGGATTCAACAAGAACCTTGAGATCACTAAATCCATACTTTCACCACTAGACTATCAGTACTTGTATAAGATGGAAGGTAAATGGCGTATAAGAGATAGCTATGTAGTGCGGTTTATGAACAGGGTTTGCCAAGTATGTGTAACGCTTTTAGCGGTATTGATTCCTCTGCATTATGAAATCATGAATTTCCATCCCAAAATCATGAATCATTGTTACGATTTCATGGGATGGCAAGTTTTTTCATTTCATGATTTTTTATTCATTAAAATTGAATCGAATTTGTTTCCGTGTAGCGTTGTTTTGCGCCGATTTGCGTCCGAAATGTTCAGCGAGCATTTCTCACTTCATTTTTACAACGCAAAAACAAATACAGTTTATTACTACAATAAAAATCTACTTTTTTTTTACGTATCTATAACAAGACTAAACTCTATTCTATCGACTGCTTCAAAAAGAACTATGTTTCGTCAACTGTGTGCAAAGTTATTAGCAAATGAGCAGTTCGTGACCAAAACTGTGTATGCCAAGCATGACGAAGTCATTCAGTAGTGTTTCTCGGAATTTAAATGCTCTCCAGTTGTTAAATCAATGTTCAAGATTCATCTAGCTGAACTGGGTTCCAAATCCTCTGGTGAGTTATTTTATGCAATGAAGCTATGTTTTGTTTGCCATTTGTATTTTCCAACATTTAGAAATTTCCTTAAAATGAAAAGCTATCTTGGAATTCTTCGTACGAAATATCAGATACTGCCGAAAAACGGAAGTCGATCGAGAAGTTCATTCGTGATCGGGTGAATTGCGATGTTGAAGCTACAATCAATCTTTTTTTTTTTTCCTTTGGTTTGTTTTTTCCGTCGATCTTGTTTTCCGTGCTGAGCACCAATGCTACCGACGTGCCAGGAAGGCAGCTCCCACACCTGGACCCTACCTATCGACCCATCAACTCATGAACCGGGGACCAACGGCTTTACTTCCCATCTGAAGGAAGGCGTGATCAGAGATGTTATGCCTCAGAACATCCCGGCGGCGCCGACTGGTATTGAACCCAGGCCTGCTGGGGTGAGAGGTAATCACGCTTACCACTACACCACCGGCGCCGCTACAATCAATCTGTTCTGGCGTGAATTCCAAAAAAAGTCAACGCAAATTGGACCGATTCATGCTAGTCAATAATGACTGGCTCGAAGATGGTGTAGTTTTCCAAGGACCCTCTTCTTCATCCGGTATCACCAACAAGGGAGGACGGCCAGCAAAAGAGTTCGGCGAAAGTTGTGATCGTAGCAAACAGGAGGAATAGTTCAGGTGAGCTACTTTTTGCTGCAAAAATGAGTTTAAGAGCCGAGGGAAACACCAGTTTGACATCCTGTGAGGACTCTGTTCCAGCTATTTCTAGCGAGCAAACACTGGATATTTTTATGAGCGCAAGGTTGCATAAACGAAGCTATAATTTGGTCAGAGAACCGGTAAAATCTATCTATCCATCATATAAACGTGTACAAGTAGAAAAAGCTAAATGTTATCCACCAATCTCTTCAGTTGTATCTTCCGAAGTTTGTTGCCAAGTTCAGCTTCAAGCTCTCCTATACAAAACATCTTGAAGGTTTTTAAAATGTTTTGAGGAAAATGTGAGCGCGTTGGTAGCAAAAGGCCATAGAGAGCTTCTTTTGATTCTCAAGTGGGGTTGCGATGAAACATCCGAAATTCCAGAATATAAACAAAAATTTTCTAATTCCGATTCAATCGATAGTCATGCATTTTTAACGTCCATTGGACCTCTAAGATTTGCTTCAGAGGATGTTATAATATGGAACAACCCGAGACCGTCATCAACCCGCTATTGTAGGCCAGTTTCTCTCCAGTTCAAAAGGGAAACTGCAAATACGACTTGAGAGGAACATGAAAGAATGACCACCGAGATTAAAAACTTATCGGATTTACTGGATGGGATTGAACTGAAAATTAAGAATAATCTTTCGATGACTATGGTGGACCGGAAAGTTGGTGAACGCAATTGCCAACACATCATCTGCACAGATCTGCATTCATAACATGAAGACCAGAAAAAATCAAGTAGAATGGCTCCAGTATGACATACGTTCGCTTAATTGATGGATCCACATATTGCATATATGCTCGACTTCATGAAATGGTGCAAAACGGGGCATGAGGCTGAATTCACAGCAACAAAGTTGCGCATTCAGCAAGAGTTTCTTGACAAGAAGGGGGCCTTCATGTCGATAAACCTCGTGCGAGTTGTGGAAACAGCAAAAAGAAAGTTTTTGTTTTCTGCAAAGCTGGGGAATTTTATCCAGGATTTTTATGCAATTCAATTTATTATATTAAACTTTTTCTAAGAGCCAATGAGTTTTTTAGAAGTAGAATGTATAGCTTTACCATAAATTTTTAACCGCATAAATGTTTGCAGTACGGAATCTCAGTTTAGGCACTTTATTGGCACGATAAAATTCCTCAGAAGAATAAGTTGTGTAAATTGATGATAAACAAATTCCATTCATAGGAAGGATGAAATTAATTTACAGCATGTCCAATACAGTAGGTTGCGTTATAGTCATAAATAAGTTGCGCAAGTAAACAGATGATCGCGTGACACACATTGAGAGTTGTCTGCTTCTGTCGACAGCCGAGTGAACACTGCTTAGAAGTAAATAATAATATAAACCATATAAAGCAGCAATTTTTTCATATTTAATAATTTTTTGAACTATCTTAGTCAGTTTTATCCATAGGTTAGGGTGTTTTTGATGCAAAAATTGGATTCTGCACCCCAAATTTGCTCTTAGATGATATTTACAGCATATTTCAACCATTCTAACATTTTTGTCCAGCTTTTGTATGGAGCGGATCCGTAGTGGAGTGGTCCAATAGGAACGAAACATATCACCGTCAAACTACATTCATTAACAGATGTTTATTTAGCCCCGGAAAAAAATCCTAAAGACAGGCTTTTTTTCGGGCCGCCATATTGTACTACCCCCTTATGCCCAATACTAAACCGATAAACCTTGATTGCAGAGATGTACCGTTGATTGCGGATGGAGTTTTAGCCGGTATTTTTTTTCTGGATTCCTTGGTACCGTAAAACGGGGTAACATTGATGGTTTTTTAAAGTATAAACTAAATATTTTTTACAGCAATGGATGTTTTTCAAATTTTATATTTTTAAAACAAGTACTGAGGATCCAAGAGTTAATTCGTTGGTAATATGTTGAACGAAAATTAAAGCATTTGCAGGATTTTTAGTTTTGTATTTTGATTTGGGGTTTTATTTTCAGTATTTTGATTTGGAGTTACTTTGATAATGATTGAAATGTTGAAAAAAAAATGAGTGAAACTCAAACAATTTAGTTTTCTAAATATGAAACTTTGAATGAGTATATAATCAGAAAACTTCATAAGCAATAAGAATACAACATTGAATTTGTGATGGCTGTATCGGAAATACATTTCATAAGTGATGGTTTGAGTACTTTTTCAAAAAGGCGAAAAACGCGAAAGTGGTTTTTTAATATTTTTGTAAAATATGTAACACATACTAAATATCAACGGAAATAGCCTAAGCTACAATATGGAACCAATGTTTCTTATTTGGAAAAAGCCTGGTTTTTGGTAAGATAGATAATATTTGTGGTCAGTATTCTTACTATCAAAAATCAAGCAGCTTCTAAGATCCAGAAGGGTAAAAAAACAAATAAATTCTGGGTATTCACTTCATATTACGTTTCATTCCAATTTGGTTCGATCAAATAATTCTATTTCAGTAATGACCCAATTTTTCCCAAGCGTCAGGCTTTTAGCTTTCATTGATTACACATAACCGTAATTCCAGATCCAGAATACTTTGATGCAGCAAGGCCACTGAAATGGTTTTCGTAGAACATTAGAAAGGATTATCAAAAATTTTTTGGATGGAGTGACAAAACCGGGTCATTATTGTATATATTAAATCAATCCATCAATTCGAGTAAATCGAAGCGAAAAACGATTTTTTTTTTCGATTAAATTAAACACACCCGAATCATTGATGAAATGGGAAGGAACGTTGAAGAATCGACCCTTTGAAGTTTCCTTTACCCGATAAAGTGCTTTCCGGATTCACGCAGTAAAAGAGTTTCAACTGTCTCATTGAAGGTGCAATAAAATCGCGGTTTATTACTAAAACAAACCAGTGCGTTTTTCTGTAAAGTACCCCGATCAGAAAGGTCAGTCGCCTACGTGTTTCGTTTATGCGACGAAAGGAGCTACCCATACATTTCGTTTCTTTAATATTCAATGTGCTGAAACATCGAATCGGCAATTAACCCGACGTTGGAGATACGTTCCCGGAGAAGATTTCCGCCGTCGTCTAGAATCTGGAGCAGCTGTGAAGCAAAAGGAAAAGATTGCTGAACCCCATCCCGAAGGTAAACAGCCCGACCCATCAGAGATGTTATCTACAAACCGAGATGAGTGCACCTTTTCACCACCTTTAATCAAGCCATCTGTAATAATAATAAATATTGATCCAAACTGCACCCTGAATTTCATTCCCATACCAGCAAGGCACAACGAGCTCCAAACGCAAAGAAGTAGACAGATTTGTCTTCGTACTGCCTGGGAAGCATGTCCCCAAGAAGATATAAGCGTACTTGTTTCGAGTTTTATACAGCTTCTTGTTTCATTAGACGATGCTCTGGACCGGAACATCAGGGCATGAAGCAGCAGACCACATCTTCTTGGTGGAAGTGAAAGGCTCATGACTAGAAAATGCATCCTTATACATCGAACGAGGAAGAAACTTGCAGAGGTCACTGCTGCATGCAGCTCACAGTCGAATAATTTAATTATTTTTTGTGTACCAAACTCTCACACTTCTTCCTGGGTTGCCTTTCAGCACAGTGGATCCTTTGCTGGCTGGTTATTTTAATGCAGTTCTGTGCTTCTGAACACATACACGTACGAACCCGGGAAGAGAATGAGCTTCTATAGCATAAATGAAGCGCCATGTTTTATCGAAGAACAATCATATTTTGGAAGGGGGAAGAAGAAAAGCCGGGTGCGGCGGAGTGGAGATGGCTTTTCTTTTCCGAAACTAATACTTCAAGCATGCATTCAACGTCCATATAGGAAGCGATTATTCAAACTCACATTCGGTCGGACGGGGGGGCTATGTTTGTCTTTGGGAATCTTCTTGCCTGAGTTTTGCAAGTTTATCATTTCCTAGGTTTTTCTTGGCTTTGTTTGAGTCTCCCTACCACTTCCTTTCGCTGACCTTCGCTGAAATGTTGGTTCGTCGTGACTGTGGGAAACTGCATTGGGCAATATATTTGAACCATAACATAGAACAAAAAATATCGCTAAATTAAGTCGAAGCCCTGCAGAGAACACGAGGATGCAAATTGTGGACAACCAATTAAGATCTCGATTCCGGCATCGATCGATGTAGCTTCCGTTGCGCTTGACCTAGTTTGTCCTCAGCTGCTCAGAAGGCACAATAAAGCAACTAATAAAAAGCCGAAAAATCCAATAAGCACAACGGAACAGTTTCACCACTGCAGCTGCTGCTGCTGCTGCTGAGATGGAGATGAACATAAAACAAACAAATGTGACCATTGGCAATGAGAGGCAAAGCATGGCTGCAGAATTCATGTTTGTCGAATTTTCTACGCTGAAGGATTTAAGGGGGAGGATTTGGATGATGAAGTTCGGGCTTAGGATTGTGTTAAAACAGCAAGATTAGTGCTAGACGCGTTACGTGTTTGGCGTTGGGGACTGGAATATGCTAAGTTCTTTATCACAGCGGTTCCATACCAGTTCGAAAATCGATTTATGTTTGTATTTTTTGATTTGACTGAAAATTTGCAGAAAGTTTCCTCTTGACCAAAAATGCCTTCAGATCGTCATTTTGAATACAGCCTTATTTTTTAAAAGGGACTTTAGAAAAAAGGTAAGCTTATCTTCAGAAAACTGTTACTCAAAAACGGATGTTGTTAGTAATGGTTAGGACTATTTGAGCATGAGCATGATTGACCGCCCACGGTTGCTACTCTGTTATTGCCAGATCAGCTGTAATTACACAGAGAACCAATAGACGATGCTTGGGACTAGCAATCATCCTCAATGTGTAAAAACTGGTGATCTCAAATTAGGCAATACCAGCGCCAGCCGCGCCTGAACGCAGGTCAAGAAAGGAATGGGTAGGAATGTGTTGACGTGACACTCGCTTTGATGGAAGCCGAGAAATCCTCTGCACTTCCACGAGGAGTCACTGGGATGTTGGGTAAGAGGGTAGGGTTTGCAGCAAGGTTCGTTTTGGTAAACGATAAGCTGAATTGATGTTTAAACGATAGGGAGGGGTTACTGTATAAATATATAAAAAGGAATGATCTCAGCCAAATAACCAAGTGGAGCTGCACCAAAAGCAACCGGCCAAATTCATATTATATTATAATAAAATAAAAAGTAAATAACAATGATAAGCTATTTGATACACCTTCTGGTCCTTCAGGATCTACAGGACAACTTTTTTCTAGAAATGAAAATTATAGGTATATAATGATAGTTATATAGCGATATAATAAGATTTTAAAAATGTGAAATAAAACTAATTTACCAGTCATGCAATATATAAAATAATGTTAAATAAACAAGTATTACAAAATACAAATAAGCTCGATTTCAGTTAACCTCAATACATTCAACTGATTTCAACTTCTGATATTTTATTGGAATTGAAACAAACACTTTATTATGCACCATGGAATTTCTTAACGCAATATGGAATGCTTTTTTTTTAAATATTGGTAAACTTTCATAATGCATCAATAGTCAGAAAAATCGAGGTTATTTGGACAGTTAACAGTTTTTATGCAATTGTAATCATTCATTCCAATGTTTTTTTGTATTTTCCTGAGCAAAGGCTGAAAATAGTGAATCATTATAATATTAATCTAAAAATGTCGAAGAGCTGAAAATAAACTAAAAGATTTAAATCAATGCGTCCAGCCTAAACGGAGGGCTCGCAAACACAATAAGCTTCCTCATCACTCATATTCAGAATTTGATTAAATAAGTATTTACAAATATACAAATAAATATATCAATAAGTTATGTAACTTTCTATCCTGGAAAGGAAAAATTAAATGGTTAATTTCACTGTCATATAAACGTTAAACATACATTAGATAAAATCAAATGATGTTACGTTGCTTCTTCCAGTTGTGTTTTGACCCTGTTATAAATATTTATCAATGAATATTTAATAATAATATAAAAGGACCTAGGATGTATTCAAACTCAAACTATATCAAGATGGAAATAAAATCATAGTGAATTATTCGTATACACCTTCATCACTCTGACAAATGAAACGGTGAACGATGAACATACATAAATCTCGAATACTCCCCCGAAGGGACGCATCCACTCCCGCAAACAATGCATCCCATCGTCAATCCGGCGCAACCAGCATCCCGCCCACGCATGCCAACACCACCATCAGATAGGAGAAATTTTCCCCTACCTGATGGCGGCGCCACAACGCGCGGGCGAGCCACCAACCACACCAAACCGACAATCAAACGCACTGCCCACAAAAGCAGACACGTCCCCTCGAAAATGCAATCGAGAAATGTGTAAATACTTATCTTTCTCTAGTCATCTCTAAACAACCACAACTAAACATCTTTCCACTCTGTGCACAAAGTAATGCATTTTGCAAAAACCTAATAATAGATCCACGCGGTCAAGTACCAGCTCCACCGTTACATTTCTTGGGTCGATTCTAAGCTACAATAAACTATCAAACATGACCAAACACAATCACGATAGTGAAATCGAAACTTAAACACACGAAATCTTTCCAATTCAGACACAATAGTTAGCTCCAAAAGCTCTTTCTACACATCAGCCAACACTACTAATAGCCTCACAATAAATATATTTAATTTTCCTCCCGCCGATTCTAGCCGCACAAACCGCCAGAAACACAACATTCAAATAGAACCGATCGCTTACTTCCAAGCTCTGCTTGATAGCAACGATCCACACTACACCCACAGCCTTTTCTTCTTTATTTTTTTCCGTCATCCCGTCCGTTCCCGATGCTTTTTCTCACTCGAATTTTCTGAGGATTATCCATTCAGAAAGCCAATGCTGCTGCTGGCTGAAAAACAAGATCCAGCAGAGCAGCATGCTATATGCGCGCGATCTTCCAACTTGCTTCTCTCTCTTCTTTCACCACGCTCTTCTCGCACCAGCTGACACGAATTCCGCGACGGACGACGAAATGAGATTTTTTCTCATCATAGCGCACCTCCTCTTGCGGGCAAAATTAAAGGGGGAGAAACAGAGAAAAGAACACATTTCACATACACTACAACGCGCCCCGGCCGGTGAAAAAACCAAGCAACCGATCGAAAAAAAAACATCATGGTGGACGAAAGATTGTACTAATTTGCGACACAAATTAGGACCACCGATCGAGAAATTACGGCTTTTCTCAAAAATAATTTCTATATCCTATGAATTCTAATACTGAAAACTAACACTTGACAATACATTTAATATTTAAAGCCGTATAAATCACTCGAAAAAGAACAAATTACCGGACTATAAATATGACCGATCACGAAGGCAGTGTGGGCAGAACTCTGTTAGTAATGGTTAGGACTATTTGAAGAAAATATATGGGCTCTAAAAAATGTTGCACCATTTTATAAAATTCAAATTTCAAAAATTCAAAAATATAATAAAAATGGACTTATCTGCGTCGTCAACACTTCGGCCATCACGAACGGTGTAGTACCATAGAGGTAACTCTAAGACTAGAAGGCCCCGAAGAAACGTGCTCAACTTTTTGGCTCAGCTCTGGTACTATCTTCGGTCCCAAGCAGAGCTGGTAAATATCTTGGCTGTCATGTGACGATGAGAAAACAGGTCCACTCACAAGACGAAACTACCTATCATTAGCTTACTTGTCATTTTTCAATGATCAATCACTCATGAGAATAATTCTTATGTGGTTTTGACATCAACATCTCTAACTGATTTAGATGAATTTAAGCAAATAACTATATGTAATCGGTAGAGTGAATACATTATCAAGATTTCCTCGGTACAAGTATCTTTAATAGCATTAAATGAGCTAGTAATTACGATAATCACAACACTGTCACGTTCTGTCATGACAAAAAATTCGATGAGATTTTGAAGAAAATCTCTATCATTGTTTTCTCATCCAATGATTGTGACAGAAGTATCTCTGTAAATATTGCGTGAGATCTTTCATTGAAAATGACATTTACCAGCCCTGGTCCCAAGCTAATCGATGCACCCCTCGAAACATAGAAAAATCCACGAACCCCTCATTTTATCTGTCAAATTTTCAAAGCGAATCAAAACAAACATTGTGTTGTACTACACGGTAAGAAAAAAGTACCCAACGGGTTCACTTTTACCTACTTTTGACTAGTTTGTCTTATTTTCTCCTTCTAATGTTGTCAAAAACGGAGTAACAAAACTACCCAACAGGGGTAGTAAAGTGTGGGAACCCAACATTGAGTATAATCATATTTACCTACTGTTGGGTACAACTAACTTACTTTTGATTAAAAAGCCAGTGGAAAATTCCATACGAACTGCACACAAGTAAATGAAAATTACCTTTACTCGCTTTACCTACTTTTGGGTTCCTGCACTATAGTGCCGAGATGAGTGAAAAGAACTTAATTTTGGGTACTTTTTTCTAACTGTGTAGATTTTTTGACTAGAATGGGGTACGTTAATCGATTTGCTTGGGACAAATAGGCTAGTCAAGTAGTGAGCCAATTTAAAATTGTTAGTAGTACTGATCACCAGGAAGAGTTTTGTAATCAAATTTAACGTATGATTTATCGTTCATAATCACGCACTCCGATTTTCTGCACAGCAATTGGTTGTATAACTTCCGAACCCTCAGTTTGACGGAACGACTTGTTTTTCACTCCACCTTGGTTTCTTCTGCTTCTTATACGTCTTTAGACCCATTCTTGTCTTGGCCCGCTGGACGTTACTCTTTGAGGATCCCACTTTTTTAGCCACGTCTCGAACCGAAGCACTTTTCTTGCGAGTAAAAGCTTGCACGATTCTCTGGTCCAGATTTCGGTCAACAGGGTTCGGTTTACGTCCAGATTTTTACTTGTCCTGGAAAGTTGCTTCATCACCATATTTTCAAATCGCGTTTCGAGCGGTTCCGATCCTTACACCATTCAATTACGCTAATTGACTCAGAGAAATGTTGGGTATAGCACACCATTTGTGCACGATCTGTTTGCGCTTTTCCGGATAAATGCTTCGCATTGTCACGGAAATGTAAAAAACCGACACTTGCGATACACGAAACTGTTGGCCGCAATGTAAACAATAATTCTGCGTGATAATCAGATGTTTAAGGTTCTACAAATTGGTCAACGCCCAAAAACTGTTCATGTTTCATAAATTCCAACTGGTATGGTGAGGGAAGTTTAACCATCTCTTTTCTTCCTTCATTTCACTACAACAGCAAATGTGACATCACACTACCTAGTGCATAAGGACAGGTAGACAAAAAATCACATTGCCAGACCTCGCTGTATGAAATTGTGTCTACACCCCTAGTGGTGGTAGCTCCAACCGGTATTATCATCGGATTAAATCCTGATCACGAATGTCAATCTGTTATGGTGTCGATGTCGATATTAATCAATACGATCCTTAACACACATTTGGCACATCCTTCAATTAGGACCGGTATGAAATGTTGATCCGAGTTGGAGCTTACCGCCATGAGAGGGAAAGCGTATCACAGGTTATGTGCACTGGTGCCATCTTTCCTGATAGTGTTTAATTCAATCTTCTGTGACTTTTTTAATTGGACCGATTAAATGTCTAAAATGGTCGTTTTTGTTATATTTATTCAGTTTTTGATATTAATTTACCATTAAATACATCCACGCATCTATGTTAATGAGTAAAACTTCGCAATTACTTGTTTTAATACACTTAAATTAATTGCTAGAGGCGATACATCTGGCACCGCTGTTTCAATGACGATTGATAACAAAGCAGTAAAGTTGAAGTGGTTTTCTTTGTGATAAATTGAAGCTGACTATTGGCCACGAAAAGGCTTGCCAATGCGTATCAAAAATCGACTACATACATCCGAACATTTGTTTATCTCAAATCGAAGGAAGACATTCCGCGCAACTATCATAAACCGGACTATTACACGTTGATCTTCGTCAAGCTTCGTCAACAATTTGAAATTCTACATCAACACATGTCAGGCAGCCTTCAGGTTCAATTGGCTAAACTTGGTGAGTTCGTTCCTTTTTGTAAATTTTTATCTTTTTAAACCAGTAACGTTGGGAGATCTCCTTTTGGTGGTGCGTTACTGGTATAAGATCTACCACCAAACCCTAGTCGTGACAACTTCAAACTAGGAAATCAGGATTTTACAGTAATCAAAGGATCACATTTTAGTCCTTGTTACTTTTTTGACTTGATAATAGTGACAAGACTCGGGTAGTGACCACTGCGCCGTCATGCATTTCTTTATAGTATATTTCAAATCAAAAATATCGCTTATGTTCATAGATTTCACACAATCCTTTTCCCTTTGTCCTTCTCCTTTTCCTTTCCCTCTTCTCTTTTCAGAAAGCGAGTAATGGCGCTATAGCCATAAGTCATAAAAGACTAGGACAAGAGTTAGTGTTCATGCCCCAACCGTCAGAAGAAAATGGAACATCACTTAACCTTTTTAGCTTTGATGCTTCCAACGACCAATCAATCATATAATTACCGAAATCGGAACGTACGGTACGAGATGTCCACGTTTCATCCATTTGCTGGATTCTGAAGCATCGTGTTTAAATCTTCGATTTAAACAGGCTCGATGGTTTTTGAGTCATCTTACCCCTTAAATGCTGCACAGTAGGCCTGGCCGATTTGATATGTGTGACGCATCTTCGATGTGAAACATATATCAAATAGACAAGAAAAATTATATAGGTATATAGATATATCATTTTCCAGGATGCTTTCAAGAACTGGCTGTGTTGGTGTTAGATAAGATAAGATAAGATAAGATAAGAAATGTTCGATCTAAAATCATGAAATCTAGACTAACATTTGAAAAGGGCGTAACTCCAAAATGTAAACAAACCATATTTTGCCACATATAGAGAGAACAGTTCACAAACTACTCGATAAACACGAAAAAGTAGAAGGAAATATCACTTCAAATCATAAAAACGTTTCCTCTTACATGACGTATTTCCAACTTTATGATGCGTCTGGTTGTTACGCCTTGCACGAATTATATTGTTTTAATATGCCAAACGTACTGATTCTGTAGTATCTAGTCACGCACGATTCATTTGAAATGCATCCGATTGATATTTCACGTGTAAACAACGAACAAAAAGAAGACCAAAAAAAAAATATCTCCGGGCGTTATTCCACTCTCACAAAATTTCCGAACGAAGAACCAAGGCGGAGAACAAACAAAAAATCCCGAAGGTGTATTTGCAACATGCAGCCCAGTGGCAGGCGCGTAGGCAACATGTTATACGGTGACAGCGGGTAGGCCGTCCCTTATTTTCTGAAATTCGACCAATTTGTAAATTCAACCTTTTAAAATGTTCGTTTTGGTTAGAAAGCAAACATTTAAAAATTTGAAGTTCGTACGTTAACGTTCAGAGGTCGCTCATCGGCTCTAAATGAATGGTAGTGTAGGAGACCCCCCATGCCACGGCAAGCACGCTTCCGTAGTGTATACGTTATAGGTAAAAATCCATCGTTTGTGGGTATTCCTCAAACAGATCATGGAACGTCAGATTGATCTCATTTGGTGTAAGCAACTTTTTCAAAACATAGTGTATATGCATAATAACTATTTTTGTGTAGTTTTTAAGCGATATGTTTTCCATTTAATGTGTTTTGGTTCAATATAGTCGTTATTTCAAAAGTGGATTAAAGCAAAGTAATGAAGGCAATCCAATTAATTTATTTTACTTATTAACAAAGTTTTGTAGTGTTGTCTTTTGTTTATTTGGAAGTTTCTTCCGCAAATCTTCCACATTTAACAGCAGATTCTGGAAGTCATTTTCTTTTTTCGTCACATTTCTGTTATAATTCTACATCAATTTGATTGCTCTCTCTGCGTGGTCGTTTACCACTTGAAGCCGAGTAACGATTTTTTCTCCTTTTTGGTATTCCTTATTAGTACTCCATTCACTTACTGGTTCATCGAAGAAGGTGATATCAATCCCCAATACTCTAAAAAATTCCACAGTATTGGTAGTTGCCAGCTGGTCCAGCGAAATTGTACTCAACTCAGTGAGAAGAATATTCCGTTTCTTTGGTGGATCATCATTGCCTTGCCTTGTACGAATGGATTGGACAAGCTTATCTCGTTCTTCGGAAGATAAGCCAGTGTCAAACACAGAGAGACCAATTAGTTCTTCACTTAGATACCAGAAATGGCCTGAAAATTTTCTTTGCGCAGCACCAGCAGCATCTGGATTGAAACTTTCGAACTCCTTAAGATCCGCTATAAACTTGAGATCACTACGAGGAGCAGATGCAGCGAAGCATGCGGAAAACCACGCATCCACATACACTTCAACTATGAAAGCGCATACTACAAGCAATCCGGCCGGGTCTTTGTGAAGATGAAACTGCGCCCTGAAGAGATACATCTTTAGACTGTAGATAGCCCGTGCCATCCAGCGCGCAGTATGCACAGGACCCGGTGCACGGAAATAAATTCCTCTTGGAGGAACTTCCCAAGTAACAATTTCCAGTTGAAGAAACGCTTTCGTTTTGATTTTGTTCAGCTGCATGTTGAATAATAATTGCACAATGTGTTCACTACAACTTTTATAAAACCCTTGTTTACACTAGTTTGGAGAACCTATACAACTGCAACACAAAGGTGTTGTCTAACGTATTCAGTAAAACGTTTATCCAAAATCAATTTCTTGTTGAAGAAACGCTTCCATTGTGATTTTATTCAACTGCATACTGAATAATAACTGTACAATTTGTTTATTACAACTTCTGTAAAACTCTTGTTTACACTGGTTTGGAGAACCTGTTCAACTACAGCATTATATGTATACGCGGTATAGGAGTAGAAGCAACTTTTATACAACGTTTATAGATACATATTTAAACTCAAGCTTTATTATTTTGGTGAAAGCTCTTATACAACGTTTGTAGACACCTCCTAACAGCTGCTTTGAAATTTAGTAGAGAGGAAACCTGAGAGGCGTTTGTTACACTCTTTTATGACTCCTAAATATTAATTGAACAGCAAGCGGTGAAAAGCGTTTATAACACTTTTCAATGACTCCTTAACAACCGGATAGAAGCAACTTTTATACAACGTTTATAGATACATATTTAAACTCAAGCTTTATTATTTTGATGAAAGCTCGTATACAACGTTTGTAGACACTTCTTGACAGCTGCTTCGAAATGTTTTAGAGATTGAACCTGAGAGGCGTTTGTTGCACTCTTTTATGACTCCTTAATAATCATTGTACAGCAAGCGGTGAAAAGCATTTATAGCACTTTTCAATGACTCCTTAATAACCGTTGTGTAAGTACTCACAATATTCACAGATTAAAATTAGTTTAACAATTGTCGTGGTACGCCAAAATAATTGCTTGTACAGTTTTTATTAATTTAATTTATTTGTGCACATTGAAAAAATATGTAATTATGCCATAATTCACATTCTGTGTTCATGGAGGAAGTAGTAACAAGCATCTGTTTAATCTTTGATTGATATTCTTTCAATTAATCTCTCTAATCATTAATTGAGAGAATTTATCTAGAAATGTTATCGTTGATTATATGATATATGTCTTAAATTAATGTTTGCATTTATTAATAACACCTATATACCTCTACTCCACCGAGGGTTTCTCGATGCAAGATTTGAACTCATGATCCCGGTGTCGTGACCACCTACAGTCACGTATGCGCCGTCCAAGCTCTCACTCAAGTCGGCTGACTCCTCGGGTACACCTGCCATAACGTCCGTTATCGTTCACTATATCCAAAAGACTGACTCGACACTCGACTCATTCCTTCAACAGAGGCCGATACCTCACCCAGTTTTTTAACGCTCATAGACCTAAAGAAGGATCTCACGAACACTAATACAGTGTAGCGGCCAAGCTAAAGGGCAATTAAAATGAGAGTTTTTGTACATTTTTCTCTCGTTACTCATAAATCAAATTCAACCTCTCTTCAACTTGATCTCCTGAGTCGCTATATGTATTGCTCCCTCGATTTCTCTCAAGGAATATTTGAAAACGCGCTCTATTAACTGCACAAAATGTTTCCCCGTAATGTGTCTAAGATAATGCTTGAATATATATTATATATATGAAAAATGAAAAGAAGAATGTTCCTTTTTTTTAATGATCTGTATTTCAAACATCTATGAAATTGGTAAAATCTAAATATAATACTACTCACCACACCCGGATTGCCAGCCGCTTCTGTTTCCATCTGCTCTATTCTTGAATACATATTTTGATCATATGAGAGAAGTATATCAAGCTCATCTTGAGTGACTTCTCTTGCAGTCGAATAATCATTGCCTTATGGTTATATAAACATGCCTATCACTTGTGCTATTTTTAGCAACAAAATTGTGGTTGGTCGAACGTAAACAATCATTTAAGAGTGCTCCAAGCAGCTTTTGAAGCTTCTAACCAAAAAGGCAATACAACTACATTCTTGTTCAACTCTGGAAGCTATTATTCAACGTTTGATCAACTCAGGTGTTGTATAAGAGCTCCCAATGGTTTGTTTTGATGCGTTTATGCAGGTCCAATATGGCTCCTGTCAAACAGTTTAACCGAACGTAAACAATCATTTAAGAGTGCTCCAAGCAGTTTTTGAAGCTTTTAAACAAATGGCAATACAACTACATCCTTGTACAACTCTGGAAGCTATTATTCAACGTTTGATCAACTCAGGTGTTGTATAAGAGCTCCCAATGGTTTGTTTTGATGCGTTTATTCCACATCCTATATGGCTCCTGTCAAACAGTTTAACCGAACGTAAACAATCATTTAAGAGTGCTCCAAGCAGTTTTTGAAGCTTTTAAACAAATGTCAATACAACTACATTCTTGTTCAACTCTGGAAGCTATTATTCAACGTTTGATCAACTCAGGTGTTGTATAAGAGCTCCCAATGGTTTGTTTTGATGCGTTTATTTCACGTTCTATATAGCTCTTGTCAATCAGTTTAACAAAGGTGCTATAAAAGTTATCGTAGGTCTTATAAAGCATATAGTTAAACCGAAAGTAAACAATCATTTAAGAGTGCTCCAAGCAGCTTTTGAAGCTTCTAACCAAAAAGGGCAATACAACTACATTCTTGTTCAACTCTGGAAGCTATTATTCAACGTTTGATCAACTCAGGTGTTTTATAAGAGCTCCCAATGGTTTGTTTTGATGCGTTTATGCAGGTCCAATATGGCTCCTGTCAAACAGTTTAACCGAACGTAAACAATCATTTAAGAGTGCTCCAAGCAGTTTTTGAAGCTTTTAACCAAATGGCAATACAACTACATTCTTGTACAACTCTGGAAGCTATTATTCAACGTTTGATCAACTCAGGTGTTGTATAAGAGCTCCCAATGGTTTGTTTTGATGCGTTTATTACACATCCTATATGGCTCCTGTCAAACAGTTTAACCGAACGTAAACAATCATTTAAGAGTGCTCCAAGCAGTTTTTGAAGCTTTTAAACAAATGTCAATACAACTACATTCTTGTTCAACTCTGGAAGCTATTATTCAACGTTTGATCAACTCAGGTGTTGTATAAGAGCTCCCAATGGTTTGTTTTGATGCGTTTATTTCACGTTCTATATAGCTCTTGTGAATCAGTTTAACTAAGGTGCTATAAAAGTTATCGTAGGTCTTATAAAGCATATACTTAAACCGAACGTAAACAATCATTTAAGAGTGCTCCAACAGCTTTTAAAACTTTTAATCAAATGGCAATACAACTACATTTTTGTTCAACTCTGGAAGCTATTATTCAACGTTTGATCAACTCAGGTGTTTTATAAGAGCTCCCAATGGTTTGTTTTGATGCGTTTATTCCACATCCTATATGGCTCCTGTCAAACAGTTTAACCGAACGTAAACAATCATTTAAGAGTGCTCCAAGCAGTTTTTGAAGCTTTTAACCAAATGGCAATACAACTACATTCTTGTACAACTCTGGAAGCTATTATTCAACGTTTGATCAACTCAGGTGTTGTATAAGAGCTCCCAATGGTTTGTTTTGATGCGTTTATTTCACGTTCTATATAGCTCTTGTGAATCAGTTTAACTAAGGTGCTATAAAAGTTATCGTAGGTCTTATAAAGCATATACTTAAACCGAACGTAAACAATCATTTAAGAGTGCTCCAACAGCTTTTAAAACTTTTAATCAAATGGCAATACAACTACATTTTTGTTCAACTCTGGAAGCTATTATTCAACGTTTGATCAACTCAGGTGTTTTATAAGAGCTCCCAATGGTTTGTTTTGATGCGTTTATTCCACATCCTATATGGCTCCTGTCAAACAGTTTAACCGAACGTAAACAATCATTTAAGAGTGCTCCAAGCAGTTTTTGAAGCTTTTAACCAAATGGCAATACAACTACATTCTTGTACAACTCTGGAAGCTATTATTCAACGTTTGATCAACTCAGGTGTTGTATAAGAGCTCCCAATGGTTTGTTTTGATGCGTTTATTACACATCCTATAAGGCTCCTGTCAAACAGTTTAACCGAACGTAAACAATCATTTAAGAGTGCTCCAAGCAGTTTTTGAAGCTTTTAAACAAATGTCAATACAACTACATTCTTGTACAACTCTGGAAGCTATTATTCAACGTTTGATCAACTCAGGTGTTTTATAAGAGCTCTCAATTGTTTGTTGGGTTTGCCCAAAAAAATGATTGTAAGTTCCAGAAACTCACGGTAATCATCCCTCGGCTGTTCAAGCTACGAAATATTATTGAAATAATAACATTTTCTTATCATATGAGTTAAGATAAAATACTCACACTCCGCGAAGCTTGCAATTTGAGTTATGCGATTTCTCAAAAAATGTGGTAATTCGGATGTCAGCGGAACTTCGTATTTTTCCTTATCTATTGACTTCCAGTGGCTTTGAAATTGCTTGAATATAATAATGTCGGGTCCGCTTGTCGGCCCCATGATGGTATGGAAGACACTTTCTAGGGCTAGCTCTAAAATATGGTGCCTACAGGGTAGCCATAGAAGGTTCGCCTCAAGTTGGCGCTCTATCCACGAAGCTGCACCGTTCTTCCAGCCATTAATTAGTAACCGTGTTTGAAAATCATTAAGTAGCAAAAAAGGAAAGTAACGACTCAAGCAACTGACCTAGTGTGGAAATAAAGTTAAAAAGATATCATAAATACCTGTATTGACACTGGTGTTGTCAAAGGACATAGCTTTAATTTGATCAGTTTAGTTCCAAGCTTTAATCAATTCGACAACAGCTTCTCCGATGGCTTTTCCTGTCCCTCTTTCAACAAATGGAACGCCAAGAAGCTGCGTCGTATAACAAGTACTGCTTGGCGATCGACCAGTTCCTTCCCTATCAAAGAACTCACCACTTTACCGTCCCAGTGAACTGTAAGGATTTCATCCGGACTGAAATTCTCCATCAATTTCAAGGACGATTCAGACCGGTATTTTTCACGCAATCGATGCATAGTGGAACGGTTGATGTTAGTATTCCCTAGATCAACCCCAAACGATTTTGCAGCTGCTGCCAGAATAACTGTGGCAGAATTTGTGCTGACTTTTGCTGCATCAAGAGCCTGGGATAATTCTAGGGTTACAACATTTTGAATTCCTCGTCGTGAGCGATGCTCCACACGCTTGTCTGCATCGTCAGGCTCATCATCGGATAGGTCGAGTTCTACGAAGTCGGCTATAATGAAATAAATTTACTGCACTGTAATCAA
Source organism: Ochlerotatus camptorhynchus (assembly GCF_037179485.1). Taxonomy (NCBI): domain Eukaryota; kingdom Metazoa; phylum Arthropoda; class Insecta; order Diptera; family Culicidae; genus Ochlerotatus; species Ochlerotatus camptorhynchus. Next base: position 4,969,929 of record NW_027040701.1, read on the forward strand.
GCAAAGAAACTGAATATTACCAGTTGTCAACTTGTTTTCACTTTTTCTTCGACGTTCTGCCAAGAGCTTTTGCCTCTCTTCTTTACGTTGCCTTCCTCTGCATTTTGGTAGCAAGAACCTCATCGATGCCAGAACCTACGCGTCGTTGGCCATCTTTCTGATCCTTCAGAAATGCTATGTCTTCGAGAATCACCTGTTTTACACCAGGATCCGTTTCTTGCTGGGCGCTTCGTTTCATTTCCGGTATTGCCATGCTCTTTGCAATGTCAAACAAGCCGTCATGCTTGGTTTTAAAATGGTATTCGCGTTTTATTTGTGCTTTGGTATTTGCTCGTTTCATATTTTTGCAAATTGCAAACAACTCGGTATGTAGTGTTTCAATTTTCTTAATACAGTGAATTTCCTGAACTACCGGTATTTTTGATTTCTGCCAGAAGGACAACACCTGTTTAGAGGTATTTCTAGCACTCAATATGACCGGAAGCCTTGCGGATCGATGCTGGTAGTAAAAGGTAGCTAGCACTTGCCGTATTGTTGGAAGACGAGCTCCAGTGATAACTTCACACTCAGGTCCCATAAATTTAACGAGAGTTTCACTTCTAAGTTTATGAGCCATTTTGAGGATGCTTTTCACTGCTTGAAACGACGCATCTAAACGCACTGAAATAAGAGTTGCCACTGTTAAGACACAAACTGGATACTGTCGTAACCGGACAGAGGTTTCCAGCCTTTGTCTTGGCTACACGAAAGAAATTGGTTTCTCTCTACCTGAATTGTTGCCGCTGCTACTGTTACTGCTACTGCTGTTACTGCTGCTAGTACGTCTGCATCAAAGTTTGTTACAAGAATGACTTCATTAGGACTTTTTTTTTTTACTTTAAATGATCTATATTTCTTGAATTTGTGTGGTTTACATGTATAACTTATCAAGTGACACAGATGCGTCTTTTCAACTTTAGTTCCTGTGAAATTTCAATTATTATTAATTACAGTTCCTAGTCCTATCGGGCCTGTTTTAGAGAATGACCACCTTGGTGGGATTGGTTTGTTGACTTCATTAGGCATAGGTAAGCTCTATTTATATGTAGCTAAATTTTCACTTGTTTCCAAAGCACTGTTAGTTGCCATGGAATTTCCCCTAACAAACCAAGAAGATTTCGGATCCAATGCCTACTTCCGCAACGTCTTACATTTTCTTGGAAGAAGAGTGACTATGTAACATACTGTTTTATGTTGACGTTCAGCATACGTGTGCGAGTATCTTTTCATGGTTTATACCATGGCTTCAAGGTGATACCTATGCAGTGTACATCAAGGTAGCGTGGTCGCCGAGTCGATGAGCGACCTCTAAACGTTAACGTACGAGCTTCAAATTTTTATATGTTTGTTTTCAAACCAAAACGAACATTTTAGGAGGTTAAATTTACAAATTGGTCGAATTTTTGAAAATAAGGGACGGCCTAACAGCGGGCCCAGCACAGCAAAATAAATGTTTTGATCCCGGGACATGCTGCCTACTGTCAAACGCTGCTGTTGGTATAGGCCTTGTCACTGGCCTGTCCACGGCGTATCACCAGTGTTGGCAGTTCAAAGGATGGAAGATCTGGGGGGTAACAACATGTAAGAAATTATCAGGGCGAATGGTGTTTTATTCTCAATTTCACAACAGAGTTACTAGTGATGCATGACGATAAATTACACTATTAACTATATGTCAAGCTTTTAAAAATATCTAGAAAATGGAATGTCGTGAAATAGGACTAATTTTTAGGTCATCAAAATTCGGAAGTGATTTTCTCGATATGGTCATTTTCAAATGTTAGTCTAGAAGTACATGTTTTAAATGTTCGTATTCATAATGTATGAATGTAACACAAAATTTCTTACCCTTTGTAGAACCTTAAACGTCATCTGAAACAAGCAGGGGTGTTTCAACAACCGTGCGCTACAAGATTCATCTTCAACATTGATCTCACCTAACGTACTGAACTCAACTTCAACTCTGAAATAAACTTTAACAGTACCATTAGTATCAGTTTGGATAACAACTTTAAATTTATTCACGTCAACGTAAGCATAAATATTGAGATCTATCAATAATATTATGAATATATCTTCACCTTAATTATTATCATCAACTGTTTTATTACCGTCATCCTTAACATACTCGACAGACTGGATTCGAACCAAGAATCTTGTGATCATTAAACCTAACTAGGCTATTAGTACTTGTATAAGATGAAAGGCAAAGGCGTATGAGAGATACCTATGTAGTGCGTTTTATGAACACAGTTGGTCAGGTACGTGTAACGCTTGTAGCAGTCATGATTCCACTCCATTATGAAATCATGAATTTCCATAACGAAATCATGAATCATTGTTATGATTTCATGGGATGGCAAGTTTTTTTTTCATATCATGATTTTTTATTCATGAAAATGGAATCGGATTTGTTCCCGTGTATTACAATCAGTTTAAATAGTTTCATCAAGTTCAACTTCATCATCAACTTCCATACCGTAATAAAATAGAATATTTTCATTAACTCCAACATTAGTGGCACCGGTGGTGTAGTGGTAAGCGTGATTGCCTCTCTCACCTCAATGGGCCTAAGTTCAATCCCAGTCGGCGCCGTCGGGATTTTCTGAGGCATAAAAACTCTGATCACGGTGGGAGCTGCCTCCCTGGCGTCGGTACTCAGAACGGAAAACGAGTTCGATTACTCCAACATTGAGTGGTCAGCGCAAGAAGCCAGAATACAAGAGGCGTGGGTTCGAATCTCGTTGAAACCCATTTAAAAAAAATCTACTGACTCCTTCCTCTGCCCTTCCTTCAGGGAGCCACCGAAGACTATCTTCACCAATCTGCCATCGGGAAAATCTTTTCATTTTTTGCTACGACCTCTTCCCATAGGAGCTTACCATACCATTAGTATTGTAAATCCGAAGGTTAAACTGATTAAACTCGCAAAACTGGGGTGTCTTCCCCCGCCACCACAGGCAAAAAGGATGAACGCCGACGGAGGCTCGACCCAATTCGTACCTTTCTCAAATTTGTCCTTTGCTCGGTTTCTACTTTCTATATACAATTTTCACACTGCCGTAAGCGGTGCTGGTGGTGTAGTGGTAAGCGTGATTGCCTCTCACCCCAGCAGGCCTGGGTTCAATCCTAGTCGGCGCCGCCGGGATGTTCTGAGGCATAAGATCTCTGATCACGCCTTCCTTCGGAAGGGAAGTAAAGCCGTTGGTTCCCGGTTCATGAGTTTGATGGGTCGATAGGTAGGGTCCAGTTGTGTGAGCTGCCTGCCTCCCTGGCGTCGGTAGTACTGGTGCTCAGCACAGAAAACAAGATCTACGGCAAAAAAGCAAGGAAAAAATCTCAATACTTTCATCTCCTCATATATCGTATAAAATGTCCACTTTAAGACTAGCTTCCGCATTTTAGCTGGACCACACTTTACTCAGTTGGTATGAATCTAAAGGAGGAGAGAATGATTGTAATTGCTATTTAACTTCACTATTTTAGTCGCTTATCCATGACATATACTCGAACTTCGTCTGAATTGTGCAGAATTATTCTGCAGTATCAGTTGAGGAAATAAATGGAAATCACAATAACAAATAAGTAAACGACCCCGCTGCTTGACACTCTCCGATTTGAGTTCTATCTAACCGATCTAACGGTAACGTAAAGCGCCGCTTGTGGCAAATAGGAAAACTTGAAAAAAAGATGATGGCTTCATAATTTTGCCCGGCGACGTTAATTTTAAGAATTAAGTATTTTTTAAATAAATTTGATTATGTATACGGGGTTATTTGAAATCTCTAGATCCAAACGCAAACTAAGAAAATTATATAGGGGAAAAGGCTTTAATGTTGGCCTATGGATCTAAGATTGGGCCCATCGCTAAAAATCTGCTATTTATCAATTTTATCTAGATGAACGTGTCATTGGGATGGTACTAATGTATATTTTGATCGCTATTGAAAATTTAGTCAATTGCTGAATTTATGTATGGGTTCAAATTAGGGTCATTTGGGCCGACATTACATCCATTCCCCCTATTAAAATATATTTAAAATTATACCGCTTTTGCGGTTTCCTCATCTTAGTAGCAATCTAGAGGCATCCCATTATAAACTTTAGTTCTGGTAGAAATTAAATATTCTGAAGTGACCTATAAGTACCCTTAAGTATTTTTAAGTATTTTAAATTCATGCTTATTAGCAACGGTGCAGGTGTTTGTTATTGTTTGGTCCGCCTGCTATGACAACGATGATGGAAGGCGCTCCACAACCAAAATACCAAAAACAAGACATAACCAGATGACCAACAATTTATACTAGTCAGTGGACGAGGGTACTTTTCATGGACATACTACAGTTTTGATACTTTGTCAGAAATATCAGCTTGCAGAATAATAATTAAAAGTATACTAAACGTTCGCTTACTGAAAGAAACTATTTGAATATTTTTAAAATTCCAACATACCGTAGCCAAATGTTAACCACTGCCAAACATTGATGGCAACTTATTTCTGACTGATTTTAAATCAAAAGGTCCCTTTCAGTTAGCGAACGTTTAGTGTACATTTATAACTCAAAACTAATTTTTCTACCGAGAATGGAAACGATTGATCTCAAACCATAAGAGCAACAGGCAAAAGTTTCCTATGGCTAGTCTTGCTTTCTACTGGAACATGACAAACGAATCACGGTCGATGGTATCACTAGAGGAAAATACCTGGTGCGCAATGTTTGATTGTGCAGACAGAATGGGGAACTTCCCCATTAAACTTTAACCATTAAATTCGTTTCTAAAATAAAAGTCTTCGATAATTTCGACAGTACATTTATTATCTTACGCGTGTCTAAGAGGCATAGAAAAAAGAAACAAATACCTTGTAAAAGATGTCAATAGATCAACAGGGTTTTGTATTTTTAGGTATTTTTTTAATTTTCCACGTATACTAGATATTGCTAAAAGTTTAGAGTGGGATACCCCTAGTTAGCAATACAAAAGTTACCAGATTTTTCGGATAATAAATGCTTTTTGAGAGTTCTCTCGTACACCTCACCGTGCAATTCCTATTCGACACGAGTGCTATCGTTAGATCGTTAATTGCTGCTGCATGTATTGCTGAGGTAAACACAACTCACTCGCTGAATTCCGTTTTTAAGCAATCAATCGGGTTTGCATTCGATAGAGGACGTTTTTCATATTACTTCAGATTCTCGCCTGTTTCGTTCCACTGACGTTAGTTCCAAGTCTACACGCAAAGTCACTTGGTTGGAAGAAATTAAATTCGTTCAGCAATCTGTTAGCAACTAAGAATGGTTGACGAAGTTTTACTCACACTACTTTGTGGTAGCTTTGATAATGGAGCCTTGAATGTAAACTGAATTTCAGCCGATATTTAGAAGACGATAATTGGGGTATGTCATTTGTTTAGATCCCTACAGCCTTGGTGATAAATGCGTTAAAACACTGTGCATTTAGCATTTATCCTGAAATAATTCCCAGCATTAAGGCTAGTAAAAATTAATATTTCCATTCCACTCACTTGAAACGGAGAAAGTGATCTGCACAAACTTAGTCAATAGTTCGAAGAAAATAAAAATAAATGTTTGAACCCAAGAAACGCCCAGCCGGACTCAACAAGTGCTTGTGTACACCTTATTTTAGATTAAATTTAATCTGAACCGTATTGTGTTGACTTTTGCTGAAAAATACATATTTGTGTGTGTATGGGTGTGCACCTCTGCTTGTGATCGGCCATTCTCTTCTTGCCTTATGTATCCGGTTTGCCCCAGGTTGCTTCGTTGTGAAAAGTTTGACCCTTTTCAACAGATTTGAGCAGTAACGAAGGAAGGCAACAATGCCTTGATGAAGAATCAACACACAACAAAAATTGAACTAAACACCTAGCAGTGCTGAGCAGTATTATCTGCTGGACTGAAAAGGGTGTATAGAGTGGGAAAAAACCTTGTTCTTAACCATTGCTAGCGTATATATCTTTCAATAATTCTTCAATGCTCAATCTAAATTAGCTCAATACAGTAAAACAAGCACTGGCTGCAAAAGCTGGTTCAAGTAAAACTGCAAACACATGCTACTTGACGTTATCCGGTTTCACTTTACCGTTCGGAAAAAGTTTAGGCGCACATTCACAGGTTCCCAGCACATACACACACGCTAGTCCAACAACATATGAGTTCACCGGAGTCTGTTTCTGTTTTAGCTGATATCGTTTACTTCATAAAATATACGACGATTCAATGACAGACCGGAACGAGCAACAGCCAGAGGAACATGTTATCTGCCTTCTGCCCCTTTCCTCGCCCGGAGGAGGCCACCGTCGGGTGCGGGGTGGACACGCTTGCTAGATTTGGGGGATGATGGTTTCCTTTAGTGGAAACTGCTGCAACTAACAACTCGGAATCAACATTGAGAAAATTGCAATTCGATTCAATGTCGGTTCGATTTTCCACGTCAGGTGGTTCATTTTTGTTGATCTTGTCCGCCACATGGGACTTGGAGCGAGGGAGATTGGTTTGCTTTTATTTTTAAGATTACTTAAAGCGAACGAAATCTCAACAACAACTATATCACACAATGTGATTGAAGATATTGTTTTGCCGTTGCACACACTTTGCGACAAACTCGTATGGTACGGTACACACACTTAGATTATTTTACTGGAGTCTGGATAATTTTTACTTGATTTTTAAATTTCTGAAATAGATGCTCGCTAATAAATCAGCAAATTTAACAGATTTTAATTTTTATCAATCTAATCTTATTAACAAAATCCTACCCGAGCAAAGTCGGATATCAAAATACTATCAAAATGATATCTAATTTTTGTTTTTGAAATCATGTTGATATTTTGATATATCTAAAAAATCAATGAAATCTACATCTATTGTTTATTTTTTCTTCTTACGAGTCAATAGCAACCTGTTTTCTTTATGAACATTACAAAGACAATTATGATTTTTACAGTGTTGTTTTACATCATTTATTGATATTAATCTACCTGCGAATTGAACTTACAAATCGATATACAATTGATTTCGTCCTGTTCGTCTGCAATATTTATTCTAATACATTGTAACTTAACTTTCGTAGGCTTAGCCGATTTCTTAGTTCATCTTTAAACATGTTGTCATAAATCTCATTAACTATCAGTTCTATCCCAACAAAATAAATATCGTCATTCAGTCTGTTAAAATATGTTCGATGCGAAGGAATTGATCATTCATAATAATATAAGAGTCATTGTAGACTAATTTTTTACATGCTTCGTGTGTCTTATTCCTATATTAAATATAATTCCAGTAGAATTTGTCATGAAAACAAAACTCTAAATTAAAAAAAACTTCATATCGTCTATTTCTATACTATTGGATCTAACTTCAATCGTTCGTTATATTTTAACTTTTTTTTTTTATCTGTCTATAAAAAAGCGATTCATCATATACTTTCTTGTAATTTGTACCAGTGGATGATTATTTCCAGTTCTGTACTTTAATATGACACCATTCTCACATTCTCGATTTTGAATTTTGATATCAACCAATAGATTTCAAAACATTCAGATTACTAAATTTGATATCATGATATCAAAATTATAACTTATTTAGTTTTTTATTTTTTTGTTTTCCTACCATAGTTATAATAACATATTGATCACTTATTTTGTTTGTTATTAACGAAATTGCTAACATAAAAACGCAATCATGGATTTGTTATCAAGAAACATTATTTGTTATCTTTTTAATATCCTTCATATACCATTTAGATCTCATTTGTGTTATGATTACTGTTAACTCGACCACACGGTCAGCAAAATATGTTATTACGAACGCTTATATCAAAATATCAAATTTAGTTTTCATTTAGTATTCATGCTCTGCTCGGGTAGTCTATATAAATTCCAGGGATGGGATGTGCTGTCAAATCTGCCTACTGATCATCCATCAAAGATATTGTAAATAGGTAAGGGGCAGTGAATTTGTCGACTCTTTCAATCCCCCGCTTTTCAAATGGTTATACGAGTGTGACGTCAAACTCCGTCATCCATTTAAACAGCCGAATCACAGACAAACAGACGTAACTCTTCATTGTGTATCTTCGTTCATGCATTTAACGGTAGATTTGAATATTATCAGTTCCGCGAACTACTCGCCGTAGCGCTGGCATCGGATCACTTTGACGTTTCTATATATTCTATAGAACTTTTATGCAATATTGTTTACGAGTTAGCGAGCAAGCTTGTTTTCCGCGAGAAGCCAGAGAGATGTCGTTACTGAGGTTATATGTTTTGAGATACTATGTTTTCAAGGACAAGTTTTTCAAAGAGTTACGTCTGTTTGTCTGTGGCCGAATAACGAAAGAGACGACAAATACACTGGGCCTCCCCTGTTTACGCTCATTGATTTTCCATATGTGAATTTGGTTCCAATCATCAACAATTGGCGTTGACGGCACCGTCGAAAAATTTTCTCTTCCAGCAAATATAGACAGTTTCTTATGAGAATTTTCGGTGGAGTGAATGGATAGTACAAACCCGCATAAATCACAACCATACGATTACCACATTAAAAATGGTTTATCTTCCTCTGAAAACCATAATGAGAAAGGTTCAGTCAACTTTAATCAAACCATACCTAGATAAAGTTTTGACCATATTGATTAAGGTTTTCGAAGACCCAACCATATGAACAATGGGTGGTTAAGAACGTTCACCATACGAAATCTCACTTTTTCTCATACATTTTTAGCAAAACAACTATAGCCTTACCACATCAGAAAAGGTTCTAGTTGGATATGTGAAACTATTTCCATTAACTTTCGAATAAGGTAGTACGGTTTAGAACCAACCATTGTTGTTAACTTCATGATATACTATGAAATGGTATAAATTACTATACTTATTGACGTTATAATAAATACTGTCGTAGCTTATCCGGAATACAGCCATCATGGGTTGTTCTTTAATTTTAATGTGATTTACAAGATTTCTTTTTGTGGACACCTCCCTTGCTCTTGGTAACATGTTTATTGATCTAATATAAAATGAATAGATAAATGAATTTGCCCTGCAAAACAAACTCCATTCCATTTCTGGAAGATAAAAAGGCCCCGGCATAACGTACCTGCTTCGATTTCCTTTTTGGATGATGTGAGCCACCAACATCGAAATCTCCTTCACATGTAAACCGCTGTTAGCCCTGAATATTTGTGTAGAAAATGCATGCGCTTTTAAGAAATATTTTATGCTTTAAGCTAATATTACCAAGGGTTTTAAAAATAAAATAACGAACAAAACAACACAATGAACTCACGAGCACCGTTTCAATCAAAAGCGTTTTCTTCTGTTTGTACAAATTGTAAAAACATAAAGCAACCATAATCGAAACACGTAAGCGTTGTACAAGTTGTTTACAACTTTTATTCGTAATGTTTTGTAACAGTTCAGTATAGTTGATCAACCGTAACAAAATTTAGCTGAAACATACCAGAAACTGTAACAGTTGAAAGTAGTGTTTCTTTAATGTTTATTACATTCCATAAACCATAACAAAACTATTTTGTGAAAAGTTAACATAGCTAGTAAGGTGTCAGTGAAGTTTGAACTGTTCTAGAAATGGTATTTTTCTATGCGGGAAGTCCGCCATGTTTCACGCACAGTCTGACGTTTGCTTATGAATTTTCTCATTGGAGTAAAGAGCTACAGAGTCGCCGTCAACGCCAATCCATCGTTGTTTATGGCTTGTTGTCGTTTGGAACTAGTTAGGGTGTATTCAGATCTGAACCTCAGTTCGTTGTATGGATCAAACGTAAATATAGAGTGAAAGAAAAGAGTATTATACAAGCAAACTAAAAACAAGTCAGCCGTATCTTTGTTTTTCGTTAAAAGCGATCGGTGGACTATAGGTCCAAAGTGATTTGAAAAAATGGCAGACATGGAACTTAGAACAAACTCATTAAGGGTGCGTTTCGAGAAAGGTAATCCAGAACCGACGGATAAGGAAATTTTTTCTTTCATGATGGAAAAAATGGCGTCCAAGTGTGACAATTTGCTGTCAATGTACAAAAAGAAAAAACGAATTGTTGGTAACAATTAAGTTCAAGAAGGAAGATGACGCTCAACGCGTGGTTATGAGGTTACCAGCCATCATGAATTTCCGGTACAATAAGTATTAAAGTCCCAAGGTCAAGTTGTCGATGGCAAATGTCAGCATTCATCACGTTCGTGTGTTCAATCTTCCTCCGGAGGGTAACGATCTGGAGATCCACAAGGTTATGTCAAAATACGGAAAGTTTATTCGAATGGTTGGGGAGAAGTATGGTGAGGAGACCGGTTTCCCCAATTGAACACCGGTAAGAGTAGTCTGTATTGAGGTGAAGGATGATGGTGAAGTCCCGGCATCGGTCCTTGTCAGAATTTTGAGAGCCCGAATTTTTTATGAGCAGGAAAACATGAAAGCGGAATGTCCACAACGGAAGTCAGTAAACGAGCGGCTTCAGATTGCTGGGCCATCTAGCTACAGTGATGCCCTCGTGGAGCAGGAATGTGGACGAAAAAAAAAGGAGAAACGATTAATGGCGATGGTGCCAGCAAACCAGGGAAGCAAACTGGGAATCAACAAAATGGAGAACTTCGTTTTACGAAACTCACACCACCAACCAGTAGCAGGCGCTTCTCGTTGCCCACCAGCAGCCGAACCATCAGAAAACACACGAGTAGTTAACAACCAAGCTACTCCAACGGTGAGCTTGGTCACGAACACAAACACAAATTAAAACAGTGTGGGAGTAGAAATCGGAAAGAACAACAGCGAAACGGAACAGATGCTACGGAACACGAACAACCAGGCACACCCACCTCTTGCACCGTTGTTTTGGAGAGAACGGGTGAGAGCAGCAATGAGAAGAAAAACGACACCACACCGTTCGAAAATTCATGTGAATTTCTGCGAGATATAGCGCACATAAAATTAACGCTAGATTTGGCATAAATTTATCTGAGTACTGCGAAGTAACTCAAAATGCTTGTCATCTGGAAGCCGAGTCAAACTGTCAAATGGGAGCCAAACATTCAAAAGAGCTCAGAAGTCACGTAGGTAGTTACTGTTTGAACCACAAGTAAAGGTGTTGCCACCTACTGAAAATAAATTAAGAATTATAATTATGAAACGGTCGAAACATCAACCTTAGTAGGCGGATAATGTAAATCATCGAGCGTGATGCTCGAAAAAATGTTTTTTATTTGATATTAATAATGCCAAAACTGGGTTGCTAAAACAAGAATGTAATCAAACTTCATAAGAGTCATGTGAGCTTTGTGGGTAGGTGCACTCCAATCACCATGTATACTTTATTTCTGGAGCAGAGGAGGAGGAGCCAAGAGTTAATTTGACAGCATGTATATACAATTTCGTGAGCTGTTTCAGTAAAATAATTTGAAACTTCGGAAGATTTTCAAGATGTTTTCTAGCTCACTTGAAACATAAAATCGGCTGAGGTCGCAGTACTCAGAAATTTATGGTATATTTCGTGTAAATTTAAGCGCAATATTGCATAAATTAGAAATATTGTATGCAAGATTGTAAGCGATTTCGCTGTTTATGCCAAGTAAAGCTCAAAATTAAACGAAGGGAGATTTTACGCAATAGTTAAAATTCAGATTTTTTTCTGTGCAATCATACATCGGAACACGAGAAACGGCAGCCAAATCGAAAAAGAAAAGAGGACGCAAACAAGCGACGAGGGAGAACGAGATGAATTTATTGGATTCGGAACATTCAACGGTGGAATCAGATCACCACACCGACCTCGTGGATAAACGGGACAGCGAAACGAAAGGTATAACAACGAGAAACAAAGCGAAACAACTTAAGCGATGTAGGGGAAATGACGGCTTCGGCATGACAGACTATTTTCGGCAACCCAAATTGAAACATTATTTTCACTGGATTTTCTTACGAAAACACTTCGCTGAATGCATGCAAACGATTCTTTATGCTTTCAGCTTTAATTTGACTATATTTTTACCATTGAGAAAAAGCAATCTAGCAGGGTTTTCTTGAAATGAAACACACGCACTACAAATTGTAGCTAATTTCGAGTTACCGATAATAGAACAGCAGATTTACATGCAGTTCAAATGGAACGGTTGCCGAAGAAAAACTGGTTGCCGACAATACTCGCTCTCACTAGAGAAGATTGGAGCTTTGTAAAAGCGTTTCAAAACAGTTTTTGACAATTCTTTCGACTGAAATTGTTAGAGCAGCTGCCAGCAAAAGATTGTAAACAAACCAATACTGCATATAAAGGCTATAGAAAGAAGGTCGCTGCTTAAGTTGCCGAGAATACGTAAATTCCCCTAATTTCGGAGAGCAGGACTGATAATTTTGAGATGGAAATGAGGAGGTAGCTTTGTAGCAATCAGATTTGACAGATTATGAATTTTGTGGTTAACGTAAGAAGTATTAATTTGAACAGTAGCACAAGGATTGTTTTTTTGTTCAGTAATTTATTTAACAAGGCTCAACCGAATTAACTTTACAGAGCCGAGGATTCTTATTCACTATACAAAACATTTTAAAGCTATAGTCAAAAGATATAACAGAATAAACACTTTATCTTCCACTATCCAATAAGCCTCCTTCATCAGAACGGGAGCCACTTCCAGTGGTTTCATTGTATGGCAGATTCGCTAACGGGGGTCAGAGCGCTTCCATTGCAGCAATGGACACAAAACGTGGTCAGCACTCACACATTCATCACGAAACTGTTGCTTTCCAAATTCGACGACGCATCGACCGAAACAACTGCTGATGAAGAACAATGAGGAGGACCACACAATGGTTGATGCCGAGAAAACAGACGATCGCGTAACACACATCGAGAGTGGCCTGCTTCTGTCGACAGCCGAGTGAACACTGACAATGATTGTTAACAAGTATCTTATTAAGCGGCACCGGTGGTGTATTGATAAGCGTGATTATCTCCACTCCAGCAGGCCTGGGTTTGATCCCATTCGGCGCCGCCGGGATGTTCTGAGGCATAACATCATATCTAATCACGGGAAGTAATGCCGCTGGTCTCCGGTTTATGAGTTGATGGTTCGATAGGTAGGGTCCAGGTATGGGAGCTGCCTCCCTGGCATCGGTGGCATTGGTGCTCAGCACGGAAAACAAGATCGACTGAAAATAAATCAAGGAAAAAAAAAAGTATCTTTTGCGGGTCTTAATATTTAATAATGATATAGACTTTGTATTTTTGCAAGAAATATGCTATAGGGTAGAGAACTACAATGGCCTAATCGCCCATTTTGGGCGTATCGAGCAGAAAACTTCAAATAAATCCATGATTTCAGAGTAAACAAGTCAATTATGCGTTTGGTACGATGCTTTAGTTAATAAGCTACCGAAAGAAGTCAATGAGAACGCGTGGTATGAAGGTTTGGACCCAATATTCCCAAAAACAAAAGAAGCGCTCCGACCGAATCAATTTTTATCTTCCTCCGATAGGCCGAAGTGAATTCATTGGCGTTTCGATGGCGTTTCAATGCGTTAGGCCGAGTTCAGAATCCGTAGGCCGAGTTTGGGGGTACACACTTAAATTTTTTCGCCGAGATTCCAACAGCCGAGTAATTCTGCAATTTATTTTGCTGAGATTCAGTCAAATAATTGCCGAGACTCAGCTAACAAATAAAATTTTGCTGAGATATCAGCTAACAAACAGATATTTTGCAGTGATATCAGCAAAAGTGAGTGCCGAAGTAATCGGCTGTTGGAGATTTTACCGAGCTAGATTAAGTGTGTAAGAAGCAGTGTTAGACTTTTGACAATATCTCAACGATTGGATATTACGGTACGTACGGAAAGGTAAACAAATGTGGAAGCCATCAGTAATAATAACACTCCGTTTGGTGCTAAACTGCGCTAGATTAAGGTAGGCTAGGTGCATGTTGTGCTTAATAGGCCGGAAATGGGGTAGTTAACCCTACACATTTTTCGTTTTTTCCATCGTACAAATCTATCTTAAATAAAGAGCTTTGAGTGTGTTGGTTTATTTTCCTTACATTCCGTTATAATCACGGCGAATGAGAACGACCCAAATTTGAGTTTAGTTCACTCATAATCACCAAAAATGCAGGAACTCAGCGATGAGTAAAATTTGTCTCATGGTTTCCTGTGGAAAACCTAAAAAATCTGCCGGAAAATGAGGAAATTGACAAAAAATTTATTCAGTCTCGGAGTAGTACCAATGGACTGAGTGAATCCAATGTTTACTTTTCTCAAATTCGGGAATTTTTCCCTGGAAAATCCTGGAAAAACTTGGAAAAACATGAGGCAAATTAACTCATCGCTGAGTTCCTGCACTTTTGGCGATTACGAGTGAACTAAACCCAAATTTGGGTCGTTCTCATTCGCCGTGATTGTTTATCTTTTGACAGATACGCGTATTTCGTCTACTACTTGCAGACTTCATCAGTGCCAGGTACTCACCACAAGCGAACACGGTTCCGTTACCACCATTTTTATTCGAAACTCATTTGAAGCTGGTCAGCTGCTGCTTAGCTTGGACGGACGTATTGTCAATGTTTATGCTTTTTCAGCGTCTAATCGCTAAAGAAGAACGTGAAAACCTATTTGTAAACGATCTGTCTGCACATCTCGCGAACAGTGATGCCACAACCTGCATCCTGCATTAGCGGAGCGGAGCCAAATAGAGAATCTTGCCCCGCGTGTGAAAAATCGCTCAGGGCGGAATTCACCTTTATGCGAGCTAGGCGACAATTGTTCGTATTTGACAGTCACCTTCCTCTTGATAAATTCAGGGTTAATTAAAAATAATTATTTACATTTTTTTCGAAAGTTTACCTAAGTCCAGCATAAAATGAAATTAACGCAAAATCCCTTCACAACCAGCAGCAGTCAGTAAGTAACTCGTCCGCAAGTTGAGCAGAAACCTGCCAATATCATTCCGAAAAGACACTCGATTCTAGATGGAAATTTTCTTTTTCAGCATTTTCTTCATACGGGTTACAATATTAGCTCCTTTCCATGCTGTCAGTGCCGTGTGCATCTGATGGCACCTAAATCCCAATTTCGATTTCCGATTGAAGCAATTCAAATCTTGTGCACTGTAGTAGTACCAACTTATGCAAAGTATCACACTGTCTTTTGCTGCTCTAGCCCTTCATACACAAACACACTTACACGGCCAATGAGATGATCCCAAATTTGAGTTCAGTTTACTTATAATCGCAAAAAGCGCAGGTACTCAGCGAACTCCTTAATCTACCAGGAAAATGAGGAAAATTGATGAAAATTGTTCTCAGTCTAGCAGTAGTACCAATAGACTGAGAGAATCCAATCTTTACTTTTCTCATATTCGGGATTTTCTTTTCCTGGAAAAACATGACAAATCATGTGGAAAATTTACTCACCGCTGAGTTCCTGCACTTTTGCAATATATGAGTAAACTGAACTCAAATTTGAGTTGATCTCACTGGCCGTGCACGCAGATCGCCGTCGGTCGTCTTTTAGCTCTGATACAGCAACAATTTAGCCTCGAGGTTCGATTGCAACTAGTTGCAAGGGTCGTCCTTAAACGGTGCCACCACCTCATCGTCAGGTTGCTGATTGTGTTTTAATTATATAAAAATCAATATTTCCACTGTAAACATCGTTAATGGTACGGTTGCAGAACAACAATACCTCATGTGGCGATATTGCCCGTGGTCCGAAGTGCACAAGCTGTGAGAAAAACTACCGTTGGTGCAGATTTTTTTTTTTTTAAATTAGGTTCAATTTAGAATCAGCAAAAAAATCGCTACCGCTGCTTGTGAACTTCCCATTCAATAAAGGATAGTATTGCAGCAAAAGATAAATGAGCTATTATTAACCTTCTCGCCTGCCGGGGTTTTTATCAGGTTGAAAACGCAGAGCGGCTGCTAAAAATGAAATGTGAACCTGGTACAGTATTGACTACATTTGCGTTTCATTAACTCGTTGAGTGTCCTTGAGAAATCTATCATCTTACAAACGCTTCCACCACTCATTGAAATCTAAGTGGACGCCTATAGCTAGGTTCCAATTGAATCCACACCCGCACTTGGCGAGGGACCACTGTCCACTGTATATGGTTCTACTGCGTCCACCTACCCAGCGGGAAAATATAAAACGTTTTTCTTCATTTTCAGCTGAACCTCTCGCTTGCAGTCCTAAAATGGAATTAGACCATGAGCATCGCTGTTGAAAGGGAAGCTTCATAAAAATCATACGTTCGCTTCATGAGTTGTTGCACTTTGGTGGATGCGATGAAAGCGATCGGTGATTTATTGCCAATATTTTTCAATCGGTTTGAATAACGTTGGTTCAGTACCTACTCTGCAGAAGAGCTCCTCTCATCTTTCTGGTCGATGCGGCTGGCAGCGATTTCCGTCGACCTAGCTGGAATGCAAACATCTTCTTACCTATCTCGAACGCTGCGAGTGGAAGTCAAGAATTGTTGAAGTTATTGATGGCATGATGGATGCATTTCAGAGCTTCATCAAACATCGCTGTTGGTTTGTGCTGACAGGATGGCATTCGGCAAAAAAATTGCTCATCAAAATGGGATAGCAGAATGTAACTACCGAGCTAGATGATGGAAAAATCGTGAAATGGATTGTTTGATTTTAAATTACACGAACTTCAAAAGTTAAAGAAACTTCTTGAACATATGTTGTTCTGGTAAAGCTTGTATGAAACGAACGATTGTCTGCGGTGGGTCTCACCGTGAAAGTCAACAAGACACAATTGTTGGATTTCAACTCATTAGTCCAGGGGAGCAAATTAGGATATTTTTAATAACACATTTTTTTTTAACGAACCGTGCAGGGATGCCCGAATAAGTCTTCTAAGTAGCGGCGCTGGTTGTGAAGTGGTAAGCGTGACTGTCTCTCACTCCAAAGGGCCTGAGTTAAATCCCAATCGGCGCCGTCTGGTATTTTCTGAGGCATACAATCTCTGATCACGGTAAAGCCTTTGGTACCCGGTCCATTAGTTGATGTGTTGATATGTAGGATCCAGGTGTAGGAGCGTTGGTACTCATACTCAACAAATCTACTGAGAAACTGAATTCTCCCAGAAGTATTTTCCAATTTTACTAGGTATTTTCATCTGATTTCATCGGAAGCTTCTACCAGAAGTGCTTCTGGCTTCCACGATAGCTTCTTAGTTCTTAATCGGGTGTTAACACTTATGCTATTTCACTAGCCCTAATGAGCTAGCTGCTAGCAAAAAAGCTCACTAGCATAATGCAAACAGGACATCAGCGTCTACCAGCATGAGATTTCAGGAGCAACTGAAATTCGTGCTAGTTGGCTAATACACTAGCGCTAGTAAATCCGCACAGATTTAAACACCTCAAAAACCACATATACTTTATAGGGAGAGGAAGGGGGTAATAAAAAGTCTACGCTTGTCTACGAGTGGAGAGTGCGATTATAAGTCATTGTAACTTAAATGGGTTTTCCAAAATATCTGATTTCTCATAAGCTTCAAATAAACATCACTGCAGATATGGTCAATGGCATATATTCTCCAATTCATTCGCGAAGAATATGCGATTCCTTTTTTCATATCAAAGGCATTTGCTAACAAAGCAGATTCACAATATTTTGCCCTTAACAATAAATACGTTAATGTGATTTGATTATCGTATTTTGTTCCATAATGTATTCAAATAGTATTGTTAATTTTTGTTCAACAACAACTGTTCAACTGATCGTACAAACTTAAGCTTTCTTATGAAATCATTTTAAGTAGCGCGAAAGTCGCCATTCGTATTTAAATTTGTTGACAAAAGTGCTGTAAAACCAAAAAAATTACTGATCAGAACGTAAGTTTAGTGGATGACAACAAACAAACCGAAAGAACTAATATTCATTTATTGATATTGAATATGGTAATTGAGTTTGTTTTAGCCCACGTCAGAATTGTAGCTGATAATAAGATAACATAGATATATTGGGCTTTGAGTTCTGTATTTCAGCACCGCAACATGTTTTGTGTTAAAAGGTAACATTTCAGTTCATAATTCCTAAATTCAGTAGCATTAAATTGACTTACAAATATTGCTTCTCTATACGACTTAAAATCGGACATTCTGTTTCGCGATATTTTTCAAAATATGCAAAATGTTTATGATCTTTATGCTCAACCGTGGTAAAAAGTTCGATTATAATCACGAAATACAATGTAATACGGAGATAAACATGGTGAGTTTGTTTCCAAAACAGCATTCATTGTACCTATTAGCAATGGAACTACCAGGGACAACCCTAAGGGGTTGTACACAATGGTGACGTAGGACTACGTGGTCTTATATAATAAATCGTATTTGTTAACTGCAGCAGGAGCTTGTGTTTTGTGTAGGTATAGGAATTTGAGCGGGGTTCTCTCTGTTTATACTCTTTAGTATGACGTGCTTGACATAAATGGCCTACAGCAACTCACGAAGAGCTACTGATTCCTATCAATAGCGGTGCGACTTCTTCCTCCTTCTATGGATGCTCATGTGGGCTGCAGCTCGCTGTTTGCAGGCAGCCTTTCGTTGTGTATTGAAGAACACCCCCACTCACCACGTGGTGATTGAATAAACATCGTTTGGTGAGACCGGATGAAATTCAACTTTGAAATCTGTGTTAGGGAAATCGCTTTTCGCAGACAAGAGTGATAATTTTAATTATCATAGCAACAGTTGAACATTCGGGCGAATTTCAATAGTGACATTTTGAAAAATGATAAAGTCTTTAACAGAATCGTAGAAAAAATTCCCATCGATTGGCGAATTAAGAATTAAAATCCATCATCTCTGGATCAAAATCAGACCACTTTCATGCCGCCACCGACTTTGGTTTTGAAATTGCGCCCCAATGTTGCCTTCAAGAACATGGTATGTTACATTTAAACATATGTAGATAGAGCTGGAATTAGACGTAACAGCTTTTGTAAACAAACACTTCTCTCGAGAATTTTTATGAATTCACGGCACACCCACGCAAACCAACAATACTGTCGGGTAGGGGAAGTCTTACCCTACCTGATGGTGATGTTGATTTGCGTGAGTGAGTCTTGACTTTCAACACATCATCGAAAGAAGTCATTGTTTACAAAAGCTGTTACGCCATAATTCCAGCTCTATCTTTATATGGGAACTGAAATCCGATTGATGACCATGACACATATCAAAAAAAACTCTTTTACAAATTTACGGTGGAGTTTTGTTGTGATGGTTGATTAATGCTGAGCTATTAGGGTGTTAAACATAGATGAGGCTGGTGAGCTGTATGTTGTTTGGAATGAGGGTGACGCGCTTGGCATAGATGACCCACAGCGACTCATGAATAGCTACTGACTCCGATCAATAGCGGTGCGGCTTCTTCCTCTTTCTATGGATGCTCAGGTGGGCTGCAGCTCACTGCTTGGAGGCAGCCTTTCGTTGTGTACTGGAGAATACAACCACTCACCACGCGGTGATTGAATAAACATCGTTTGGTGAGACCGGATGGAATTAAACTGTTAGGGAAATCGCTTTTTCGCAGCAATCGGTGATAATTTTAACTATCATAGCAAAAGTTGCACATTTGTGCAATTTTCAATAGTGACATTTTGAAAAATTATAAAGTCTTAACCTGAAATTCATAGAAATATATCTGATCGATTGGTGATAAAATTATTGAAATTGGTCCAGGGGCAGCTGAGTTATTAACGTTCAAAATCTATCATAATTTTGTTACATGTTCCATTTTCGGTTTTCACAAAGTGTAGTCCTACGTCAAAATCATAAAGGTCAAAAACAGGAACACACAACTGGTGCTGGGGCTACAAATGTATAATCTTTATTTGAGATTATTGCGATGCAATAATAATGAATAATTAAAACTTCAATTCAATTGTATCAGTTGGTACATAACTTGGGAGTTTCTATTTTATAATATGTGAAAACTAAATATCCTTACTAACTAGCTTAGTTTAGCTTAACTTAGCTTAGACTCACTGCACATATCAATGGTTGCTACTTCGTGATTGATCACAATCAGTGAAATTATACAATGAATCAACTGAATGGGGCTGGGAGTGACCGTCCGGATTCATTGTACAAGTTTCAGTGATTCCATATTTTGTAGATCATTAACGGCGCCGGCCACGTCCTTGCAATCAGGTGGGAGTAGGGAAGGAATATTATAGTGAACTTTGTTGTTTGTGGGCCATATTTACCTCTGCACCCCAACAAAAGACACAGGAAAGGAGATTTTGTTAGTAAGTTGGGTTCGTTGGATCAGGATTCACCTTGATAAGTGATGCGACCATGGTTTTAAATGAATCTGTGTTAACATGCGTTAAACTTGGATTTGTCTGAAGTCTAAAAAAAAAAGGTGGGTCATTATAATGTAAATCCGAAGACGTTGCATCATCGAAAAGCTGAAAATAAACTTAGAGCATGAGCATGAGCAAAATTGACCGCCGGCGACTGTCAACACCAATGAGCTGAAAACCAATTCAAATAAATCAAAGCAACAGACAAGGTTGTTCCCTTAATTTTTGCAAACAAGTACCACCATATCAATAGCAATAAGAGTTTTTTCACAGATGGTTCAACTATAAACGCTTCCACTGGGTTTTGAGTATTCAACGAATTTCATAGCGTCGCTTATCAACTGCAAAAACCCTGTTCCGTATATGTTGCGGAACTAGCAGCCATATTCTACGTAGTAGAGCAAATTGCCTCACTATCTCCTGACCATTATTTCATTTTTACGGATAGTCTTAGCTCATTGGAGGCTATTCGTTCAATGAGACCGATGAAGCACTCCTCGTATTTCCTGACCGAAATCCGAGCCAAATTGAGTACTTTATCTAACTGCTCCTATACCATCACTTTAGTCTGGGTCCCATCTCATTGCTCTATTCCGGGTAACAAGAAAGCGGACTCGCTGGCTAAAGTGGGCGCTATGGAAGGCGATATTTTTGATCGAAAAATCGCCTTTGCAGAATTTTTCTCAATTACCCGTCAGCAAGTCCTCACCAACTGGCAACAAAAATGGAATGAGAGTGATCTGGGAAGATGGCCAGCTAGCAATGTATGTGCATCTTAAACATCCATCTTGAAGAAGGAAGATATGAAATCACAATTATGTGGAATTATTGAAAAATAACAGTCTGATGCGCGGAGAGGTTGACAGGATCGGGTCATAACTGTATTGTGAATATGAGGAAGATTTATCATCATCAAACTATTCTTGAATTAACCTTGAAAAATGCTTGTGAAAACAAACTAGTGCCAAAACTGGGTCACCTACCTAATCTGCAAACTCTATTACCGCAATGAAGCTGTGATATAGATGAACAACCCGACGCGGTTGATGTTCTGATCAAGACTGAGTTTATTGGAATTTGGATTACAGAGTTTGAGTATGAATCTTACCCTGCTAGTGCCGTGTGCACCGATCCAAGCCATCCTTCTTGGTGCCGGGTGCACCAAAACTGCTGACTCGGTGGGCGTCGGATGACGCCCGCTTAGACGTTGAGATTGTTCCTTCTCGACGCTGCTTCCATACGATGACGACGACGACGGTCACCAGGATGAAGCCACCGTCTAACGAATATGTTGTCACATCGTGGGTTGTGATATTGCTGTGCTCAACCGTTTCGTGGTTGCTGGAGAATGATACTTCGGTACGATCGAAGCGGACTCTTTCGATCCGCTCGGTGCACATTTTCTGCTGCGCTGGGAGTTCTTGGTGAGAACTCCGTCGCCTTAATTTTCGTTAATGCTTTATGCTGATGGTTCGATCAAAGTGCAACCATCAACCCTGAGCGGTGATAGGGTGACCACCCGTTCATTCTTTGGTCACATCCATTTTCTCCCCCCTTTGGGACGAGGACGCAGGTGATCATCCCAAATTGCTTGAGGCGGGGGGTCCTCTTCATGCTCTGCTATTTCGTTGGTTGGAGATGGTTCTGTGTTATTATCAACTGCTGGTAACTCGATAGGCAAAGGGGCCCACAGTCGAACGTTGCGTTTGTAAATGTTAGGTCCGACGCGAACTGTGGCAACTGGCACGACGCCGTCAGCACCTGGATGCGTACTGGAAACGATACCCATAGGCCATTTTGCTACAGGATTGTGGTCATCTTCAATGAGGACAACTTGTCCAACTTCCAAGTTAGGCTGCTTCTTGGTCCATTTGGCCACGCAGCGCAGATGTTGCAGGTATGCATCCTGCCGTCTCCGCCAAAACTGCAGTTTGATGCTGAATGCGCTTCCAGCGTACCGATAGGCTCCCATTTTCGATGAATTTACCTGGGATGGGTAGAGCCGTCATTGATCTTCCTATAAGGAAGTGACCTGGGGTCAGTGGTTCTGGAATGCTAGCGTCAGTCCAGACCACTGTGAGGGGGCGAGAGTTTATTATTGCCGCCAGGTAGAGTACAGTTTGCAACTCCAAAATATTAAAGCATGCCCCGCGGGCTGCAGCCGTGAATACCCGTTTTGCAACTTTAATGTTAGCTTCCCAGAGCCCTCCAAAGTTTGGGCTTCAGGGTGGTATAAAGGAGAAATTTATCCCCCTTGTCGGCTGCTATTCCGACCAATTCATTTTGAGAGATCTCATTGTTATAGATTTTCCTTAGCTCTGCAAGTTCCCTACCTGTTCCGACGAAGTTTCGTCCGTTGTCCGAATACATTACCTCTGGCTTACCACGCAGTGAAGTGAATCTCATTAAAGCAGCGATGAATGCACCGGTGGAATGATCCTCCACTACTTCAAGATGTACCGCTTTCGTTGAAAGTACGTGTTGATGCATACGTACACTGTCATCCTCGTCTTGACCCGTGGGCTCGGTAAAAGCTGGAACGGACCGCATAGGTCTACTCCGGTGTGAGTAAATGCTGGGGATGGATTAACCTTGGGTCTTGGCAACTGACCCATTTGCTGTTGGAGTTTGCGCGGCCTTGCTCGTGCGCACAAGATACATTGATTGACGACCGTTTTAGCTATTTTTCGGAGGTTCCGCTGGAAATCCGCGATGATTGTCTCCATACCGGAGATTTCGTTGATGAATGTGGTCCGTATAACCTTTCCAAAGAAATGTTCTCGGGGTATTATTGCGTTTTTCCAAGGATAGTAAGCGCCATTTGGCCTGCTCAAATGAATGGCCTAATAGCTGTGGCTCATATTTCCCATCCGCTCCTAGCGTCGTGTATTTTTGGAAGTGCTTCTCGCATGCATTCGCGCTGTGACAGGGCTTCGCTTCCGCAGAAGTCACCTTCTCAAGCGCCCAAAAACTCCTGAACAGATTATCTAGTCCTTGATCCTTGTCGCTATGATCTGGGGCTGTTGCGCAATCTGACTCTCTTGATGCTTCAGGCTTAGCTGCGATAACAGCCATAGTAGCTTGACGTGGTACTTGCAATTATGATAGTCCGCCGACATGCCACCAAAATGCGGACTCTTGGAAGATTGGTCCACTGCCCAGATTGATGGATCTGGGTCCCATAATTTGGAAGAATATTCTCCGTTGATCCCAGTTATGGTCAGTTGGGCTTTCGAGAAAGGCAAGCCAAGGATTTGGGCTGCCTCTTCACTTATTGCTACGACCTGACTGCCAGAGTCGAGCAGGCACCTTATTTGGTACCAGGTCGTAGCTCCCCTCACTTGGATGAGGGCGGTAGCCAGGAACACTTAGCTGCCACTTGGAGGTACTGGTCGAGGCAGAAGCCGTAGTTGTTGATCCTTCCTTTCCTTGCAATTGGAGCTAGAGGGGCACTTTTGTACGGAGTGTCCCCAGGACATGCAGTTGTAGCACCGCTTGGCGTTTGACACAGCCTCCCACCGCTCTTTGATGGGAAGCTTGTTGAAAGCAGCACAATAAAAGATGCTGTGCTCTTTAATTTCGCAAACGAAGCAATTTTTTTTTGGTAATTTTGTGATTGAGCTTTTTTGATTGGCTCTTTGTTTTGTGTAGCAGTAGTCATGCTTGGCTTGCACAGTTGAACACACCAACTGCTCATTTGTTAATAACTTTTAACTCAGTTGTTGAAATTTTGTTTTCTTTACAGTAATTGGTAGATTAGGATCATAGTTTACTGTAGACATACAAAGAGTAGGTAAATCTTATCATTTGAATCAACACCAATGAGTTTTTATACTTACAGTCCGAAATCCCCTTTTTTTACGTATCTATAAGAAGCTTAAACTCTATTCTGTCGACTGCTTCAAACAGAATTATGTTTCGTCAATTCTGTGCAACTGTCCAACTGATTGGCCCGCTTTTCCAACTCGGCCTTGAATTTCAAATGTATGGATATGGTTGCTTCGTCTAATTTGCCTTTTACGATGGCAATAATTAATCCGTTGGCAACGCAATCTAGTGTTTGATTCCGCTCACCTTGGATTTGGTGAGTGGCGTGGACTGCGGTGTCTACTGCATCGATCAGAGCCAGAATCCCCTTGGCATTGGGACTCATGATTTTCTTCACCTTGAGCAGCTTAGAAAATTAGCCTTCAAAGACTATCCTGCGCTTGTAGAAGCGCGTTTCGAGCTTTTGCCAAGCTTCTGCAAAGCTCGTTTCCGAGTTTTCGAGTGCCTCAATTGAATTTTTGGCAGGCTCGAATTTCTCTAGGCATTTTCCTAAAAATACCAATTTATCCGCATCTTCATTAAGAGCGGATATTCTCTCCTCGAAGCGGCTCTTGAACGAGAGCCACTCCGTGGGCGAACCGTTGAATCTTGGGAGTTCGATCCGCGGTAAGTGGTCGGATCGCCCTGAGGGCTGCTGGATAGTCTGGTCCAGCAGCGGATTCGAAGAGCTGCTTGAGGACGCTGGCCTTACTTTTTGAGCCATCTCTGCCAGCAGCACCTTAGCGTTCAGGTAGACAGTCATTAAAGGCGCTCTACGCCGCTGAGGACCATCAAGGCCCTCCAAACGCAGCAAGACGTTATACGCCTGATGGCTCGATCAAAGTGCAACCATCAGCCCTGAGAGGTGATAGGATGACCACCCGTTCATCCTTTGGTCACATCCAGGGGGTGTTTCGAAAAGTCTACTATAGTTTACGAGGGGGAGGGGGGGGGGGTTGAAAATTATCAAATTATGGTCTACGTGGATTACGAACAGCCCCTTTTGACTTCTGCTGGAAACTTCATCCAACTTCTTCAGAAAGTTTCTTAAAACTGTCATTGTAAGTTTCTATTCAATCTTTTCAAACTACCCCAGTATTCGACATTCCTGGAAGTTTCTTCCGACTTCCTTGATTAGTCTTTTTGGCTTCCCATAGAAATGTTCAGAGTTGGTAGGAAATGCTATACTAATATCAACATGAAGCTTTAGCGCGAAAATTTATTAGCTAGATTACTTATGAAGAAGATAGATTGATAGTTCCTTTCGAGTATGGCAGTGTGAACATTGAACAGAAGTTGAAATTGAGTGAAGGGCCATTCATGCGACAATGCTAATCAAGTGCACACTTCTTTACCTAACTCACTTGATGGGTGAGGGCTTTTGATGTATTTCTTCAAATCCAAAGGCAAAAGAAAGCCCGTTTGACTTGCTCATATACGGTCTGCGACTGTGGAATAGTTGTAGCGATGATTATCAAAATTTCCGCACCGTTGAGCCAACTTTAAATTTTTATATGGAGATTAATAAACCATTAAACTATCTATTTTTCGATGAGGTAACTGAAAATTCAATTGAAATCTATATTAATATGTAATGAAAAAGCCCCAAAAGATCAATCCATCCTTGGCTTCTCTCGTCATGATCAACTTAGTCATATCAGAGAGAAGCAGCAGGACGTTGTTGCGTGATTAGTATTGTCGCATTAATGGCCCTTCGCTCAATTTCAACTTCCGTTCAAGTTTCACACTGCCGTGCTCTAACGGAACTATCAATCTACTCTCTTCAAAACCTACTCTAGCTAATAAATTATTGCACTAAAGCTTCACGTTGATATTAGTAAAGCATTTCCTCCCAACTTTGAAAATCGTAAACTTTACGTATGAAGTAACAAGCTTTTTGATTGAATGTCCCCTTAAGTTTTTCCTGGCCTCCCAGTATGTGTTTTGGCTCCCTTGGAAAATTATTCCGACTTCTTCTGGAACATTCTTCCGATTTTCTTTAGAATATCTGCAGATTCCTCTGGAAGTTAATCTAAGCTTTTTATTTTGGCTCCTCTGGAAAATTTGTAGTAACTTTCACCCAGAAACCCTTCTAAATTTGTTTCTCGGGTTGTCTCGGGTCGGGAACATTAGTTTGAGAAATCTCAAATGTAGTCAAGCCAAGACTTTTTTAGAAATTGATGCACCTAGAGTCATCTGAATACTGCAACAAACAGGCAATGATACTTTTCCAGGAGCCTTTCTTTAAAGTACTTAGCAAAGTGCAAGAGGGTGTGTGCAAATGGCTGTCAATAAACTAAATGCTGATTAACATTTCATGATGTTTCATTGATTCATAACAGCATTTTTTTTTGCACGTGTACTCTCAATTAATACATTGTATTTGCCATACATAATATGGTCGGTATGTGCCTCGACCCAACACGTCACACAATCGTCGACACCGCCACTAACAACTACGAAATGGATCGATTTCTGAAGACCCACGTTCGTCTGTTCGATGAACGCATTCTTGCAACGTTGAATTCAACGGACATTTTCAATGAGCTGATAAACTTCCTGCGGGTGTTCCTCTCCTTTTGTGGATCGGATGTTCTGCGGATGGAAAAGTTCCGCTGGAACTATCGCACTTGGATGTGCTTCTGGACGTTGGTGTCGTTTGCAGTGTCATTGTTCTATACGGTATTTTTCCGGTCGTATGACATATACGCCATCATGGATACCCTCTCGTACAGTGGCATTGGCATTCAGGGAGCGTTCAAGATGCACGGCGCCCTGTCGCGGGTGGAATACTTTCAGCAAAAGTATCTGCGCCTTTGTAAATTATATGAACGGTTTTCGAAGGAGCCGGAAGACAATGTGGCTTTGACTAAGTGCGTCCTGATGATTTTGTACATCTTTCGATTCTTTTTGCTATCATATGCAGCCGGTGGTTTGGCATTCTTCGTGGTTCCCCTGTACTTGCTTGTGTTCCGACAGGAAAATGTGCTGATTTTGCGGCTAGAGCTTCCTTTCGTTGATCCGAATGTACTATCAGGGTTTGTCCTGACTACGGCATATCAAATTATGATGGTAATTTTGGCGATTGCCGGAATTCTTGCAGCGGATATGGGGATTATGATCCTTATTCTGCACATTTTTGGCATAGTGGACATTTTTCTCAATAACCTGAAAACTCTAGACCGCATGTTGGAGGACTCGGAAATCGATCAGGAAGCGATACATCAAAAGGTTACGGAAATGTGTATCATGCATCGGGAAATCATCAGGTTAGTAGATGATGGGTCATACGATGTGACAGTTCGGTCATTAGCGTTTTTTTCTTCTTCTAGGTATGAAGACGATCTGGACGAGTGCTATCACACCACAGTGTTCGTTCAAGTACTCACGTCGGTTTCGTGTCTCAGTTTGTGCCTCTTTGTTGTCTACATGACCGAAGATTGGACCAGAGTAATGTTTTTGGTAGCTACTTTCTTTCAGCTACTGGAATTTTGTCTTCTTGGGACAGCCTTAACACTTAAGGTAGCCTCAAAAGACCCTACTGTGTTGACTTTCACAGCAATCTTTTTTTGTGGTTTCCAGAACGATCAACTAAGAATGGCGCTATACAGTACGAAGTGGTATTTGCTGACACCGATGAATCAAAAGAAATTGCAATTTGTACTCCATCGTTCCCAGAATGCAGTGGAAATGACCATTGGAGGTGTGGCTCTGCTCAACATGGAGACATTTGTCGCTGTAAGTAGTCGTAATTGTAATCTGGATTTGAATTCATTGACAACTATATTCCTTTCTAGATAATCAAAACGATTTATTCGTATTTTGCTATGTTGGTCACATTTTTAGAGTAGGATGGTTGGTGCCAGTAGATTGAATATTACATGTGAATATTATGTTTGCATATTATTTATTGTTTCGTACGTCAAATATTGCCTATTTTTACTAGGAAGGTGTCATTTATGCTATGTGTGCTTCTTTATTTTGTATATTAGCTGATCAAGTTACTGCGTATAGTAAACTTCTGTGCAGAACTCTCAATCGGATTTTACAAAATATCGATGCTAATTATTTTCAATATCTTCAGTTCTTCCACAAAAGTACGACACCAATGAAATGTAATGGACAAAATCAACACTTAAAAATTGACCAAAATCGAAAACAACAACTATTACTACACATTCTGAACTTATTTTCCAGCTATTTTCAACACACAGTTCAATAAAAGAAGCTATTTTCTAGTAATTAATACGACAAACACGACAAAAAACGATTTTGTAGCCAAGTTATTAACGAAAGAGAAACCCGATTAAGAGAATCGATCAATGTTGTCCTCAATGGACCTAATTCAATATTCGGCTTGAATTCAAAAAAAAATTCTATGTAGAGAATCGACCATCGCAGTTAGGCCCGTGTTTATGATTTTGAACACTAGGTTTATTTAAATTGATGAAATTATTCACAATAATAAAATAAAATGAGAGGGATACAGCAGGGGCGTAGTGTGACTCGGTGACACCCGGGGAAGATGGTTTCAACCTTGTTTTTTCACTGCAAAAAAGCAACTTAGCATTTAAACGATGGTAACGGGTGGCAACTAAAATTTTGGAATTTTTTCGAGGCCTCTATGCTCAACAACAAACGAGCTCAGAGAGAAATAAGAGTGTGTATGTGTTAGCTCTCTCTATCCTCTTTCTGCTAGTATTTTCTGTTTTGTTTATGCTTGCTCAGTTTTGCTCAAAATGCCGTCCAAACAAGAAGTATTTCGCGAGCGCGTTGTACAGTTCTACGAACTGCACAGAAATCTCGGCAAAAAGTATACGGTACAACATTTTAAAAGCGAAAATGTTGCGGCTTCGACTGTTTACCATATCCTAAGATCCCCAACAACTGCTCGCAAGCAAGATAGTGGAAGACCAGCCAAAATTATGGACGCAAAAGGACTTCTAAGGCATTTCTAAGCCATGGTTCAAGCCCTCTAGTTTGGCAATCAATCAATATGTGTACCAGAACGAATGTTTGTAGAAAATTTTGATCCCGTTTCTACAAAAACATCATGCTGATGGACAATACATGTTTTGGCCGGATAAAGCGTCATGGCATTACGCTAAAAAAACGTTATTTGAACACTCTTATCCATTTACCTATATTTTTAAAGCCATGCTGAAGGTAAAAGAAAGTAACCCCTCCTAATTTAGATAGTGTTAAAGATTGTACACCTACGCTTGGAGTACACATACTCTTTCCTAACATTTGCAAAATTGACATGGTTGAATCATAATTTTCATAAATTTTCAATTCAGATCTTTAGCTGTCTAGTTTTGTAAACCTGCAAAACTATATGAAAACTCTTAAATTCAAAACACTTAAATTCTATTGTGTTTAAATATGTAAATAAATTATAGTAAAATAAAATTTGAAGAATATTTAAGCAAGTACGTTTTGAAGAATTTTGAAATAATTGTGATTTAAAGATTATACGTGATTGATTCAAATGCTTTAGGAACGATTCAAAGGCAATGTTGTATACTTTTATTTTGTTTGTTAAATTGTGCAATTGATCTCTTATTTTTTCCTATGGAAATTTTATGAAAATTCTCTCAATAATTCTTCAAAAAGACTTTATATTGAAAATCTAGTTTTGTCTGAATCATGATTGTTTTTCTGTTTTATGAGAAATTTCCTGAATTTAAAATAATCATAGTTAAAGAAACTCATGAAACTCCATTCAGAGAAGTTTTCTAGCCTCAGATCTTGAAGTCCGTGAAGCCGAAAAAAAACGCGTTTAAAGTATGCTTATCACCATTGCTTATTATGTTATATGACAACCCGTTTGGCTATTTAAAAAAATCCAGAACAAAGTTCTTTAGATCATCTAGTATTATGAAAATATGGATGATAAACTACCATATACATTGAAAAAAAAAAAAAAATCGGATTTGACAGAAACGCAAATGGAACCGACTTCCGATGAGCGGCAGTGAGTTTCCTTACTATTTGTCGTGCAATGATTCACAGGTTTTCTTACTGATTTTTTAAAAACGATTTTCCTTTTGTGTTTGCATAAATGACAATTCTCAAAATTCAATTGAAAGGTACTTAAAAATGCTTTTTAGGAAAAATATAATGAGTTTAAAAAACTTAGATTTTGTATTGAAAAACATTGATAAGGGGAAATGGATGTAATGTCGGCCTAAATGTCCCTAATTTGGGCCCATACATAAATACAGCAATCGACTAAATTTTCAATAGCGACTAAAAATATCTATTAGTACCGTCCCAATAATGCGTTCATCTAGATAAAATTGATAAATAGCAGTTTTTTAGCGATGGGCCCCATGTTAGATCCATAGGCCAACATTAGAGCCATTTCCGGTATATTTCTTTTTTTTTTATGGTTATCATGGTTACAATTTTTATATTTTTCCTTGACAATTTAGTTAGTTTATGAGTTATATTTTTTTGAAGTTATCAAGTTTTGGGTTTTCGCTCAATACTCCTATGCGACTAGACTACCGTGCGTCTCCATCGATTTATAGAAACTGTAGCATGGTCACGACGCATGGGGGAGAGGAGTCCAGCCAAAGTTTACGTTCGGTAAAAATAGTTTGAAATTTTAGAAAAGTATACGAGGGGAAAGGTAGGATCTGCAATGTCTAAAAATTTGTCTACGTGGTTTAGGGACAGCCCACAGACTGAACTGAATGTTGCACCCAGCGTGTAAGTTACTCATTAATCATAGCTGCTGTTAGCTGCACCGATGGTGTGGTGGTAAGCGTGCTTACCACTCACCCCAGCAGGCCTGGGTTCAATCCCAGTCGGCGCCGCCGGGATGTTCTGAGGCATAACATCTCTGATCACGCCCTCCTTCGGAAGGGAATTAAGGCCGTTGGTCCCCGGTTCATGAGTTGATGGGTCAAAAGGTAGGGTCCAGGTGTGGGAGCTGCCTCCCTGGCGTCGGTAATATTGGTGCTCAGCACGGAAAACAGGATCGACGGAAAACAAATCAAGAAGAAAAAAAAATGGCTGCTGTTACTCGATGGAGACGCATTGTGAACTACCTTGGCTTTTCCATGCACGTGTGGTGCATATATTGGTGAACAATGATGTTTTATTTTTAAAAAAATATCCCCAGATCCACTAATCCTGGCATGTTTTTTTTAAATGATATGTAAAATTAAATGATCTTTCAATTAAAATTATTAAAATAAAAGTTGTTGAAAAGTCGCAGTGAAAATCAAGAAAAAGCATTTTTTACGGTTTTTCATAGAAAATTATTGTAATTATTCTTGAAGCTACATTAAACAATCTTTCATTCGAGGGGTTAACCGTAAAAATCGGTTCTGGGGTACAGAAGTTATGAAAAAAGGCATTTTGAAAAAAAAAAACGACTTGGGACAGTCCTATGAGGTTGTACGCATTGGTGACGTAGGACTACGTGGTCTTATTTAATAAATCTTTTTGTTAACTGCAGCAGGAGCTTGTGTTCTATGTAAGAATATGAATTTGAACGGGGTTCTCTCTCTTTATACTTTTTAGTATGACACACTTGACATAGATGACCCACAGCGACTCACGAAGAGCTACTGATTCCGATCAACAGTTGTGCGGCTTCTTCTTCATTCTATGGTTGCTCACGTTGTTGGCTCGCTGCTTGCAGACAGCCTTTCGTTGTGTACTGGAGAACAATGTTCAACGCCACGCGCCGAAAGCACTGCTGCTGCTGCTGCTGCTGATGATGATCCTGCTTTCATATGATATCCGATTGATAAACTTGACAAATGTCCAGAAAATACTCTAACAAATTTATGGCGGTCCTGAAAATGACCGTTTTGTGGTGATGGTTGAGCAATGCTGAGCTATTAGGGTATTAAACACAGATGAGGCTGGTGAGCTGTATGTTGTTTGGGATGAGGGTGACGCCCTTGGCATAAGTGGCCCACAGCAACTCACGAAGAGCTACTGATTCCGATCAGTATGGATGCTCATCTTGGCTGCAGCTCACTGCTTGCATACAGCCTTTCGTTGTGTACTGGAGAATAATATTCAACGCCAGACGCCAACAGCACTCCTGCTGTTGCTGCTGATGCCGACGAGCGGACACCGCCACACACGGTGATTGGAACTAAATTCGATCAGCGGTTGAGGACAGCCTTGATAGCTAGCTGCTTGCGGGGAGCCTTTCGTTGTGTACTGGAGAACATCACAACTCACCACGTGATCGAATACACACCGTTTGCTGAGATCGGATGGAATTCAACTTTGAAATCTGTGTTAGGGAAGTCGCTTTTTGCAGGCAATTGGTGATAATTTTAATTATCATAGCAACAGTTGCACATTCGTGCAGTTTTTAATACTGGCATTTTGTAGAATGATAAAGTCTTAAAGTTAACGGATGCGTAGAATTATTTCTGATCGAATGGTGATAAAACTATTGAAATTGTTCCAGGGGCAGCTGAGTTATTAAGGTTCAAAATCTATCATAATTTTGTTACATGTTCCATTTTCTGTTTTCACAAAGTGTACCCCCACATTAAAATTGCAGCCGTAGTCTTACGTCGAAATGAATTTTTGAACCACCCTAACAGAGAAATAGTCACCTCAATGGCGGAATAAAAAAATACAAGTCTTATATTTTTTATATTGAAGAAATATACCTTTTTTCACGAAATTCTGAGACTAACTTTAACTTTTAGTGAGTCTAAGAATTTCGTGAAAATTGGTATATTTCTTCAATAAAAAAAATATAAGACTTGTAGCAGATTTTTAGCGATGGGCCCAATCTTAGATCCATAGGCCAAAATTAGAGCCATTTCCCCTATTCAAATTTTTTTCCAAATGTTCTTGATCTATGATTTTGGCCAGCTTTGAAGTGGAACCGGCAGATGAGGAACATTTAAAAAGTTTGCTTTTTTTGTGATCTTAAAAAAAAACTAAAACTCGTGCACTGAAAATTTTTGAAACGCAATATTTTTCTTCACTTCTTTGCCTCAGAAGCCATTTTGATCCGGTCTGACGTTTTCGTGCTACATTTTGTTGAAAAATAGAAGATCGATAATGGCTGAGTTCTAAAATGTTAAGTTTTCCCATATCGAACAATTATGTTAAGTTACATGCAAACCGGAGAAGGTCGAGTCAAACATTATTTGTTTTTGCTATTTATCCTGGAACTGCTCATTTTGTACCGATTATGTCGTGGATGCTCCAGGAGAAGTGTCCAGAACTTGAACCAATAGACCAATTTATGAACCTCGACCTGTAGTAGACTTCTTATGGGGTAAATAATGGCTTCGGCTAAGTGAAGCCACAAAGTGTTGCATTTGGGATGTATCCTTGTATCCTTTATATTTGTCCAAGATACCAGGGTTTGAGCTAAATATAATTTTATAGATCAACAACCAAGAACCCAAAATTATGAACATCATAATATTTGAACATTTGATATAAATTAGGAAAATTTCTGGTTGGTAACTACTGCTTTTCGACAAATGTATTGAAACTAGAATTGTTCAACTTGTGTCAATTATTTTGCTCCTCTCTTGCATTTACTTTTATGTGAATCCACCCTGAGTACGCCCCTCGTGGGATGCTGAAAAAAGCAACATTTTCTACCACTTGTTCAAGCTAAATACAACAATGCAAAGCAAAAAGCTTCGAACAGCCAGTTTTTTTTTGCTTGCCCCACCAAACAAGGTTCAACAAAAAAAGCTTTGCAACATTAACTAGGAAAAACACAAATTTATCCACCTATGGTGTGATCAGACCCTTCTTACTTATTCAAGTTTATTTATTTTATTGTCATTATCAGTGACCAAGCCCCCCACCCCCGTGTCATCCAGTGACGTTACGCCACTGCCTGGGGGTACCCGGAATATATCCGGGTGTAGTCTATGTGGTGAGGCTACCAATCACCTTATCATCGTATTTTAATGTGATTTAATGGGTTTTAATTCAATTCATATTCAAGCAACTTCCCCGGGGTACCCGGAACATGTCCAAGTGTGTCCAATGTGGTCTGGAACACTTAACACGACTTGCATTGATCTTATTTTTGAATTCTGTAGTAATTTGATGTGTCGCATGATGGTTTTAATACGTTTTCCGTTAAATCCAGCGTGAAGGCCCATATTCACCGGATCTTATTCCGGCCATATCTCCGGAACTGGTTCACCGATTCCAAAACCGTTCAATAGCGTTCAATGGGACCCCAATACCTATCATTTGGCGCCGAGTTTGTTCAAATCGGTTGAGCGGTTGCTGAGAAACGTGAGCGCATTCATTTCGTTACATACACACACACATACACACATACACACACACAGACATGTTCCGATCTCGTCGAGCTGAGTCGAATGGTATATGACACTCGGCCCTCCGGGCCTCGGATCGATAGTCGGTTTTTCAAGTGATATCTATACCCTTCTTTGTAAGAAGGGTAAAAAGGAAAAATTCTCAACCGACCTTCTACGCATTCAATCAGTTTACCAGGCACTGCAACTATCAACTAACTTGTTTCCAAGAATGGCATCACTCGGTGGAATTGTCCGTCACATTCTTCGAGCCAATTTCGATCTGTTCAACGAGGAAGCTCTCGACCGACTGCATGGGCCAGACGTGTTTCGATCGCTGCTCGATTTCCTGATAAAGTTTCTCTATCTAACCGGGATGGAAGTGTTCCGACCGGACTACCACTGGAACCGAAGGACAACCTTTACCGCAACGGTTGCCATATCGTATTACACATTTGTTTCCTATACGATCTACCTCCACTGGGGCAGGTGGTTCGAGATCATGGAGTGCATGATGATGATCTCAATGGCCACTCAGGGAATCGTGAAGATGATACATGCTTTCTATAATATGCGGTATTTTCAGGAATTTATCCCTGCCTTGTGTGATATCTACGAGCGCAATGCACACCACAGGGAGAACAATCGAGCATTGGTGTTCTGTTCAAAGTTGGTGCTGTACCTGTTTCGGTACTATTTGGTACTCTTTTCGTCGATTACGTTTGCATTCTTCACGGCTCCCTTGTTCCTGGCGGTACGTTATGGTGAATACATACTGCTGGCCAGGTGTTACATACCAGGTGTGGATCCAAAATCAGACATCGGGTTCTACGTTACGACTCTTTACCACGTTTCGTGTTTTGCCCTTGCAACGGCTGGCATTCTGGCCGCTGATATAGCATTCATGATTATCGTGATACATGCAATCGGAATGGTGCGGGTGTTGAAGAATACATTGAATGAGCTCGATGAAATTATCCTGAGTGAGGATCCAGATGAAGAGAAGGTCTCCAGGAAATTGAAGACAATTTTCGGAATTCATCAAGAATTTATAGAGTGAGTTGTTGACGTTCATTGCGGTATGAATAACGGAGCGTATTTTCTTTTAGGTATGAGGAAAATTTCGATGCAGCCTACAAGGTTATGATTTTCGCACAAATCACTTCGTCGGTTTTCAGTTTAATATTGAGTCTGTTTGTATTCTACATGACCAAAAAGTATTACATCGCACTTATATTGATGGTTGCCTTGTTTCAACTGTTGGAGTACTGTCTGCTAGGAACAATCTTAACTGTTATGGTATGGGGCATGATGATTGGCCAAATGCTTTTGTTGATTTACTTTTTACTTTTCTTTTGTAGAACGAAAAAATGCTATTGGCTATCTATGATACACTATGGTACAAGCTACCAACTATACAGCAGAAAATGGTAGCATTCATGCTTCATCGAACACAGAATGCAATGCAACTAACGGTAGGTGGACTAGCTGATCTTAACATGAACACGTTTGTGGAGGTTTGTTCGGTAGAAAGTGATATCTGGAAAAAAAAGTTGTTCAAAGCAAAACTGTTTTTATCTCCTTTTAGATTATCAAAACTGTTTACTCTTACTCGGCGATGTTAGTACAGTTCTTGGAATGAATTCATAAAATATTTATAACTTTAAACTTTATTGAATTGGTTCCATATATTATGTTGAAATATACGCTCATATGATACATTCAATCCTAACCCCAAATCTTTCAGTAAAGGTACAGTCTGGTGGGAAGTTAAACAATCAGAATACATCTCATTCACTCGGCGATATCAACAAGATGTTTTAATTGATCGGTCCTCCCAAGACGCGTCTGGTCTTTTCATCACCAACCTCTTAGATCCATTAGCCTTGATTTCAAATTCGTTATCCACTCGATTTGCACTTTGCTAATTAAATGATGCGTACAAAAAAACTGACGGTGACGGTGGCGGCAGCAGCAATATTGTACCGGGCTAACTTGTTTTCTCCTAATAATGCTGCTTTTCCACGTCGTTGGCCTTGAGAACACATTTATAATTTTCCAACTTTTTCCCTGTCTCGAAACTTTTCTTGTTTCATTCGTTCTACACCACATACGGAGCACAGCATAAGCTCATCTCCCGGCGGAAAATCGCTGTCGTTCACAATAGCCAGCCAGCGCTCGGTGGGAGCAAGTAAAAATGAGACAAAGTAAAAATATGGGATCAGAGAAAGAAGAATCGCGGAAACTTTTTCGCTTTGTATCCATGGACTCGCTCGGAATAGGTGTGAGTGTGTTTCCGGCAGACAATGAGCGACAAAGATCGGAACTTCCTCCTTAAGGGAAAGAGTGGAAAACCATCCGAAGCGCTATGGCAGTAAGCGGCAGAGATATTATTTATCGCATTCCTATGGAAATTAAGTAAATTAATTAAGACGAGCAATGTTCGGAGCGATTGTGGGGCGGTGTTGGATGGTGAAGGAAGGAGTGTGGAAGATGCTTGAGTCGCTTTTCCGGTCCTTTAAGCGCACAATAGAGGGCGTACGCACAGTAATTACCGAAGACGGCGACAACGACGACGATGGGGCTGCTAGCGGCGGTGGTCTTTGTTTCATGGTTCTCTTAGTCATGTGAGTTACGTGCCTGGTGCTTTAGATAGTCACTTTGACAGTCAGTGGTTTATTGGGTGAGAGATATTCACTACCAAGGCAATTTCACTGTAAAAAAAAAAAAAAAACTGAACGCTAATATGATCTTGCATGTGTGTGCTGGAAGATGATTAAGTGATAAATTGCTGAGTGGTAAAAAGGCAAATGCCAAGTTTGGATGGTTCGGAACAGAGGAACAATGCGCTTTTGTCAGCAGCAGAATTGGGGCAATTGTTTAGGCCAGCGTTTCTCAATCTAAGGCAGGCGCCACACGGGCAAAAATATTGTCAATATTCAAATGGAGTGTTAATCATATTGATGCATTGACTACGAAAATATTGATGAGCACATTTCACAGTGCACTGTGGTCCGAAACGGTAATTTAGGAGGAAACAAATATCTGTTGCTATTGATTGTAGAAGCTGTTTTTTTTTTTAAATGGACCTACTTCTTGTAAAAACGATGATTAGGGTGGTTCTCATTTTAATCTAACGTTTCTTTTTGAAGTTATAGGTGGTTACAATCTGAAATATTTCTAGCTACTACTTTGTTGAAGAACCAATTATTCTAACACTTCATCTGTGAGAGAGTGTGAGAGTGTTTCTATTTAAATCTAACTCCCACTGACTGGCCAACCTGACACAACCTCTCCCTCTCCCCCCCTTAACATAACCCTAAAAAGACATGAACTTTGACGATCATGGGAAATAAATTTTAAGCAAACCACAACTAGGGTAGAGCACTACTTAGGCCTAATCGCCCATTTTGGGCCTATCGAGCAGAAAACTTCAAATAAATCCATGATTTCAGAGTTAACAAGTCAATTATGCGTTTGACACCACCGCGTCCTAGCAAGAAGTACGGTCGACTTGTTTCGCGCTCCGTTAATTTGGAAGTTTTCTCGCTATTATCTGACGTAAATAATCAGTTTTTCTCGCTTAGTGATTCCTGGCATAATTCCGGATAAATTTATCAAAAAGTGAGTTTTTTTTTTCTGAGAAGAAAGTGTGTTTTCGGGATCATCGAAAATTGTTTTTGCGATGCGTGGTCACGCATACCTGTGCACACGGATCATCGTCATCGAGTGTCAGCATCTGCCTCCACATTCAAACCGCTCATCCATCTCGTGTGTTCAGCTGAGTGCCGAGCTTCATACAAGCACACACCAACGAAGACCGCCCGCAAACGCGGATCGAAGATCATCAAAGCTGCGCGTCGCTCCGCTGCTGCTGTGTAAACGCTCGGTGATAGTAGTATAGGATTATCAGATAAGTTTTTGTTCTTGTTTCTTTCTTTCTCCCATCCAGTCTTGTAAGCGGTCACGGTAGTCGACACATTTTCTGTGATAATCGACTGCCTTTGCCTCCGACACTTGCAAAACAAGCTATCATAGTACAGTACCAAACTCAAATGTCATTTGACAGGCTTTGTCATACGACACTGTCGCCGAAGACCGTCACGAATGTATGTATTTTAGTTTCTCTCATTATAAGAGCTGCTGATGTTGTGCTTGTGTGAATTCTGAAAAAATCAAGCAATGATGTCCTAGGAATAACATTTCTGATCAGAAATGGTTTAATTTACACCAAACTGAGGAATTAGAACAAAATCACTCATATCATATGATAGTTATTTGAACATTTTCTTTTTGCTCGAATGTTATTCTACCGGTTGTGTTGTGTGAGAGAGACGACGGTAGAGCATGAGAGTACGAATAAAAACAGACTGTCGCGCATGACAACGAAGCGAGTGTCGTAAAAAACGTCAACAGTTTCAACCTCTGCTCCCATCTGTTAAATTTTAAGTTTGTGTTTCTGTGTTAGTATTTTTTTTTTCTTCGTGTATTGTGTCCGAGTAATTTTGATTATCGTTGCAGTGGTAGAGCGTTTTTCGCTCCCACTAGTACGGCAAAATGGACATTTTGTCGGAAGACGAAATGGACGTTTTGTCGGAAGACGACACCACTTTGCCACGCGATAACAAGAAGGGCCGAAAACGTCTGTCATCCCAGAAATCAGATGATGCCATCCCTGCTTCGTCATCTCAGTCTGGTAATGGACAGGGACAGATAAGCCCCCGATCGTGAGCCTACCCAGAAGACTCGACTGGCCCATGGGTTGTTTACTTTCAGCCCAAAAAGAAACCTTTGAATGTAATGCAAATTACTAATGATCTGACGAAGCGGTTCTCGGCCGTGACCGAAATCTCGAAGGTGAGGTACAATAAACTTCGCGTTGTCGTCTCTAACCTGAAACAAGCTAACGAGATTGCTGCCTCCCAGCTCTTTACACTCGAGTATAGAGTGTACATCCCAGCTCGTAATGTGGAGATCGAAGGTGTGGTCACCGAAGCGAGTCTGACCCCCGAGATCTTGGCGAAGCAAGCGGTTGGCCGTTTCAAGAACCCCTTGCTTCCCACGGTTGAGATACTGGAAGTCCAGAAGCTGAACTCAGTATCTTTCAGCGAGGGTAAAAAGAGCTTTACCCCCACAGACTCGTTTCGGGTGACCTTTTCTGGTTCAGCCCTTCCTCACTACATCGAGTTGGGAAAACTTCGGCTACCTGTGCGTTTGTTTGTTCCTCGGGTCATGAACTGCCAAAACTGCAAACAGTTGGGACATACGGCATCTCACTGTGGCAGCAAGGCACGCTGTTCCAAATGCGGGGAGAAGCACGAGGATGGCGCCTGCACAGTCACTGCACCAAAATGCGTGTACTGTAAGGGAACTCCTCATGGTCTCTCATCGTGCCCGGCGTACAAACAACGCGGGGAGAAACTAGAACGCTCTCTTAAGGAGCGTTCCAGGCAGTCTTTTGCAGCAATGCTAAAAACAGCCACACCATCAACCAACGACAAAAATCCCTTTGCTGTTTTGTCTGATGACGAGTCTGACTCTGACTTGGCTGAGGAGGGAGTTTCTTTCAGTCTTCCGGAAGGTTCTGCACGGAAACGAAAACGCATCCGTTCGCGGAAACTTGCAGATAAGGAACCCCAAATCAGCTTGCCCAAATCAAGGAGTGATGGAAAAAAGGAAATTTCAACTCCTCCTGGTTTCCGCAGAACTGATTATAACCAGAATTTTCCATCTCTCCCGGGGACATCAAAAACCCCTGATGGCCCATTTTTATGAACAGAAACCCCTTCTTCATCCGGGTTGTTCTCATTTGATAAAATTGTGGACGATATTCTCAAGTACCTCAATATTTCTGATCCTCTCAAAAGCATTGTTCTGGCAATGCTTCCTTCTGTGAAGACCCTCTTGAAGCAATTGACATTGAAGTGGCCCCTCATTGCAGCAATCATTTCCTTCGATGGATAATTTTCCAAACGAGGTCGGGGATTTGATCACTATTCTACAGTGGAATTGTCGAAGTCTCATTCCTAAATTAGATTCTTTTAAGTTTTTGGTTCACAATAATGATTGTGATGCATTTGCTGTTTGTGAAACTTGGCTCTCTTCAGATATCGATCTTCCTTTTTATGATTTTAACATTATTCGACTGGATCGTGAGGATTCGCGTGGAGGAGGGGTACTTTT
This sequence comes from Ochlerotatus camptorhynchus, assembly GCF_037179485.1. Taxonomy (NCBI): domain Eukaryota; kingdom Metazoa; phylum Arthropoda; class Insecta; order Diptera; family Culicidae; genus Ochlerotatus; species Ochlerotatus camptorhynchus. The sequence goes on from NW_027040701.1 coordinate 5,010,592, forward strand.
GGGGATCAAAAAGTGCCATTCCTTCTGTAGAGTGAATCTTCCACAATTTCCAGGTATTGAAGTTGTTGCATGTCAGGCTATTATTAAAGGTAAGAGCCTTTGTATTGCTTCTGTTTATATTCCTCCTAGAGCCGTTGTTAATCGCAAACAACTTTCAGATATCTGTTCGGTACTTCCTGCTCCACGGTTGATTATGGGAGATTTTAATTCCCACGGTACAGGCTGGGGGGAACTGTATGACGACAACCGTTCTACTTTGATATATGACCTCTGCGACAGCTTTAATATGACAATTCTTAACAATGGAGAAGTAACACGTTTGGTTGGCCCATCCTCGAATGGAAGTAGATTAGACCTCACATTTTGCTCTAACTCATTATCGTTGGATTGCACGTGGAATGTGATCCAAGATCCCCACGGTAGTGATCACTTGCCGATCAAAGTTTCAGTTGCCAGTGGGTTCAATCCGTCGGAACCCGTTAACGTCGCGTACGATCTTACCCGTAATATCGATTGGACAAAGTTCAAGAATGTGATAGAAGATGCCCTAACGTTGGTAGAAGGGCTTCCACCGTTGGAGGAATATAACTTCCTCTCCAATCTGATCTTGGACAGCGCGCTCCTAGCTCAAACTCGGCCGGTTCCAGGAACGTCTTTCCGTAGGAAACCTCCTTCCCCTTGGTGGGACCAGCAATGCACTGAGGTTTATCGTAAAAAGTCCGACGCGTTTAAGCTTTTCCGGAAACGTGGAACACCCGTACATTTCGAAGCGTACTCGGCTCTTGAACGCGAACTCAAGAGCCTCATCAAAGCCAAGAAACGCGGATACTGGCGGCAATTCGTGGACGGATTATCGCGCGAAACGTCGATGAATACGCTTTGGAATGCGGCGCGAAGGATGCGTAACCGGTCTTCAAACAACGAGAGCGAGGAGTACTCCGATAGTTGGATTCTCAAGTTCACGCGAAAAGTATGTCCTGATTCTGTGCCGGCACAGATGATTCCTCGCGAAACGACGAATTCGGTAGACGAGATCAGCCAGCCTTTTTCAATGCTGGAGCTCTCACTCGCGCTCCTTTCGTGTGGCAATTCGGCTCCGGGGGCTGATAGAATCAAGTTCAACTTGTTGAAGAACCTCCCAGACGTCGCTAAGAGGCGCATGTTGAACTTGTTTGGTCAGTTCCTGGAGCTTAATATTGTTCCGGATGATTGGAGGCAAGTGAGAGTTATAGCCATTAAAAAGCCTGGAAAACCCGCGTCAGATCACAATTCGTATCGTCCCATTGCGATGTTATCGTGTATTCGAAAATTGTTGGAGAAAATGATCCTTTTTCGCCTGGACAAATGGGTTGAGTTGAACCACCTACTCTCAGATACTCAATTTGGTTTCCGTAGGGGCAAGGGAACGAACGACTGTCTCGCGTTGCTTTCCACTGAAATTCAGTTGGCTTTTGCTAATAAAGAGCAAATGGCGTCTGTCTTCTTGGATATTAAGGGGGCTTTTGATTCAGTATCGGTTGAAGTCCTTTCAGACAAACTCCACGCTTGTGGCCTTTCTCCATTAATTAATAACTTTTTGTACAATTTGCTGTCAGAGAAACATATGAGCTTTTCTCATGGAAACTCTACAGCTTCACGATTTAGCTACATGGGTCTCCCCCAGGGCTCATGTTTAAGCCCCCTTCTGTATAATTTCTACGTCAGAGAAATTGACAATTGTCTAAGGGACAACTGCACGTTGAGACAACTTGCAGATGACGGAGTTGTGTCTATGACAGGACCCAGAGAGGCCGACCTGCAAGGACCCTTACAGGATACCTTAGACAATTTGTCTACTTGGGCTATCCAGCTAGGTATCGAATTCTCCACGGAGAAAACTGAGTTGGCAAAACTGTGAAAAACCCCAACTTACCCTATCGTGCCCAAGATGAAACCCACTTCAATCGATTTCTGAGACTTTTTTCTATAAGAATGACTATTTTTTAGTTTCTTGTTCCAGCGAGCACCGAAGTTATTGAATGTTAACACATTGTTTCGATTTTGTCCCCAGTGTGCAGTGTTGGACTTTTGACCATATCTCAACGTTTGGTTTCTCGTTTTCAAATCTTATGGTACATACGGAAAGGCAAATAAATTTGGAAGCCATCAGTAATAATAACATTCCGTTTGGTGCTAAACTGATCTAGATTAAGAAAGACTAAGTGCGTCTTATGCTTAATAGGCTGGAAATGGGGTATTTAACCCTATGTATAATCATTTAATTTTTTACATGCAGAGCCAACATTTTCGAAAAAAAAAAATTGCAGGAGACATACACTCGATGAATTACCAACAACTGACTGTAAAACATATCTGGTACCTCTATATATGCAATTATATTAACATCCAAAGTCCATCCTTTTTTCCATATTCTGCACAAAAAAAAAAAAAAAACGTTCTGCTCCGCCCCCATTCATAATAAAATGGCAGGAAATCCTGTCAGTTGCGGGGCTTAGAAATTATTTTTTGTTATGTAAAAAAGTCCCTTCTTTCGGATGTATTTTTTCTGCAAAATATGTAAAAAAGGAGGGACGTCGGATGTTAACCTAAACGCATATATCATGCATCATAGAAAGAGATAGATAGGTTCTACGTCATACTGCGGTCGTGTCTAGGACACAATCATTTAATTTTTTCTATTCTAACTTTTTACCTCAAATGCTACGACTAATTGATCTTCTTAAAAGCTTTAGGAAATGTTATGCCACACATTTTTGCTGAAAAATGTATTTGGATATAGTTAAAAATTCAAAAGTTATGGGTTATGTTAACATTAAAGGCATACAGTCATCAAAAGTCAATATATTATGTAATTGGATAGATACTTCTATTCTTGATGCTGCTTCCGAAAGGCTATAAAAACGCAAAATTTTATTTTAAATTGAAAAAAAAAATATATATAAAGAGAGAGAGAGAGAAAGATTAGTAATTTCCATTTAATTTCACTACCTTGCATAAGTATTTTGATTCTTGTATAATTTATAAATGACAAAGTTTCAAGCGTTCAAAACCTAACACTATTTCACCACCCATATTTTTTTTTATTTGCACCCCAGAATAGTCGACAAAGACGTAGTTCTACGTCAAAAAAATATACAGATTTATAGAAATTTTTGATGCTGAAAATTGTACACTATTTTTTGAACTTAAAATACAGATGAAAAATGTGACATCACTGTCTGTTTTAAGGCTTACGAAGTTAAGAGGACCTCCCTCAGCTCAGTCGGTAAAGGCACAGCTACAAAGCAAGACCATGCTGGAAGTGGCTGGGTTCGATTCCCGGTTCGGTCTAGGAATTTTTCGGGCTGGAAATTTTTTGACTTCCTCGGGCATAGAGTATGATTGTACTTGCCACACATACTAATGCAAAAAAGGTACAGGCATCAAATGCTCTCAATTAATAACTTGGGAAGTGCATCTAGAACACTAAGTTGAGAGCACGCAATAAGCTAATATGCCATACGCAATAAGCTTGAAATGCCAGGAAGAAGAAGAAGAAGTAAAGAGGTCATAAGAAATTATAGTTAAGCTTTAAGAAGAAGTTTTATGAAGTTTATTAAAATAAACCGAAGTTCCCACAACTTTAACGAGTTTCCCAAGCATATACACTACCGATCATAAGTTAAAGGACACCCCCAAAAAAGCATCCAAATATGTTTTGTTCAATGATCTCTCATTTTACGTTCAATTTTCGATCTCCAAAGGTCATTTGAATGGTATGAATGGTATAGCATAAGTGTTCTACTACTACTTTTATTTCAAAATTTGGCCAACCCAATTCTGAGAAAATCAGTCACGATTCTTCAGAGTTAATTTTGAAAAATATTGCAACTTTGGGTGAATTTTAAGCACACAAAATTTGAAAATTATATTGAACAATTTGCTTCGAGTAAAGTTCCATTCAATAACTTTCAAATAATCTAAAGAGAACGAAAATTGGACGTAACATGACAGAGATATGAACATAACAAATTTGTCATGTTTTTTGGGGGTGTCGTTAAACTTATGATCGGGAGTGTATAGTTGTTGTCATAGTTTAAGAAGTTGTTGTTGAGTGTCCAACTTGATGCTTTCACAGAAGACAAAATTTTTAATAATGTTTTTAATAATAAACATTTTTAAAAATTTTGATCATATTTTGTTATTCAAGATTTAATCTACTTTTTTGAAATGTTTATCCAAAATAACCTGTATTGTTTTATCGTGTACATTTCCAGAAAAGCAATTTTGTTTTCGTACAACTTTGCCCGAGACGACATTTTGATTGGAAGTGACATTTTCGAATTCTGATTCGTTGAAAATTTTCGAATACGGAATTTTTAAGTTTTTTTTTGCGGGATTCAAAATGGATGAATTTTATTTGATATGTAAATGATTGATCATAACATACAATTATGCAAAGTTTCATGCAGTTCGGAGTAGGTCAAGTCTCTCATTTTTTTTTTTTTGCTATTTGGACTGGAAATGTTCTTATAGAATGTGATGAGGTCTTCGTTCAACTGAAAGAGCAGAAAACTAAAAGTGCGCCACCTAAACAAAAAATCTGATTACGGCTTTGGGTGCACCTAACCCACCAGTGAGTCAAAAAAATTTAAACAAATATAAAAAAAAAAATCAAAATTTTTCAGAACTATGATTTATTTTGGCGTTTTTAAAATTTATAATGAAATGTTGGCATTTTCAGGGCTGCTTTTAGATTTAGTTTAACATCTTTGTTTGTGCAAACGTCCACTACGTGTGGTACTACCCTACCAGCTGTGCATTGTATTGTGTCCTATACATTATCAATAAATAATAGTAGTTCTACCTCCGCCATGGCAGGACGGTCAGTAATTCGATCGTGTTTTATTATTTCTAACCATCCGTAATACACAACGTAGGGAAGTTCTGCCCGTGCGCGATCAATCTTCTTTGGCGTTTCGATGGCTTTGTGTTTTGACGTTTATAGCCCTTTTTGGCATTTAGCCAATTTAACTTTTATGTAATTTTTTTGGTTATTTTTGAATTTTTAAGCCGTTTAAAAACCATTATGATTTAGGGTTTCCGGAAATCCTACAGTTTCCTTGGCGTTTTAAGATCAGTTTTGAGTTTTAAGATTTAACAACATCTGAGTTAATATTGGTGGGTCGCGTTCGTCAAAAGTTTGAGAAACGCTGGTTTGGTCACTAAAGCATTTTGATTGAAAAAAGAAGGCTGTCGCTACGGGAGATGAAATGATTTATATCGTTCGTTTCTGTCGGCAGTCCGTACTTTTCCTTACCAATCAGGCTAAAGCCAGAGGCTTCTTTGAGGTACACAGAAGTCTTCATTATTATCACTTTTTATGACGACGTTATACTCTATGATATTTAGGAAATTAATAAAGACACATTAATTTAATGTGAGTTTAACATAAAAAATATTCATATTTTTTTCATATAACTATGATATTGAATAGCTAGTGGTGGTGGAAATTAAATCACGTTCACAAATTAACTCTCTTGACCGTTGAAGCCCAACAATTGTATGGAAAAATTACCCCGATAGAACATTTTGAAAATGGCCTCAAACGAAAGAGATTTTGATTGGTGGGTGTTTCAGTGATGCTGATTTTTTTTTTATAATAATATTATCCCACCGTGTCTGTATTTTCTAAAAAAAACATAGCCAAAAACAAAATAATAAAACTTGTAACTCAGGGCTGAAAAGCGCCTCTGAGCGATTGCAAAGCAACTTTGTACATGCATCGCTCAACACTCGACAAAGAGTGTGTGGTTCTCTTATTTACTTCGTACATTTTTCCCAACTTATCTTTGAGAAATTGCGGTGCTAGGAGCGAATTAAGTAGGGTAGAGAACTACTTCGGCCTAAACGCCCATTTTGGGCCTATCGAGCAGAAATCTTCAAATAAATCCATGATTTCAGAGTTAACAAGTCAATTATGCTTTTAGTACGATACTTTAGTTAATAAGCTACGGAACGAAGTCAATGAGAACGCGTGATATAAAGGTTTGCACCCATTATTCTCAAAAATAAAAGAAGCGCTACGACCGAATCATTTTTATCTTCATCCGATAGGCCGAAGTGAATTCATAGGCGTTTCAATGGCGTTTCAATGTGTTAGGCCGAGTTTAGAATCCGTAGGCCAAGTTTGGCGTCAAGAAGCAGTGTTAGACTTTTGACAATATCTCAACGATTGGTTTATCTTTATCAAATCTTTTGGTACGTACAGAAAGGTAAATAAATTTGGAAGCCATTAGTAATAATACCATTCCGTTTGGTGCTAACCTGCTCTAGATTAAGAAAGACTAAGTGCGGGTTGTGCTTAATAGGCCGGAAATTAGGTAGTTAACCCTACAGCAGGCATCGTCTTCTTTGAGTTCTTTGCCGGTTTTGCTTACCACGGTAGCATACATAGCAGATGAAGAAGTGCGCAACAAAGAAGAATGTCTTTTTGCTGGATTTTCCATTTACAACCCTACACTTTGAGCACTCTTTGCGTCGGATTCGTCGGAGCGAAGGCTACACTTTGCGTTTTCGTTATTTCTGGGTGTGTGTCTTTGTTCTCTTTTCCGCTTCTTTCCACTTACGCAGGTTGAAAGGCTAGCAAACTTTGTGATTGCTTGATTCTCACTTTGTGGATTTCAGAAAATCAGTACATTGCGCGATTTGAGTGATCAGATGGCAGCCCTGTGCTGTAAGTCACCATATTTTTTGCTTTCGTTAAACTTGAAACAGTGGAGAACGTTGCATAATTCAATACTTCATAATGGAATATGCTATATGCTATTACATGCGGTAGCCTCGTCCTGGTCCGTAATGGCTTATAAAACATGTCGAAAGCGGTGGACTCGATTCTCGATTTGGTCGATATTTTTTTCAGATTGTAGTCTTTATCGCATTCTCCCAAAGGGAGTAGAGAAACCTACACGAACACCAAGGTGAGCGCAGACGTACAGTTTCAGTTAGGTCAAGAACAACAGGAAGATGGGAGGTAAGCTACTAATTTCACCGTTAATTTATGCTTGAGGCAAATTACCTGTAATTAGTACCAGGTTTTTCACTGTTTGGCAATTATACAGATATCAGGCAAAAGAAATCCCCTTAAATAATTTCCCTTTACTCAGGTGGCAAGGTTGCAAACGACGTAGTTCAATCTTATAGCTTACATCAATCATACATTGCTAATTGACGATGAAGTACAAAACATCCCTCGAATCCTACAAGGGCCTAACCAAAATAGCTCGCCGGATGGCTGGTTTTTGCGGAATGGACCTGCTGGAGGACAACTTCAAACCAAATTGGCGAACTGTGATGGTTTTCGTTGGTTCTTCAAGTTATATTTTCACTAGTATGTACACTGCGTGGTTTCATTATCCGGATGTCTTTTTGGTGCTCCAGGCACTTTCTCCAGCTGGAATAGCTTGGCAGGGTTTTTTAAAGTTGTCTACTGCAATTTTACATAGGAATTTTTTCCAAGACCGCTCAACATATTTAGAGGATTTCCATCATAGCTACGCAAACAGTAAGGAGGATAATGCCGTACTGATTGGGTTGATGGATAAGGTGCATCTAGCGGCGAAAGGGGTCATATCAGCGTATATAGTAGCCATTGCCGGATTCGGCCTTTATCCGGTTTATTTTTATGTCATGTACGGGGAGCGAACCTTCGCCATCAATGTGTTGTTACCTGGGATAGATGCGGAATCACAGTGGGGCTACTTGTTGACAGTGTCCTATCAGTTTTTCCTGCTTGCAATAGCGCTAACAGGAATCTCAGCATTCGATATATTCATTATGATTTTTGTTTCCAACCTAGCTGGGTTGGTAGATGTATACAAAAACAAGCTGAAGGAGTTGGATAGGCTGCTGGAGATGGAGAAACCTGACCAAGCCAAGATCAGAGATCACGTACAAGAACTTCTAATTGATCACTATGGAATCGTTAGGTGAGATTGTATGCTTCGAAATGTGAATTATAAGACCTGTTGGATCGAATGTGTTTGCAGTTATGAGACCGACCTGGATAAGCGATACATTTCCATCAACTTGATGCAAGTGGCATCATCGGTTGCGTGCTTGAGCATTTCTCTGTTTCTCTGTTACACGACTAACTACCTACCGGGCTATGCCTTCATTTTTGGAGCCATTTTTCAGCTGCTGACGTTTTGCTTGCTTGGAACCATCTTTAGTGTTAAAGTGATCCAATAATTGGAATATTTTAGTAAATGTAGTCACTCAAGTTGATTGTTTAATTTCAGAACGATGAAGTCATTATGGCGATCAACGGTACCAAATGGTACCTGTTGAAAAATACCCAACTTAAGATGGTGGGCTTCATGCTACACCGCAGCCAGAATGCACCAAATCTAACGGTCGGAGGATTGGCACCCCTAAACATTGAGACGTTTGTGGAGGTAATTTTTCACTGAACTCATATAAATATCTACCTCACTAATAAGTTACTTTCAATTGCAGATTATGAAGACTATCTATAAGTTTTTTGCAATGATGATCAACTTTGTTGATTAAGTTATGAAAACAGCGGCGCCGGTGGTGTAGCGGTTAGCGTGATTACCTCTCACCCCAGCAGGCCTGGGTTCAATCCCAGTCGGCGCCGCCGGGATGTTCTGAGGCATAACATCTCTGATCACGTATATGGGGAAGTATAGCCGTTGGTTCCCGGTCCATGAGTTGACGGGTCGATGGGTCCAGGTGTGGGAGCTGCCTCCCTGGCGTCGGTAGCATTGGTGCTCAGCACGGAAAAATAAGATCGATGGAAAACAAATCAAGGAAAAAAAAAATATATTTAAGAAAACGGATTGGTCAGGATCGGGATGATTGTTAGTCTCTCTGGGCCAGCGGCTCTCTTTTCGTTGACTGCGACCCACTTTTAAGCATTACATAAGCCTGTGACCCACAAATTCTGCATGGCTTAAAACTGCCTAAATATCTTAAGATCAACAAAACAGCCAAAAAATGGTAAAAATGGTCTGGCAACACGGAAGGAGCTATACAATCGCTAGAATGGCAATAAAATGATAAAATATCAATAAAAATAACAACTGGGTCATCATAAAACGCTGATCTTAGAATACCATAATAAGCTAAAGCACGCAAAATTAGTCATAAATAACTTGAAAATCAATAAACAATAAAGTCATGTACAAGAGTTCTGAAATATGATAAATTTATTACAATCGCCTAAATGGTTCCAAAACGCCAAGAAATTTCCTAAACAATGTCAAAGAATCCTAAACATACCAACCACCGAAAGTTGCCCAGACCAGAACAGTATTGAACATGACAAACTGATATTGAAAACCTCTAAAATTGTCTAACAAACGTAACAAGGCCTACAATCTTCAAAATGTTTTCAAACTGTCTAAAATAGCCTGGAACTCCGCTATCTGCCAACGAAAAAATGACGCTATTGGAAAAAATACCCTCACATCACAAAAAAAAAATAAATAAATAAATAAATAAAAAATGCAAAGCTGGTCTTGAAATCGCTAAAATAGCTTTACTATTAAATGATAAAAGTGCCTGAAAACACAAAAAAAAAGTTTGAAAATCATCAAAACAGTGTGCAAATTAATAGCATTGAAAAAGTTATATTATTGTTTTGAAAGAAATAATATTAACGGGAATTGATTGGGCATTGTTCAACCAACACCAAAAGCCCTCCATGAATGATTCCCTTTGTTTCACTATAAGAAAAATTATATGTTGTCAGAATAATTCCCAAAGAAAAATTGCAAAAATCTGAAGTCCTACAACCCACCGATGGGCAGTCCGCGACCCACCGGTGGATCGCGACCCATAGCTTGAGAAGCGCTGCTCTAGGCAGTATTGTTTCTTGCTATGCGCACTTTTAATAAACTTTTCTTTTAATTTTATGTATAAAACAACAGCCCAAACCCCTTCGCATTAATTCACTAATGAATCAGCCATCATCACAACTTCGTACTCCAACATCTCAACATATAACTCTTTAAATGCTTCCAAGCGCACTTGAAAAACATATGAAAAGGCGAGTGCTCGTCTTCCGAGTAGCATACTTTATAACTTCTTTTGCAGGCATATTTTGCCTAAAGATAAGGTTTTGCGGTTTCTACCCACGATTTGAAAAACAGAAAAAGTCGACCTGCTGGAAGCAAATGTGATGAGTGGTTGCATGCTGTCTGTGCGCAGGCGGCACGTCATCGTCGCTTTGTGCCGAAGAAGTGAAAGATAATGAAGCAGAAAGAATTTGAACTTTGTAGATAAATTTTACTTTCATGATGTTGTACATATAGGTACCTACATATGCATACAGCTGGGACACGCGTGTGTCTATGTTTGACGGTGGGTGGCAGCACTCTTTGAAAGTTATTAATTTAGAAACTTGTGCTTGCCTAGTTGTTCGGTTGCTGTCGGTTCAGGCTTCGTTTGGGATGCTTCTGTTTTTTCCCGGAGAATTTTTCCCCTTGGCGGAAAACTCGGTGGAAAAATTTGATCTTCATAAACCTCCGATGAAGGCTTCGTGAGGGTGTAACATTTTGAAATTTGATAATAAGAAATGTGTAGCGGTTGAACTTGGTTCGCGCACCGGTGCTTTTGGCATTTTCGTCATTGTTTACCTTTCTGGGTAATGAGCTGTTAATGAGCTGAGAGGTTGTGCAACAACCATGGGAAGTGTGTGCGTGATTAATTGAAATTATGACGAACAGTTAATGATGTCAAGAATCACCAATATAATTAAGAAATGTAGCTCAAGTAGAAGAGAATATAAAACCAATAGCAAGTTTTACTATTAAAAAGAGAATATCAGAACCAGAGCTGGTAAATATCACGGCCGTCATGTGACAATGAGAACGGCGCCGATGGTGTAGTGGTAAGCGTGATTACCTCTCACCCCAGCAGGCCTGGGTTCAATACCAGTCGGCGCCGCCGGGATGTTCTGAGGCATAACATCTCTGATCACGCCTTCCTTCGGATGGGAAGTAAAGCCGTTGGTCCCCGGTTCATGAGTTGATGGGTCGATAGGTAGGGTCCAGGTGTGGGAGCTGCCTTTCTGGCACGTCGGTAGCATTGGTGCTCAGCACGGAAAACAAGATCGACGGAAAAAAAAACCAAAGGAAAAAAAAAAATGTGACAATGAGAAAACAGGTCCTCTCACAATCCCGATCATTTGCTTTCTTGTCATTTTCCAATGATCAAGCACTCATGAAAAAAAAAATTCTGTGGTTTTGACATCAACATTTCTAACTGCTTTAGATGAATTTAAGCAACAAACCGTATGTAATTGTTACAGTGAATATATTCTTAATATTTCCTCGGTACAAGTAACTTTAATAGTAATAAATGAGGTAGGAATTACGATGATCGCAACACTGTCACGTTCTGTAATGACGAAAAATTCGATGAAATTTTGAAGAAAATCTCTATCATCGTTTTCAGATCCGATGATAGTGAAAGAAGTATCGCTGTAAATATCGCGTGAGATCTTTAATTTAAAATGACATTTGCCACCCCTGATCAGAACATCCTTATCTCTGTTATTGGTTTGCTCCAAATCAGAGCTAAAGTAAAAATAATAACTGAAAAGGTATGGGGCTATAACTGAAGAATAGTACCATAAGTTGTTGTAATATCAAACCAATAACAAAGTTCTTTGAGCTGCTGAACATCAAGCCAAAAGCAATATGAACTATTATAGAAAAATTAAGATTAAGTATGGCTTCAATAACTCTCTAATCCTAGCCGACTGCATGGCTGTCGTAAGTGTTGACCGCTCACCTATATCAACTTATTGAATGTGAAAGGAAAATGGGCTATGAGTTTTCTCTTTGGTCAAGCTTTATACCGTTCAGTGATTAAAATAAAAGAAATACTCTAAAGCAAGAGCTACCTCAGTACCAAAAGGTGAGGTTAAATTCGATCCGGGAAAATATTTTTGATGACTCCTGCGACAATGATTTGGACAAAGTAAGATCTATGACTAAAATATTTCAAAATATGAAAGTTCCAGGTGATGATGGAATTTTCTAAATCCTGATTAAAAAACTCCCAGAGAGTACCTTGTCTTTCATGGTAAAATTATTTAACAGATGTTTGCATTTGGCATACTTTCCTGATAAATGGAAAAATGCAAAAGTTGTTCCATTTTGGAAGCCGAATTAAAATCCAGCTAAAGCTTCTAGCTACCGTCCAATAAGTTTGCTTTCTTCAATTAGTAAACTTTTTTAAAAGATAATTTTAAATAGAATGATGCTTCACATCAATACAACAAGCCGCCCTGAAAAAAAAACAAAGTTGCAAATACCGAAGAAAGAAATACGGATCGGAACAATCGGCACAGACCTACGCGACGAAATAAGGACAACGATTGGAAACTCGGAACATGGAACTGCAAATCGCTCGGCTTCCCGGGTTGCGATAGGTTAATGTATGACGAACTTCAACCACGCAACTTCGAAGTCGTAGCACTGCAGGAACTTTGCTGGACGGGACAAAAGGTATGGAAAAGCGGGCATCGAGCGGCTACTTTCTACCAGAGCTGTGGCACCACCAACGAGCTGGGAACCGGCTTTGTAGTGCTGGGTAAGATGCGCCAACGCGTGATTGTTTGGCAGCTGATCAACGCGAGGATGTGCAAGTTGAGGAATAAGGGCCGTTTCTTCAACTACAGTATCATCAACGTGCACTGCCCACACGAAGGGAGACCCGACGACGAGAAAGAAGCGTTCTATGCGCAGCTGGAGCAGGTGTACGACGGCTGTTCGCAACGGGACGTCAAAATCGTCATTGGCGACATGAACGCTCAGGTAGGACGGGAGGCAATGTATGGACCGGCAATCGGGCTAAACAGCCTGCATGCCGTATCGAACGACAACGGCCAACGATGCGTGAACTTTGCAGCCCCCCGGGGTATGGTAGTTCGAAGTACCTTTTTCCCCCGCAAGGATATCCACAAAGCCACCTGGAGATCACCTGAACAACACACAGAAAACCAAATCGATCACGTTCTAATCGACGGGAAATTCTTCTCCGACATTATCAACGCCCGCAGTGCGAACATAGATTCGGACCACTACCTAGTTGCAGTATGCATGCGCTCAAAACTCTCGACGGTGCATAACACACGTCGAAGTCGAACGCCGCGACCCAACATTGAGCAACTACGGGACGCCGGAGTTGCCCAGGACTACGCGCAGCAGCTGGAAGTTGCACTACCCACGGAAGAGCAGCTTGGCGCAGCTTCTGTTGAAGATGGCTGGAGGGACATCCGTTCAGCCATAGGTAATACTGCTGCAGCGGCACTAGGTGCTGCAATCCCGGACCGAAGAAATGACTGGTTTGACGGCGAATGCAAACTGTTAGTAGAGGAGAAGAATGCAGCACGGGCGAGAATGCTGCAACACCACACGAGATTGAATGTGGAGCGATACAGACAAGCGCGGAACAGACAAAACTCGGTTTTCCAAAGAAAGAAGCGTCAGCAGGAAGACCGAGATCGCGAGGCGATGGAAAATCTGTACCGCGTAAACGACACACGGAAGTTCTACGAGAAGCTAAATAGTTCGCGCAAAGGATACGTGCCGCAAGCCGATATGTGCAAGGACTTGGACGGTAACCTTCTCACGAACGAGTGTGAGGCGATATAGAGGTGGAAGCAGTACTATGACGAGCACCTCAACGGTGAAGCAGCAGAAAACGAAGGTGGCACGGCAACATGCCTTGAAGCACGGGCAGAAGACGACAGGCTACGGGCCCCCGATCTTCAAGAAGTTGAGGAGGAGATCGGTCGGCTGAAGAACAACAAAGCATCTGGTGTAGATCAACTACCAAGTGAGCTATTAAAATACGGTGGTAAAGCACTGGCTAGAGCGCTGCACTGGGTAATTGCCAAGATTTGAGAGGAGGAGGAGATATTACCGGAGGAATGGATGGAAGGTGTCGTATGCCCAATCTACAAGAAGGACTAGATTGCTGCAACTACCGCGCGATCACACTGCTGAGCGCCGCCTACAAGGTACTCTCCCAAATTCTATGCCGCCGTTTGTCACCGTATGCAAGAGAGTTCGTGGGGTAATTCCAGGCGGGATTCATGGGTGTCCGCGCTACCACGGACCAAATTTTCGCGATTCGGCAGGTTCTGCAGAAATGCCGCTAATACAACGTGCCCACACATCATTTGTTCATCGATTTCAAATCCGCACACGACACAATCGATCGAGATCAGCTATGGCAGATTATGCACGAGTACGGACTTCCGGATAAACTGACGCGATTGGTCAAGGCGACGATGGATCGAGTGATGTGCGTTGTTCGAGTATCGGGGACACTCTCGAGTCCCTTTGAATCTCAAAGGGGGTTACGGCAGGGTGATGGACTCTCGTGTCTGCTGTTCAACATCGCGTTAGAAGGTGTGATCAGAAGAGCTGGGATAGACACGAGTGGCACGATATTCAGGAAGTCCATCCAGCTCCTTGGCTTCGCCGATGACATTGACATTATGGCAAGGAACTTTGAGATGATGGCGGAAACGTACATCAGACTGAAGGCTGAAGCTAGGCGGATTGGACTTGCCATCAACGCATCAAAGACAAAATACATGAAAGGAAGAGGTTCTAGGCAAGACAATGTTAGCCTCCCATCTCGAGTTCAGATTGACGGTGACGAAATCGAGGTGGTCGATGAGTTCGTGTATTTGGGCTCACTGGTGACCGCCGAAAATGATACAAGCAGAGAAATTCAAAGACGCATTATGGCAAGGAATCGTGCCTACTTTGGACTCCGGAGGACGCTCCGGTCGAATAAAATACGCCGCCGCACGAAGTTGACTGTCTACAAGACGCTGATTAGACCGGTGGTCCTTTACGGCCACGAGACCTGGACTATGCTCGTGGAGGACCAACGCGCCCTTGGTGTTTTCGAACGGAAGGTGTTGCGCACCATCTACGGTGGAGTGCAGATGGATGACGGAACGTGGAGGAGGCGAATGAACCACGAATTGCACCAGCTGCTGGGAGAACCATCCATCGTCCACATTGCAAAAATTGGGCGACTACGGTGGGCTGGGCACGTCGTGAGAATGCCGCACGGCGACCCAGTGAAAATGGTTCTAGAAAGTGACCCAACAGGAACAAGAACAAGAGGCGCGCAGCGGGCAAGGTGGATCGACCAAGTAGAAGGTGACCTGCGGACCCTTCGTAGACTACGAGGCTGGTGAACTGTGGCCATGGATCGAGTAGAGTGGAGACGACTTCTTCGGACAGCAGAGGACAACAAGGCCTTAGCCTGATTGGTAAGGTAAGTTCACATCAATACAAACTCAATTTTTGCAGATGAGCAGTTTGGATTTCGCCATGGGCATTCAACTACTCATCAACTCTTAAGAGTTACCAATTTAATTCGTTCAAACAAATCTGAAGGCTGCTCAACTCGAGTTGCTCTTTTAGACATAGAAAAAGCATTCGACAGTATTTGGCAAGAAGGTTTGATTGCCAAATTGAAAAAGTCTAATTTTCCACTCTTTATTATGAAATTAGTTCAAAATTATTTAACTGACAGAATTTTAAATCTGAACCTGTTAGAGCTGGAGTTCCTAAGGGTAGCATTCCCTGGGCCTATATTGTAAAACATTTTCATCTCCCTGCTTTGCCTCAGGAGTGCCATAAACCTTTGTTCTCTTATGACACAGACATTTCCGCTAAAGGAAGAAGTCTTTGTGTTATTTGCAGCAGACTGTAGACAAGTTTTGATATTTTATTTTCTTATTTACAAAAATGGAAGAGGAGAACCTAACGCTTCCAAAACTCAATTTTTAATATTATAATTTTATATATAAATCAAATGTAACAAAAATATAAAATGTTTGTATACTCTTGTTTTGGTACCAAACCTAAATTTTTGTAGCTGCCTCTTTTTAGCTCAAACTGTTATATTATGATTTTATTAGCAAATTACATTCGATGATCTAATTCTGCTCCTGTGCGCTACACAACCGTTTCTTTGTTCTATCACTTCCTTCTAATTACCACGAAACAGGAAATCCAAACTTTGCCTGACGAATAAACTTCTAATATTTAAACAAGTTTTTAGACTGGCCATGCTTTATGCTGTGCCAATATGGTCTAGTTGTTGTACCATCAGGAAAAAAGCACTTCAAAGGATTCAGAACAAAGTTCTGAAGATGATTTTGAAGTTGCCTCAGTACTACCGAGGTACATAGAATTTCGAATGTTGAGACTTTAGGAATGTCCAACAAAATAATTATTAATTTCAGGTAAAAATCGTTGTAATCCTCAATTGCAACAATTAATTCCCTTTGCAAAAACTCTTCGATATATATCCTAACAATTGGCAGCGCCGGTGGTGTAGTGGTAAGCGTGATTACCTCTCACCCCAGCTCGCCTGGGTTCAATCCCAGTCGGCGCCGCCGGGATGTTCTGAGGCATAACATCTCTGATCACGCCTTCCTTCGGAAGGGAAGTAAAGCCGTTGGTTCCCGGTTCATGAGTTGATGGGTCGAAAGGCAGAGTCCAGGCGTGGAAGCTGCCTCCCTGGCGTCGGTAACATTGGTGCTCAGCTCGGAAAACAAGATCGACGGAAAACAAATCAAGGAAAAAGAAGCAGGATGGCCTGTTAAGCTAACGGCCAGTTCAAAACGTAGTCAGAAATTATACCACGCTTACCACTACACCACCGGTATCGCTAAAAGTTACTATTCCTTTCCTTGGGTCAAGCCTACTTTCAAGCGATATGATTAAATTCAATCTTCTGAAAAATCTCCCAGATATCGCTAAAAGACGCTTGCTAGACTTATTCAATTCCTTACTAGAAAACAACATTATACCGCCTGAATGGAGACAGGTCAAAGTAATAGCCATTCAAAAACCTGGCAAACCAGCGTCTGACCATAACTCATACCGTCCGATTGCTATGCTTTCGTGCATTAGGAAATTGTTGGAGAAAATGATCCTTCGGAGACTCGATCAGTGGGTCGAAACAAATAACTTGCTATCAAATACACAGTTTGGGTTCCGCAAGAGCAAAGGAACAAACGATTGTCTAGCGCTGCTTTCCACAGATATTCAACTGGTCTTTGCGCACAAGGAGCAATTGGCTTCAGTATTCTTGGACATTAAGTAGGCTTTTGATTCAGTTTCCATTGAAATTCTGTCAGACAATCTGCACAGATGTGGACTTTCTGGAATTTTAAATAATTTCTTGTACAATTTGGTGTCAGAAAAGCAAATGAACTTTTGCCTTGGACAACTGACAACTTCCAGAATTAGCTACATGGGCCTGCCCCAAGGTTCATGTCTCAGCCCTCTTCTTTATAAATTTTATGTCAAAGATATCGACAACTGTTTGGCAGAACAATGCACGCTAAGACAACTTGCAGATGACGGTGTGGTTTCCGTAAGAGGTCCACATGCCGTGGACTTGCAAGGACCATTGCAAAGTTCCTTAGATAACTTGTCTTCTTGGGCTAGGAATCTAGGGATCGAATTCTCGCCGCAGAAAACTGAACTGGTAGTGTTAACTCGAAAGTGGTACCCAGCCCAAATGCAGCTTAATCTTTTGGGCAGAAACATTACTCAATCATTGTCTTTCAAGTACCTTGGGGTCTGGTTTGATTCAAAGTGCACTTGGAATACCCATATTACGTATTTGAAGAAAAAATGTCAGCAGAGGATCAACTTTCTCCGTTCAATTTGTGGCACATGGTGGGGTGCTCATCCAGGAGACCTCATAACGCTTTATAAAACAACTATTCTCTCTGTTCTAGAGTACGGCTCTTTCTGCTTTCTCTCGGCTAGAAAAAGTCACCTAATAAAATTGGAACGAATTCAATATCGTTGTTTGCGTATTGCTCTAGGCTGTATGCACTCAACGCATAACATGAGTCTCGAGGTTCTGGCAGGAGTAACACCCCTCCAGAACCGTTTCTGGGAGCTCTCTCTCAGAATACTAATCACATGCGGAGTGACAAACACACTTATAATTGCAAATTTTGAAGAAATTTTTGGGCTGAACACACAATCTCGATTTATGAGAATCTACCACCACTACATATCCTCGGATATGTGTCTTCCTTGTTATACTCCAGACCGTGCTCACTTCACCAATCGCATTTCCTCAATTGAATATGATCTGTCCATGAAACAAGTGATTCATGGGATTCCAGGTCAACTTCGAACTATTATTATCCCACGTATTTTTACTGAACAGTACCAACACGTCAATTGCGTGAACAGATATTTTACAGACGGGTCTCGTCTCAGTGGATCCACTGGCTTCGGTGTCTTCAATGAAAACTCTAGCGCCTTCCGCAAACTTCAGGAACCTTGTTCCGTTTATGTTGCTGAGCTGGCAGCAATCAACTTCGCATTGGGGATGATTTCCAATATGCCCGCAGACCATTACTTCATCTTCTCGGATAGTCTCAGTTCTATTGAGGCTATTCGGTCGATGAAACCAAGTAGGCACTCATCTTATTTCCTTTCAAATGTAAGGGAGCAGATGAGTGTGCTGGTCGAAAGATCATATATGATTACCTTTGTATGGGTCCCCTCACATTGCTCAATCCCAGGCAATGAGAAGGTGGACTCTCTCGCAGGAAGGCGAATTTTATGACAGGCAAATTTCACACGATTAATTTTACCATTTAGTGCGTCAGAGTACCCTTTCGAGTTGGCAAACCGATTGGGACAATGGAAATCTTAGACGGTGGTTACATTCAATTATTCCTAATGTTTCTTCGAGAGCGTGGTTTAAAGGCTTGGGCTTAAGTCGTGGCTTCATTCGCGTGATGAGTAGACTTATGTCCAACCACTACTCGCTAGATGCGCATCTCAATAGAATAAACCTCGTGGACAGCAACATATGTCGGTGTTGAAATGGTTACGATGACATCGATCACGCAGTTTGGCAATGACGCCGCCAGAGAGCGACTTTTGAATACCCTCGAGGCCCAAGGAAGACAACCCAATATTCCTATCAGAGACGTGTTGGGTACCCGCGATATCTGCTATATGCACTCGATTTATGTGTTTCTGCAAATGTGTAGTATAAGAATTTAATTCGTTTGTCTTTTGTATCCCTTTATTAGTTTTCGTTTGTCTTGTCCCCCGTCTCGATGAGTCTCATCGTCGCCCACTGGTCACCATAGCCGGTCGAACTCCAGACGAATCTAGAACCACACTACCGTTCATACTTGCGACATCACTCTGATAAGACAACGAAACCCTACCCCAAGCTCCTACCCTTTTCCTATCCTTCGACAATGTACCCCTCTAACCTCGAGTAAGCCGCGAGCATTCGGCCCAACTCCTACTAGACATAGAATTAAGTGAATTTTGTTACAAACAAAGAACAATGAATTATCGGCTCCGTAAAGCTAACGCGATTGAGCCTTGCAAATAAACGAACTAGATAAAAAAAAGCCTACTTTCAAGGCAAAAAAAAAACGGAATTTTCGAATTTTTTTCTCGGAATGTAAGCGACAAATTTCAAATTGGTTTCCACAAATTTATTGTCCTTACACTCGTCTTCGAAAATTATTGTATTATATGTTTGCTGGTGGCAATTGTTCCCCAAGACGCCACTCACAGGAGGAGGTTATTTTAAATAGACGTTCCGCGGTGGCCACGCTGGCACGAGCAGAAATTACCTTACTTAAATTAAAAATTTCATAGGGTAGTCTGCCATGCCCCTACGGTTTAGAGTAGTGAGATATTTTAACACCTCAAAAACCATTGCGCATCGAAGCTTGACTCTGATAAAGAAAAACTCCGTCAAGATAATTGAGGAAAAATTTCATAGGGGTTGCATCAACAATTAGTCAGTTCAGGCGGCAGTCGGTGGATTAAAAAAAATATTTTTACGAAATGGTGGCCTTTCATATTATTTAATACTAGCTACTAAAGATTAACTATTAAATGTTCAGTGTCGAATGGTTATTGTTTAAGTTTTTATTTCAAAAGTTAAGCTTGAAATGTTTCATATTAAATGTAATTTTTAAATATTTTTGATGTAAATGTTGTACTAGTAATTAAAGTACATGTATAAAAATTTAATTTATATTTACAATTTGCAGTAATCGACAAAGTGGTTTTGAATAATATCAAAGAAAGGGAGCTCATCAAAGTGAGAAAAAAAATGTACGACGTACGTTAGAGTGCCACCTAGCGGTGGAAAGTACGCTTCCCAGACGACCAGATTGCACGTATATTATGGTATACAAACAAATCGTATTGAATGCAAAAATGGGCTTATACCTACAAAAGTGGAAGCCATATACGTGCAAATTTTAATTTCTTCTTAAACGAGTTTGTTTGACATCATATACGATTTAATGTGTAATAACAAATTCAATTTGAAAAGTCTCACGATGTAATCCGATATAATTTATGGTACAGTACCATGGAAAAATTATTCATCGTATATAAGTCGGAAATTTGGCTTCTATACGATTTAACTTACACATAATGCGATGTATGTCATACTTATATGCGATGTTAACTTATACTTTAGTTATTTACGATACGTTCTGTACATTTTTATACAATTTCTAGTTGTCTGGGTTTTCACACGGATTATATTGGTAGTATTATACCCGTTTCAATGGAATAAAAAATTAAATATTTTTCTACCAATACAATTCATTCGAATAGTATACGGTACAGTAGAAAACCGATAATTCCGACACGGGTCAATTGATTTTACTCCCGATCTGTATGTTAAACATAACGTCGAACAAAATTCGCTGTATTCACACAACGTTGTATTTTTACAATCTGTCTAATTGAAACATGCTTATGGCAGTAACCATCAACCGGTATTGCCGTTCCAATTGGAAGCTGGACATAAGACTCTCGAAAAATGTTTTATTTATGTATTGTTTTATACGTTAAACCTAACGTAAAGTGCGCTGTATAGCACATCATTGGGTGATTAGAAACAAGAAGAAAATAGTTTTGTACCTATGTATGTCCGTCTTTAAGGGAGGAGGGAGGGGGGCGGGCGGTGGTCGGGAAACTGTGATAATCCATACAACATTTTATGGGTTAACAATTTCTCATTTCCGTGTGAAATTTTTAATGGATCTTACCGAGGGGAAGTCAGCTTTCATTAGAGTACCGCTCATACACAGATTTACTCATAGTTACTCTAGATTACTCTGATCCTGCAGCTGACAGTCCATCGACAAAATGAAAGCACAATGAAAATAAAAATCTAGCTGCACAAAGAAAACGATCCTATTTCTAGTCTCAGTTCTAAACATTTTTATCATTATCTGTTGTAAATAACAAAAATACTTTTCAAGATAGATTAGAGGCAAAGGGCTTTAGAACATTACATTTTTCTTTAAGCCATTTGGTTTTAATAGCATGAAGCATGTTTGCAAAACTGTTGGAACTCAATTAAAATATCGAATGAATCATGAAATTAATAGATATACTCAGACAGGACTTCTTGAATCGTTAATCTAGATTTGTCCAGTTTATACCTAAATACAAAAAAGGGACAGCCCTATGGGGCTGTACGCAATGGTGATGTAAGACTACGTATGAATAGGAATTTGAGCGGGGTTCTCTATGTTTATACTCTTTAGTATGACGTGCTTGGCATAGATGGCCCACAGCGACTCACAAAGAGCTACTGATTCCAATCAATAGCGGTGCGGCTTCTTTCTCCTTCTATGGATGCTCATGAGGGCTGCAGCTCGCTGCTTTCAGGCAGCCTTTCGTTGTGTACTGGAGAACTCACCACGCGGTGATTGAATAAACATCATTTGGTGAGACCTGATGGAGTTTAACTTTGAAATTTGTGTAATGGAAATCGCTTTTCGCAGGCAATCGGTGATAATTTTAATTAATCATTTTGTCAAGCTTCTACATTCTTGTCCCATTAGATGTCACTGCTGTTGTTTGCGGTGACACCTATCGAAAACTACTCATAATCTGTTTAACGTTAATTGTTCACAGAGGACAGTGCAGTGAAAACATGTCTGGTACCTCTATATATGCATTTAGATTAATATTCGAAGTTCCTCCTTTTTTACACATTCTGCATACAAAATAGCTCACCACTCACATAATTTCCCGCCGATTTTTATGTATGGGACGGGACAGAAAGTATCTTTTGTGTAGAATTTGTGAAAAAGGAAGGACTTCAAATGTTAAACTAAATGCATATATAGAGGTACTAGACATGTTTCGTAGTGACAGGTACTTTATTTTGTAATCTGTGAAAGGGAAATCACAAATCGAGTGTCATCAAAATACATGGCGTGTTGAGAGATTGAGCTCGTGAGCAGGGTTGCTTCCACTCACTGGCTATAAAAAACTGTTTTTCCGAGTTCTGAAATCATTAGATGTTGTAATGATAATTAATAATTGTAAGTTACAAGAAGAGGGTAAAAAGTATGTGTTTGACACATAGAATTTGTCAATATTGCTTTTAGAGCACCACTATAAGCGATTTTACGATTCGTGAGCGCTCACTCTGAGTGAACACTCACGAATCATAAAATCGCTGATGGCGACGCTCTGAAAGCAAAATTGACAGGTTTTATGAGTCAAACCCATATTTTACAACCTCTTCTTCTAACTTGCAAGTACTAATTATCATTACATCGTCTAATGATTTCATAATTCCGAAAAATATTTTTTTTATAGCAAGTGAGTGGAAGTAACCCTGCTCGTGAGAGAGAATTTTCTCTCTCAAATTTGATTTTTTTTGGCTCTCTGGGGACTGGTAGTAAAGCAGCTAAAACTGTATGGGGAAAAATCATTTTTTTTTAAATTTTTTAGCTTGTTTTACAATAATTTTCGGGTAAAAACTAAACGACAAAGTCCCTGCCCAACAAACATTGAATGCTGAATAAGAGCTTATTCAGGCAAAAATATGCTTCTTCAGCTAAAAAATAGCTTATTCGACTATTAATCAACTCAAATTGTTTGTTGGGTGACTAATTTATTTATGTTGTCGTTCACTTTTCGGACCTGAATATGCACCGAAAGCGAATTATTCCCACTTCTCTCAAATTCTATATGGAGATCTTTATGTGTAAAATGGCCGGTAGATATGATATTATCATAGCAACAGTTTTCTAAAGTGACATTTTGAAAAATAATAAAGCCTTAATTTTAAAAGATTCGTAGAAAAAAATCCTATCGATTAGCGTATTATGCCATCATCTGGATCAAAATCAGACCACCCTCATGCCGCGACCGACTTTGCTTTTTGAAATTGATTCAGCGTTTGCATGAAGCAATTGTTCCTTTCTTTGAAAATATACTCAATCTAAATCCGAGTGAAAGTGAAATTTGAGCAAAATTTATATTTTTGGAAAGTAAATGGATCGTTTCGTTTCCCATACATTTTCCCATACACAATTTAAATTATCCCGTAAATCGAAATTATAATCAAATTCGTTCAAATTTACGCATTCAAAGAGCATTGGGGAACATACCACGTGAACAGTGGGGGCAGGGGATAAGCAAATGTCCACGGCCTGCAATAAAAAATGTATGGTCGAGTGTCCACGCAGGGGGAAGGGGGTGGGTCTAAAATCTCTCAAAAACTGTTCACGTGGAACGTGGACAGCCCCTTTACTGGATACATCAAAATTGGTGTCGATTGCGTTTCTTCCGCAATTGAAAAGCAACATCTCTTTATTAAAAAAATTCTAAAGCCTATAGCTCCATACCGCCATTGCAAAGTTAGTTTCAACTAAAAACGTCAGAAGCGGCATCTGTCAAACAGCTGTGAATGAAATAAACGACGGCCTGCTGCCGGCAAGATTTACACAACTTCCCTTTGGTTATGCTGATATGTGGTATTGCCCAGCTGACGATAAACTGGAATCGAAAAAGTTCCCCTAGAAATTGAAACACATTTAAATCTGGCCACATATCAAAACAGCAATAAAAGATCAACCTGAAGGGAGCCGAAGAATGAAAGAATTGGAGAAGCAAGAGCTACAGAGAACAGTTTGTGAAAAGCCATAGTCAGCTTAGGCGTGTCGAAAGCGCACTTGTCAGTTTCATTGAGAGTGATAGAGAGGAGAGAGATAGAGAACACTCTTTTCCATCTTATCATCACCACCACATTTCACCAGTCACCTTCAAAAAATCTAGCAAGAACGGATAGGGTTAAGTTCTAATTTCCGTCATCCTACGCACAGCCCGTACTTTACCTCTATTCGAACGGGTTTGATAAAGAGATTGTTTTGATATTGTTTAAAATCTAACACTGCCTCTTGATTCCAATTCCATCGTCCGAGTTTAAATTCCATCCAAACGCATTGAAACGTCATTGGATTCACTTCGACATACAGATGAAGGCAGAAAAAAAAATGGATTAGATATAAAGGAAATAAGCGCTTATGCCGAAGTAGTGCTCTACCCTATGCGATTCGTACTGACGTGGTAAATTCCGACAGGGAAGAAATCGAGGATATTCTTTCGACACTATCAACAAACCAGTGTGGGTGTTGCAGGGGCTGAAAAGGTGTAGCTGAGGGTTGCCCCCTCCTCTTCCAGACATTTCCCGTTAGTGTGAAGTTTTCATGTTACCTCTTTTTCCGAGATCGCTCGTTTTTTTTCCTTGGGTGTCCTACTTTCATCAACCGCATAACATGTGAGCTGGCGAGCTTGTCTAATATAAACTTCATTTGGTGAAAAATCGCTAGACAAGGCGAAAAAGACAATGCGAAACTGAAATAATGGAAAATGAAGGGTAGAACAATGGGAAAAAAGGGAAGTGGGTGAAATATTTTCGAAAAGAATTTTCACATGTTCGAATTCCTTACTTGAATGAACTTTCATTCAGAAACGCACAGCTCACGACTGGAGGGTGAAGGTTTCCCCGCTCGATTGGTCGTGGCTGCTGCTAGATAGATGTAATCAGAAATTTTGCTTGCTCGATTCATTGAATAGATAGCTGAAGAATTGTAGTTTGGTAAAAGTTTCGATTGAAACATGCTCACAAGGTTGGGAAATAACCGATAGTACACTCATCATGAGTTTGGATCTGATGCGAGGAATTATTGTGTGCACAGACAAGGAAAGCTGCATTTCTGCTCCAGCTCATGAAAAATGACGATGGGTTTGGAAAACTACGTAAAACGAAATGTTTTCCGATCATGGAAGCAATTTTCTTCTCCGAAGGCATGTGCACGGAAGTGTGGATAAGCAGGATTGATTACGAGCGAGGATTGAGTTTCGGTGTGATAAAGATGAGCTTTCCCATCATTACCTATCTTTATGGGATGCCATGTGTACCGATGTGATTCCACAGAAATCATCATTTACGCTGATGTTTCTCAACTCGTGCATCAACACGAATTGCTCGAGGGCGGACGAGGGTGGTGTGATTTGCCTGATGGAGTTTTGTGCGATATCAGAGTCGGTGTTGATGTGTGTGCTTGTGCTACAGCTTCGTTGAAAGCCGTGCAGTGCAGTAGCATCAACTAATTTCAAACGATAACTAATAACTAACATGATGAGGCAAGTACTTCCCAAATAACTCGTAAGCCCGCTAAATCGCCTTTGTGCGAAATAAGCAAACATACTATATTAACAATATAGTTAACTCTTCGATTATCTATACATCTCGCAGGGGACAGAAACTTTCTGTTCAAAACACATTCTAACGTAAGAAAAGGCAACCAAAGTTTCATGGAAGTTTTATTCAGGTTTCAAAACATTCTTCAAGTCTAAATCATGGTTTTCAAGACAATGATAATACTTGGATTGTTACTTGGGAATTAATATGTATTTGATAGTCGATGAGTGAGTGATTTGATTCAGTCCACATCGTGCTCTCTTGCCGTGCGGATCTATTTGTGTTTTTGCTGATGGAAGTGTAATTGCATTGGCGTAGCTATACAATTTATCTGGAGGGGGCCTAGCTTTATTTATTTATTTATTTGTCTGCATCAACAGGCTGTGTATAGCCCCAATGATGATTTAAGTAACTTATAGCCCCAATGATGATTTAAGTAACTTATATAGGTAGATCAAACGGTTAACTGTGCCAGAAAAGAACGATGAGAAGTATCTTCGTAGCAGCTGTCGAGGCTTATGGAAATCGAAGATGCCTGAGACTCGATTGAACACTCGTTGCAGCCCACCTATTGCACCGTTCATGCCATAGTTTGTGCGCTGAAGTGGCAATCTCAGCATAACGGTGTTACGTAGCGCACGGGGTTGGACGTTAATGTTGACTTGCCCCAAGATTGCACTGCAATCAATTCTACCTTGTAAAGTGTCCGCAATGAACAGGGCCCTAGAGGTGTCTCTTCTAGTTCGGAGAGGCTCCAGATCAATCAGCTGGCAACGACTTTCATAGCTGGGTAGATGAAATGGGTATCTTCAAGGCAGCTTCCGCAGAGCGAATCGAAGAAAACGGCGTTGAACGGACTCAACTCTCTCAGCACCATTGTTGTAGTTTGGACTCCAGACCACAGAACAATATTCCAGAATGGATCGCACCAAGGAACAGTACAGTGACTTCAAACAGTAGATATCGGAGAAATTCTTTGCTATCCTGAAGATAAATCCCAATGTCCTAGACGCCTTGTCGACAACGTACGAGATGTGCTGCTTGTACGTAAGTTGAGAATCCAAAATAACTCCCAGATTTTTCACATGGTTCACACGGTCGATTACAATGCCGATAAGTTTGTATTCAAATGTGATTGGTTCTTTCTTCCGAGTAAAAGTGATCACTGAACACTTAGTGGGGTTAACCACCATTCGGTTCAAATTACACCAGCTGGCAAAGGCTTCGAACTGACGTTGAAGGAAGTGACAGTCATCAATCGAGTGGATTCGTAGGTAGATTTTAAGATCGTCTGCATACGATAGTCGTGGGCCTTCGATGACCAAGTTCACGTCATTGAAGTAGAGTAAGAAAATCAAAGGTCCCAGGTGACTTCCTTGAGGTATTCCTGACGTAGCTAGATAGATATTGGACCGGTTGTCACCAATGGCAACCGTCAGTTGCCCATCAGTGAGATATGAACGAAACCATCGCAAGAGGTTGCCGCTGACCCCAAGTCTATGCAACTTGGCAATCGCGATGGCATGGTTTAGCTTATCGAAGGCAGCTGACAAGTCGGTGTATATGACGTCTGTTTGAGTCCTCTCTGCCATGCTTTCCGTAAGATACGATGTCAAACACAGCAGATTTGAGGAAGTAGAACGACCGGAAGTGAAGCCGTGTTGATCACCACTTAGATACTGCTTACAATGAGAGAGTAGAGGCTCCATGATGACTAACTTCGAAACTGCACTCAACGACGTAATTCCACGATAATTGTCCACATCCCGTTTGCTGCCCTTTTTGTGGATAGGAAACATATGTGCGAATTTCCAACAAGATGGAAATGTACCACTCGAGATGGACAATCGAAATAGGTGAAGCATGGGCATCAGCAAGCTGGCGATATGCTTTTTCAGGAATACGGATGGCACGCCATCGGGTCCTGGATTGAAGGACGACTTGAGTTGTGATGCGGCAGTGGAAATCATCTTGACCTTGACATCCATCGCACCCAGTGTTTGACCGTACAGTGGAACATTACTAGCTGCTAGGGTAACGTGTTCGTCAGTTAATCTCTAGGTAATTCTGGAGGGGGCCTAGATAATTCTGGAGGGGGACCTAGATAATTCTGGAGTGGGCCTGGCCCCCCTGACACCCACATTAGCTACGCCAATGTGTAATTGCTATCTAAAGCTACAACAAATTTAAACAGCACTTTTGACATATTAAACCTGTTTATTTCACTTCATGAGAGTCACAATCAGCGATTTTTCACAAACTCACTCACTCACTCACTCACTCACTCAGCGATCAGCAAATCGCTGATTGTGACTCATAGAAAGCAAAATTTACAGGTTTTATGTTTCCAACGCATACTTTGTAACCTCTTCTTGTAAGTTACAAGTAAAACATGCCATCATACCATCTTTTGGTTTTATTATTCCGAAAAACATTATTTTAACTGAAATGAGTCTTTGCAACCTTGGTTTGGACCCTATCCGAGGTAATCCTGCTTGGAAATTCCTCTTTGATTCTTCGGATTCTTTCACTAAGAAAATTCCAAAGAGAGTGTCTCTATGTGTCACACACATGATTTTTTTTTGTAATTTGGTCAACAAATGATATCTATGTGTCGGACGAATACTTAATATGTGTACACATAAAAGCCAAAAGCCAAAGCGCATAAATTTCATGTGTACTTCTGAGTGGATTATTTTTAATGTGTGGTCACATGACAATTATGTGGAAATTTACATGAAAATTCGCTGATAAAAATGTATGGAATTTTGCGAGTGTATAGTATTCTGCTTGGAAATCGATTTGGAGACACGTTTTACTGCCGCCATAGTGCCTAAATGCAAAAGAAAAGGGCAATATCTTGATCCCCCTTCTGATGAAATTGTTCCATCATCCATGCAAAATTTCATTAAATATTCCCGGCTCTATGCCAAGAAGGAAAATGTTCCCCCTATTGTAATAACCACTTCCGATTTCCATGCTCTTCGCACGGAACTTTTGAACTTTGTAAAATTTAAGTTTTCACTTCAAATTGGTCGTCGGGGGAATGCCGTGTATTGGCTGAAACCTTGGACGGATTCAAACATCTTCTCAAGTATCTTACTGGGAAGCAACACAATTTGTTCACTTAAAGCACCAACACTGAACACAAGGTTGTCTTGAAAGGTCTGCCCAGTGGTGAACCCTAACGGCGCCGGTGGTGTAGTGGTAAGCGTGATTACCTCTCACTCCAGCAGGCCTGGGTTCAATCCCAGTCGGCGCCGCCGGGATGTTCTGAGGCATAACATCTCTGATCACGCCTTCCTTCGGATGGGAAGTAAAGCCGTTGGTCCCCGGTTCATGAGTTGATGGGTCGATAGGTAGGGTTCAGGTGTGGGAGCTGCCTTCCTGGCACGTCGGTAGCATTGGTGCTTAGCACGGAAAACAAGATCGACGGAAAAAACAAACCAAAGGAAAAAAAAGTGGTGAACCCTTGGATCAGATCAAAGATGAATTGGCAAAATTACTTGGAGTTGAAAATGAAATTCCGTCCTGGCGATTCACACAATGGTATATCTAATGATTTTTATTTAGTTTACTTCAAGTCTAGTGAACTAAACAACCTAACGGCTTTAGAAAAGCTAGCCTTATGCTCCATGTCCGAGTGAAGTGGGAACAAGAAAACTGGACCTCCCCTAGTGCCGTAAATGCCAGGGATGGGGTCACGGAACAAAAAATTGCTACATCCCAGCTAAATGTATGAATTGTGGAGATTCCTCTCACGCAAAGGACGACTGTCCTGTGAAGGAAGATTAAAAAAAAATTAAATGTTCACATTGTGGTGAAAACCACAAATCCTATTTTTGGGATTGTAAGACTCGCAAAGCGATCCTACATTTTCGTTCTAAGCAACATGTAGGTAACGCTCCACGTT
This sequence comes from Ochlerotatus camptorhynchus, assembly GCF_037179485.1. Lineage (NCBI taxonomy): Eukaryota > Metazoa > Arthropoda > Insecta > Diptera > Culicidae > Ochlerotatus > Ochlerotatus camptorhynchus. The sequence continues at coordinate 5,040,092 of NW_027040701.1, forward strand.
CCCGGCCAGTTTCAAATTTTTCTGCTGTTAACAACGGTAAGCGAGGAACAAATTCTGCATTCATACCGATAGGTACAAACAGCTCAGAAACTTCAAATTCTTCATCTATTCCTGCTGCTAACAATGTTCAGCAAGTAAATGGAGCTACTTATACTGCTTCAGAAGGTCAAGGCCTTTTCGTTGGTGGACAGTAGTTCATAGTTTTCTCACTTTGCGGCGCTAGTATAAACGTGAAATTCTCATATAAAATATCACTATCCTGTCCAGATAGAAAGTTACTGTGATAGGCAAAGCTGTTCAGGAGTTCATAGCCTTTTTGATGATTAACAGTAGTTCAGAATCTTCTCAATAGGTAGTGCTCGTATAGATGTTAAGTTCTCGTATGTGATACATCAGTAGATCCTGACCAGATAAAGGGTAAATGTATTTGGCAAAGTTTTTCAGGAAGTCAAGATCTTTTCGTTGGTGGACAGTTGTTCAGAATTTTCTTCTTACTCGGTGCTAGTATACACGTGAAATTCTCTTATAAAATATCTCGAGTTCCCAACCAAATAGAAAGGTACTGTCTTCGGCATAGTTGTTCAGGAGGTCAAGGCTTTTTCGCAGGTGGACAGTGGTTCAGTGTTTTTTCACTTTGAAGCACTACTATAGATGTGAAACTCTTTCATATAAAATATCTCTAGATCCTGACCAGATAGAAAGTAAATGTGTTCGGAAAAGTTTTTCAACAAGTCAAGATCTTTTTGTTAAGATACAATAGTTCAGAATTTTCTCACTATGCGTTGCTAGTATATACGTGCCTTTTTCGCATATTCAATAGCTCGAGATCTTGCTTAGCTCGAAAGTTGTTGTCTTCGGCAAAGTTGTTAAAAGGGTCAAGACTTTTTGGCTGGTAAACAGTAGTTAATCATTTTCTCACCACGTGGCGTTAGTATACACGCAAAAATCTCGCATGTAAAATATCTCGAGATTCTGATCAGATAGATTTCGCTAGTGGATAGTAGTTCAAAGTTTTCTCACTACGTAGCGCTAGAATATACGTAAAATTTTCGCATGTGGTTTGTTTAGAGATCCTGACCAGATAGAAAGTTACTGTCTTGGACAAAGTTGTTCAGGAGGTCAAAGCCTTTTTGGTTGATAAACAGTAGTTAAGAATTTTCTCACCACATGGCGTTAGTATAGTTGTTCACTTCTCGCATATGCTATATCTCGAGATCCTAATCAGATATAAAGTTACTGTCTGCCACAAAGTTGTTCAGGAGGTCAAGGTCTTTTGGCTGGAGAATAATAGTTCAGAATTTTTTCATAAGCTCTAGGCTTTAACCTCCGGAACAACTTTGTTCAAGACAGTAAATTTCTATCTTGTTAGGACCTCGAGATACATATATCACAGGCGAGAATTTCACATTTTACTTGCACTACGTAATGAGAAAATTTTGAACAACTGTCCACGAGCAAAAATTTTGTGATATCCTGAACAACTTTGCCGGCGACAGTAATTTTCTATCAGGTCAAGACGTGAGATATTTTATATGCGAGAATTTCACATGTATACTAGCACCATGAAGTGAGAAAATTCTGAACTACTGTCCACCAGCCAAAAGACCTTGACCTCCTGAACAACTTTGTCGCAGACAGTAACTTTCTATCTGATCAAGATCTCGAGATATAGCATATGCGAGAAGTGTACATGACCATTTTAACAACTTTGCCGAAGGCAGCAACTTTCTAGCTGATCAAGATCTCGAGCTATTGAATATGCGAAAAAGGCACGTACATACTAGCACCGCATAGTGAGAAAACTCTGAACTATTGTTTCCCAACAAAAAGATCTTGACTACTTGAAAAACTTTGCCGAATTAATTTACTTTCTATCTGGTCAGGATCTAGAGATATTTTATATGAAAGAGTTTCACACCTATAGTAGCGCCGTAAATTGAAAAAACACTGAACTACTGTCCACCTGCGAAAAAGCCTTGACCTCCTGAACAACTATGCCGAAGACAGTACCTTTCTATTTGGTTGGGAAATCGAGATATTTTATATGAGAATTTCACGTGTATACTAGCGTCGCGTAGTGAGCAAATTCTGAACTATTGAGCACCAAGCAATAGGCTTTGACCTCCTGAAAAACTTTGTGAAAGACAGTAACTTTTTATCTGGTCATGATCTCGAGATATATCACATGCGAGAATTTCACATGTATACTAGCGCTACGTAGTGAGAAAATTCTGAACTACTGTCCACCAGCAACAAAGCTATGATCTCCTGAACAACTTTGTCAGAGACAGTAACTTTCTATCTGGTCAGGATCTCGATATATTCCATGTTGTAATCAATTAAGTCAAATCCCACGTAGTATGGTCACAGCACAGACAAAAAGACATAACTCTCAAAAATTGTTCATCGAACAAGCATTTAACGGACAATTTAAAAGTATCGTAGTTGGTAGTACCACCACCTGTGGCGCGCATAGTCAATTCCCTTGCATTTGACGTTTACACACTACCGCCATCTGTTCAGCGTAGTGCCCACCACAGTGTACTCAACAGATGGCGGTAATGCTTTAGCGACGATGTTTTACAGTGAGATATATTCAATGTGTTATGTCGGTTTGTCGGTGGTCACAGTTTTCGCGGTTTTCATTTACATTTGTCCTATTATTCGCATTTTTTAGGTGTTTACTGTAATCAAAGCTCAGCTTGTTTAGATCAAAACAAGTTTTTTGAGAAATACTCGTTGGTTTCAGATCGATTGGTAACTCAGCAATAAAATGGCAATGGAAAACTCATGTGTGTTGTACAAAGTACAATAGCGCGAGTAACGGAGGGTTAAGAAGTCAATTGTTATACAGGCTTAGAAAACCTGTTTAAAATACTAAAGTACCAAGGCAGGAACAATGTAAAAACAAAAATGATATATATCATAACAATTGAGACTGGTAAGTTACTGTAGTAGAACCTAGGTGAAAATCAAATGTAATGTATTTTCAATGTGGAACAAATAAAATGTAACAGGAAAAAGAAAAAAAAAACACTGAATTGGTAATATTTCAAACGAAGAGAAATCTAGCTGCAGGAGACAAATACTTCTGTTGGTTTTTAATCTTTGGATGTGTGATGTGCATCCCTACATCTTCAACCCATAAATAAGTACAAGTCAAAAACCTCCATGTAAGCACAGCAAGTCATTCCACTTGAACCAAAACTCACAGGTCATATTACGCATAGCCAAACGCGACCAAATGTGCCGGTTGCGCCACGGCGTTAGAACACAATTATTTACACTCTCTCTCTCTTCTCGTGTTCGACCGTTCGACCCATGCCAATGCAGTCTCGATACCGATAGGCGTCATATTGCACAACTGGGTAGGACCACCGGGCACCGAAATTGCCGACCTAGCGAAGATGCATTTTCCAGGCACGCTACTCCAGTTGTCTCACTCTGACTAATAGGTTAATTACGTTAAGCCAAGAACTGTAAAGAATTGTAAACCCTATATAAACAAAACCGAAACCCAAAAATAAAGATTCATAACCAATCACTTGAAGACTCTTGACTGTAGTCCTTACTGGTGATAGCTTTTCAGCTCACCATAGTTTGGATACTACTATGAAAGAAAGTCCTTCTCCATTGGAATGATAGAACCTGTCACAGATGCTTTCCATTGTCCGGATTGAGGGGCAGTGCGTTTGGTTGTCGGTTTGGTGTGGTTGGTGGCTCGCCCGCGCGCTGTGGCGCCGCCATCAGGTAGGGGAAAATTTCTCCTATCTGATGGTGATGTTGGCATGCGTGGGCGGGATGCTGGTTGCGCCAGATTGACGATGGGATGCATTGTTTGCGGGAGTGGATGCGTCCCTTCTGGGGAGTATTCGAGATTTATGTATGTTCATCGTTCATCGTTTCATTTGTCAGAGTGATGACCACGGTCGCATGATGCATGTTCCTCGGCTTTTTACGGTTAGGTGTATACGAATAATTCACTATGATTTTATTTCCATCTTGATATAGTTTGAGTTTGAATATATCCTAGGTCCTATTATATTATTATTAAATATTCATTGATATATATTTATAACAGGGTCAAAACACAACTGGAAGAACCAACGTAACATCATTTGATTTTCTCTAATGTATGTTTAACGTTTATATGACAGTGAAATTAATCATTTAATTTTTCCTTTCCAGGATAGAAAGTTACATAACTTATTGATATATTTATTTGTATATTTGTAAATACTTATTTAATAAAATTCTGAATATGAGTGATGAGGAAGCTTATTGTGTTCGCGAGCCCTCCGTTTAGGCTGGACGCATTGATTTAAATCTTTAAGTTTATTTTCAGCTCTTCGACATTTTTAGATTAATATTATAATAATTCACTATTTTCAGCCTTCGTTCAGGAAGATACAAAAAACATTGGAATGCATGATTACAATTGCATAAAAACTGTTAACTGTCCAAATAACCTCGATTTTTCTGACTATTGATGCATTATGAAAGTTTACCAATATTTTAAAAAAAGCATTCCATATTGTGTTAAGAAATTCCATGGTGCATAATAGGGTGTTTGTTTCAATTCCAATAACATATCAGAAGTTGGAATCAGTTGAATGTATTGAGGTTAACTGAAATCGAGCTTATTTGTATTTTGTAATACTTGTTTATTTAACATTATTTTATATATTGCATGACTAGTAAATTAGTTTTATTTCACATTTTTAAAATCTCATTATATCTCTATATAACTATCATTATATAACTATAATTTTCATTTCTAGAAAAAGTTGTCCTGTAGATCCTGAAGGACCAGAAGGTGTATCAAATAGCTTATCATTGTTATTTACTTTTTATTTTATTATAATATAATATGAATCTAGCCGGTTGCTTTTGGTGCAGCTCCACTTGGTTATTTGGCTGAGATCATTCCTTTTTATTTATTTATACAGTAACCCCTCCCTATCGTTTAAACATCAATTCAGCTTATCGTTTACCAAAACGAACCTTGCTGCAAACCCTACCCTCTTACCCAACATCCCAGTGACTCCTCGTGGAAGTGCAGAGGATTTCTCGGCTTCCATCAAAGCGAGTGTCACGTCAACACATTCCTACCCATTCCTTTCTTGAACTGCGTTCAGGCGCGGCTGGCGCTGGTATTGCCTAATTTGAGATCACCAGTTTTTACACATTGAGGATGATTGCTAGTCCCAAGCATCGTCTATTGGTTCTCTGTGTAATTACAGCTGATCTGGCAATAACAGAGTAGCAACCGTGGGCGGTCAATCATGCTCATGCTCATGCTCTTTGGATGCTTTTCATGGTTCAGATTGAATATTTTTCTCGATCCATCGAAATCAGGAGAACTCCAATAAAATCAAACTCAAAATGAATCCTGCCTGTAATTTTTCTTTTGTGATCTAATAATAATCTATGTTCACTCCACTGCGTCCTAGCAAAAAGTACGGTCGACTTAGTTCGCGCTCCGCTATTTTGGAAGTTTTCTCGATATTCACTTGATTTAAATTATCAGTTTTTCTCGCTTAGTGTTTCCTGACATAGTTCCCAGTTAAAAAATTAACTAAAAGTGAGTTTTTTTTCTGAGAAGAAAGTGTGTTTTCGGCATCATCGGAAGGAAAATTGTTTAGGCGATTGCCAATTCGCCAACCATTTTGCGCACCATCGGTGCGTGGTAACGCATACCTGCACACGGATCATCGTCATCGAGTGTCAGCATCTGCCTCCGCATTTACACCGCTCATCTATCATCGTGTGTTCAGCTGAGTGCCGACCCTCATACAAGCACACACCAACGAAGACCGCCCGCACACGCTGATCGAAGATCATCCACGCTGCGCGTCGCTCCGCTGCTGCTGTTTAAACGCTCGGTGGTAGTAGTATAGGAGTATCAGATAAGTTTTTGTTCTTGTTTCTCTCTTTCGCCCATCTGTTAAATTTTAGTTTGTGTTCTGTGTTTGTAGTTTTTTTTTTGTGTATTGTGTCCGAGTGATTATCGTTTCAGTGGTAGAGCGTTTTTCGCTCCCACTAGTACGGCAAAATGGACATTTTGTCGCAAGACGAAATGGACGTTTTGTCGGAAGATGACACCACTTTGCCACGCGATGGCAAGAAGGGTCGAAAACGTACGTCATCTCAGAAGAAAGATGATGTCATCCCTGGTTCATCGTCTCAGTCTGGCAAAGGACAGGCTCAGATAAGCCCCCGATCGCGAGCCTATCCAGATGACTCGACTGGCCCATGGGTTGTCTACTTTCAGCCCAGAAACAAACCTTTGAATGTAATGCAAATTACGAATGATCTGACGAAGCGATACTCGGCCGTGACTGAAATCACGAAGGTTAGGCACAATAAACTTCGTGTCTCCGTCTCTAACCTGAAGCAGGCTAACGAGATTGCTGCCTCCCAGCTCTTCACGCTCGAGTATAGAGTTTACATCCCAGCTCGTGATGTGGAGATCGAAGGTGTGGTCACCGAAGCGAGTCTGACCCCCGAGATCTTGGAGAAGCAGGCGGTTGGCCGTTTCAAGAACCGTTTGCTTCCCCCGGTGAAGATACTGGATGTCCAAAAACTGGGCTCAGTATCTGTCAGCGAGGGTAAAAAGAGTTTTACCCCCACAGACTCGTTCCGTGTGACCTTTTCTGGTTCAGCCCTTCCTCACTACATCGAGCTGGGAAAACTTCGACTACCTGTGCGCTTGTTCGTTCCCCGGGTCATGAACTGCCAAAACTGTAAGCAGTTGGGACATACGGCGTCCCACTGTGGCAGCAAGGCACGCTGTTCCAAATGCGGGGAGAAGCACGAGGATGGCGCCTGCACAGTCACTGTACCAAAATGCGTGTACTGTAAGGGAACTCCTCATGGTATCTCGTCATGCCCGGTGTACAAACAACGCGGGGAGAAATTACAACGCTCACTTAAGGAACGTTCCGGGCAGTCTTTTGCAGAAATGCTTAAGACGGCCACGCCATCGACCAACGACAAAAATCCCTTTTCTCTTTTGTCAGATGACGAGACTGACTCTGACTTGGCTGAGGAGGGAACTTCTTTCCTTTTTTCAGCACGGAAACGAAAACGCATCCGTTCGCGGAAAGTTGAGAATGAAGAACCTCAAATCAGCTTGCCCAAATCAAGGAGTGGTGGAAAAAAGGAAGTTTCTACTCCTCCTGGATTCAGAAGAACTGACTATACCCAGGATTTTCCACCTCTCCCGGGGACATCCAAAACCCCTGATGTCCCATTTTTAAGAACAGAAGCCCCTTCTTCATCTGGGTTGTTCTCATTTGATAAAATTGTGGACGATATTCTCAAGTACCTGAATATTTCTGATCATTTCTGATTCTCTCAAAAGCATTGTTCTGGCAATGCTTCCTAATGTGAAGACCCTCTTGAAGCAATTGACATTGAAGTGGCCCCTCATTGCAGCAATCATTTCCTTCGATGGATAATTTTCCAAACGAGGTCGGGGATTTGATCACTATTCTACAGTGGAATTGTCGAAGTCTTATTCCTAAATTAGACTCTTTTAAGTTTTTAGTTCACAATAATGATTGTGATGCATTTGCTCTTTGTGAAACTTGGCTCTCTTCAGATATTGATCTTCCTTTTTATGATTTTAACATTATTCGACTGGATCGTGAGGATTCGCGTGGAGGAGGGGTACTTTTAGGGATCAAAAAGTGCCATTCCTTCTATAGAGTGAATCTTCCACAATTTTCAGGTATTGAAGTTATCGCATGTCAGGCTATTTTTAAAAGTAAGAGCCTTTGTATTGCTTCTGTTTATATTCCTCCTAGAGCCGTTGTTAATCGAAAACAACTTTCAGATATATGTTCGGTACTTCCTGCTCCACGGTTGATCATGGGAGATTTCAATTCCCACGGTACAGGCTGGGGGGAACTGTATGATGACAACCGTTCTACTTTTATGTATGACCTCTGTGATAACTTCAATATGACAATACTTAACAATGGAGAAGTAACACGTTTGGCTGGACCATCCTCGAATGGAAGTAAATTAGACCTCACACTTTGCTCTAACGCATTATCGTTGGATTGCACGTGGAATGTGATCCAGGATCCCCACGGTAGTGATCACTTGCCGATCAAAATTTCGATTGCCAGTGGGTTCAATCCGTCGGAATCCGTTAACGTCGCGTACGACCTCACCCGTAATATCGATTGGACAACGTTCAAAAATGCGATAGAGGAAGCCGTGTCGTCGGTAGAAGGGCTTCCACCGTTGGAGGAATATAACTTCCTCTCCAATCTGATCTTGGACAGCGCGCTTCAAGCTCAAACTCGGCCGGTTCCAGGAACGTCTTTCCGTAGGAAACCTCCTTCCCCTTGGTGGGACCAGCAATGCACTGAGGTTTATCGTAAAAAGTCCGACGCGTTTAAGCTTTTCCGGAAACGTGGAACACCCGTACATTTCGAAGCGTACTCGGCTCTTGAACGCGAACTCAAGAGCCTCATCAAAGCCAAGAAACGCGGATACTGGCGGCAATTCGTGGACGGATTATCGCGCGAAACGTCGATGAATACGCTTTGGAATGCGGCGCGAAGGATGCGTAACCGGTCTTCAAACAACGAGAGCGAGGAGTACTACGATAGTTGGATTCTCAAGTTCGCGCGAAAAGCATGTCCTGATTCTGTGCCGGCACAGATGATTCCTCGCGAAACGACGAATTCGGTAGACGAGATCAGCCAGCCTTTTTCAATGCTGGAGCTCTCACTCGCGCTCCTTTCGTGTGGCAATTCAGCTCCGGGGGCTGATAGAATCAAGTTCAACTTGTTGAAGAACCTCCCAGACGTCGCTAAGAGGCGCATGTTGAACTTGTTTTGTCAGTTCCTAGAGCTCAATATTGTTCCGGATGATTGGAGGCAAGTGAGAGTTATAGCCATTAAAAAGCCTGGAAAACCGGCTTCAGATCATAACTCGTATCGTCCCATCGCGATGTTATCGTGCATTCGAAAATTGTTGGAGAAAATGATCCTTTTTCGCTTGGACAAATGGGTTGAGACGAACCACCTACTCTCAGATACTCAATTTGGATTCCGTAGGGGTAAGGGAACGAACGACTGTCTCGCGTTGCTTTCCACAGAAATTCAGTTGGCTTTTGCTAAAAAAAGAGCAAATGGCTTCTGTGTTCTTGGATATTAAGGGGGCTTTTGATTCAGTATCGGTTGAGGTCCTTTCAGACAAACTCCACGCATGTGGCCTTTCTCCATTAATTAATAACTTTTTGTACAATTTGCTGTCAGAGAAACATATGAGCTTTTCTCATGGAAACTCTACAGCTTCTCGATTTAGTTACATGGGCCTCCCCCAGGGCTCATGTTTAAGCCCCCTTTTGTATAATTTCTACGTCAGAGAAATTGACAATTGTCTAAGTGACAACTGCACGCTGAGACAACTTGCAGATGACGGAGTTGTGTCTATGACAGGGCCCAGAGAGGCCGACCTGCAAGGACCCTTACAGGATACCTTAGAGAATTTGTCTGCTTGGGCTATTCAGCTAGGTATCGAATTCTCCACGGAGAAAACTGAGTTGGTCGTTTTTTCTAGGAAGCATAGCCCAGCACAACCGAAGCTTCAACTTTTGGGTAGGCCGATCACTCATTCCATGTCTTTCAAATATCTTGGGGTCTGGTTCGATTCCAAATGCACCTGGAGATCCCACATTGAGTATCTGAGACGAAAATGCCAACAAAGGATCAATTTTCTTCGAACAATTACTGGAACGTGGTGGGGAGCCCATCCACAAGATCTTCTGACGTTGTACCGGACAACGATTTTATCGGTTTTAGAGTACGGTAGTTTTTGCTTCCAGTCGGCGGCTAAAACGCACATCATCAAACTGGAACGGATCCAGTATCGCTATCTTCGTATCGCGTTAGGATGCATGCACTCGACTCATACGATGAGTCTCGAAGTGTTAGCGGGCATGTTGCCACTATCTGATCGGTTTTCGGAATTATCCCTCAGGCTCCTCACCCGTTGTGAAATTATGAACCCACTGGTGATTGCAAACTTTGAGAAGCTTCTTGAGCTAAACCCCCAAACTCGTTTTATGACATTGTACTACGTGTACATAACACATGATGTCAGCCCTTCACAGCATAATCCTCATCGTGTATGCTTCTCCGACTTCGGCAATTCAGTTAGTTTTGATTTATCTATGACGCGGGAGATTCGTGGGATCCCAGAACATCATCGTTCCATGATTGTTCCGTCAATTTACGCTGCAAAGTTTGGCCAAGTTGATTCCGCAAGATCGTTCTTCACAGATGGATCACTAATAGAGTCGTCCGCTGGTTTTGGTATTTTTAACGAATTTCATAGCGCCTCTCGAATGCTTCATGCTCCTTGTTCCGTATATGTTGCTGAACTGGCGGCAATACACTATACGCTAGAAACGATCGCCTCACTTGCACCAGATCACTATTTTATTTTTACGGATAGTCTCAGTTCTGTCGAGGCTATTCGATCCATGAGGCCGGTAAAGCACTCCTCGTATTTTCTCATGAAAATACGAGAGCTTTTAAGTGCTTTATCTTTAAGATCTTTTGTCATCACCTTTGCATGGGTCCCATCTCATTGCTCGATTCCGGGCAATGAGATGGCGGACTCACTTGCTAAGGTGGGCGCTATGGAAGGCGATATTTACGATCGACAAATCGCCTACAACGAATTTTTCTTCATTTATCGTCAACAGTCACTCGTCAGCTGGCAGAATAAGTGGAGTGAAGGGAGTTTGGGACGATGGCTATATTCGATCATCCCTAAGGTGTCGAAGAGTCCTTGGTTCAAGGGGTTGGATGTGGGTCGAGACTTCATTCGTATGATGTCTCGCCTCATGTCCAATCACTATTCGTTAAACGCTCACTTGTTCCGTGTTGGGCTGGGAGACAGCAATCTCTGTGAATGTGGACAAGGTTACCAAGACGCCGATCACATCCTTTGGTCTTGTGCTGAGCATCGTGGAGTCAGATCTGAGCTGTGCGATTCCCTTCGGGCTCGAGGTAGACAACCTAATGTTCCAGTTTGTGATATTTTGGCTAGACGTGATCTGGAGTTTATGAAACTCATATATGTTTACTTTAAGAATACTAACCTTAGATTGTAAGTTTTATTAACCTTGTGTTTAGTTTGTGTATTGTGCGTGTAGTTTTTTTTTAATGTTTGTTTTCAAGATGAATAGAAATTAGTTCATGTTTTAGGATTAATTAAATATTTGTATCGAAAACCACTTTTCAAACCTCCCTCTCCCTTTTCCCATCCAAAAAAATTGTAAATCTCCACTAACCTCGAGACAACCGCGAGTATCCGGTCCAGCTCCTTTAACTTATATATAATATAAGACATCAATAATGTATAACGAAAATGATAACTCGGCTCTGTAAAGTTTATTCGATTGAGCCTGTACAAATAAAGTAATTAATAAAAAAAAAAAAAAAAATAATCTATGTTCGCATCATCTTGTTGCCCTTGGAACTTTTCATAGGATTTCTTAAAAGGTTTCTTAAAATCATACAAACATTTTCTCAGAGTGCGTCTTAAACCTTTCAGCATGTGTGTACTAATGACAATTCGCGTAATTACACCTCCATTCAGAAGCTCTACGATGCGTTGTGCTGCGTCCCTCATACCCATTTCATCCGTCCAATCCGTCCCATCCGCCCAACTGTTCTACAACATCATGAGTTAGATAGACTCCTCCAGCCGCCTAAGAAAAAACAAAGGCATCTGTTCTGGTAGTTTTTTTTTGTTAATTCTGCTTGAATAGATTGATGAAACTATTTCTCATAATGCATAATGTACCTTAGCAGTTTCCCCAACCAGTCTTCCTTGCTTGGCAGTGGAAAAAATCCCTCTCGATCCTTTCTTTTGAACGAATGCAAATCGACGTGGATAATACCTACTCTGTTCCGTTCTGTGTCTGTGAAATGTGAAGAGCTATCATGGAGCAGAGGGGAGCTAGCAGCTAGCAGCTAGCAGTAGCGATAATTCAGATAGTAATGACGGCGTTGATTACCATCCAAGTTGCACCGAACGACCAACGACGACGCCGAATGCGATGATAACAGTGTGGCGGTGGTGCTGATGATGATGAAGCCATTTTAACCATCCATGGGGTGCTATAGAAGGATTTCGGGTTGTCAGACTAACTGCTGTTGCAATGAACGGTTTGTTTGCGTCGCTGAGGAGCTGCTTTTCACATAGTTCGTTCGGCTGGATCAGGTAGGCATCTAGGTACGGCGGTGGTAGATATTCATTAAAAGTTTTTGCGAGGTGAAAATACGAGAAGTTTGTGCTCGGAATCAGTGTGATTCATAAGCTTGTTTTTCACACTTTGGTCACTCAAGGACAATTTATTTAAATTATTAAAAGGGGCACAGCGTGTACAGAGTTAGGAAAACAGCTTTAAGTAAGTAGATAAAAGAAAATAGCTTTTAACTAATGGATTGAGTTTAAGCAAATCAGAGCAGTTATGTGGGTCACATTTAAAATTTAGCATATGTCACCTATACACAGTGATATGAAAATCCAGAAGTGTCATTATTTATACATGAAGAAATGCAAGATGTTTCAGCACTCGTCACTGCGTGCTAATTTGACAAAGAAGTGAAAAATAAAATTTCTAGCTGTCCCCACAAAAAGTCACCGAAGCGGCAATGCCTTTCACCAGCGTTTATCTTATGTTTTTACGCCCGATAATCCTTTCTCGAGCATTCTAAAGTTGGACCACAACAACCACGCCAGAAGCAGCGGAAAGTAGCATCAAAACAACAACGGCACTCACCACGGCAAATTCTGCCAGGCAGCCGCTTCCTGTTATTTCCGGTTTGTGGTGGTACAATGCTTCCACATGAAGGTCATTGGATGAAGTTAACATATGTACCTAGGAAGAGGAAATAATAGGGCTAGAGCTGCTGAACGATGTAAAGCAACGAGAAACGGAATGTTTTTCGCGCTTCTAAGTGGGGGAAAGGCGGTAAAATGCCCATGGTGGGCAAAATGCACCTCCCATATATCTCAGCTGCTATATCTGCTATGTTGCCATATCTTGATTTTGAAACGCACTACGTGAATCGAAGCAAAAAGCTATTTAGGAAAGTCAGAGTTGAAATTTATAAAATTGAAAACTAATTTTAGCAAAACACTACGCAATAAAAGCTATTTCTTGAAATAGCTGATATCACTTAACACTACCATAGTTAACTAATTAATTGATGCAAGTTGTTAGGAACATCCTTCATGTTTCGTTTCGATAGCTCGACTGGCATGTTTATTAGAAAAATTGAAGATATTTTCAATTAAGCAATGTTTGATAGGCATATCAAATTGTAATATCTAGCAAAAAGCCTAATCCTACATTTAGATGGCATTGCACTTAACTATCGATTTATTGTGTGGATTAAAGGAATCTTATTTAACATGGTCATTTTACCCCCACCTCTCTTATATCCTATCCGTGGCCCTCGTCGACGTCGTCGTCGTTCTACAGCGACCACTTTCCATTCTTAGCATATTCCCGGGGAAAGGCTTTGCATTGCCCTTCTTCCGGTTTGCAGAATTCTCTTTAGTTTGTTGTGAATGTAAGTGGTTTAAACATACTTCAAATGGATAAGTGGCTGTCTAGGATTAACCACGCTCCGGCAGAATCCGAGAGTCGGGGCATTCTTGTAAATGGTTCTAAATTGCCCCATTAGGAAGGTGTTTTTTTTAGTGAGAGTAATATCGCATGACTTATGCACGGTAATTTTTTGTTTGATGTTTGCTTTGTTGGGTGTAAGTTCTGCTATCGATTGACGGGTCCATTAATGACATGTCGTAAACGTTGTTTGGATCGATTGCTGTATTATTTAACATTGTTAGGTAAAAAACATGGATGTTTTGATTGACAGCTGCCTGCAGTAATCGGTTGTGTCAGAGGTCTGAATTTAAATTATATTCTTGCCACCAAGAAGGCAGATATTTAGAATGGAGCCATACACAATTTTATGAAAATAGAACATAGGCATTAGATTGATGCAAAACATGAAATTTTCGTTCAACGGTGCTCAATCGGTTCTAAATCGGGTCCTTATTATTCTCCCAAAATTTAAACCCATTTGGTAAGAAACTGACTTGGCACAAACCATTTGAAGTTTTTTATGGAAATAAATATGGGGAATCCAAACTTTTAGTTCATTGTCTTCTTGCCTTTTTCTATATTTCACTGTTCAATAGTTAAGAAACTATTCCTATGGAACATTTTCTAAGCTACAAATTTGCACAAGATCGTTTTTTAGCCAAACGTCGAATCTAATATGTAGTTATTAATTGTTTAAGAGATTGATAATCTTAAGGCATGATCATGCAGCTGCTTTGTGGGCAACACTATATTCTACCGTGTGACATAGTGGTTGTGATTTTGTGCTGTATTCTGCACGCCAGAAGCACCAATGTTGCCTGCTGAACAGTTGATTGAGCATAATCAAAAGACATCAGTGACTTGAATCATTAATAACATTTGGTCCTTAAATTTGATCGAAAAGTTGTCTTGAACAAAGTTGTAGCTGAGAAAATTCTTACAAGTACAGTCTATCATTTTTTAAAGCAGACTGAAATTGTGAATTTTGAGATTGATATCAACAATAAACCGGGTTTTCCCATAGTAATTTCCATATGAACCATTTCTGCCAAGTCAGTTTCTTACACATTTATTCAAATGTTGGTAGGAGTGTTCACTCGGCTGTCGACAAAAGCAGGCCACTCTCGATGTGTACCGCGCGATCGTCTGTTTTCTTGGCAGCAACTATTGTGTGGTCCTCCTCATTGTTCTTCATCAGCAGTTCTTTCGATCGATGCGTCGTCGACTTTGGAAAGCAACCGTTTCGTGATGAGTGTGTGAGTGTTGACCACGTTTTGCGTCCATTGCTGCAATGGAAGCGCTTTGCCCCACGATGGCGGAACTGCCATACAACGAAACCACTGAAAGCGGCTCCGGCTTTTTGGATAGCGGAAGACAAAGTGTTTATTGTGTTGTACCTTTTGACTATAGTTTTAAGATGTGTTGTATAGTGACCAAGAATCCTCGGCTCTGTAAATTTAATTCGGTTGAGACCAACTTTAAAACCAATTAAGCACTGTGGAGTAAACATTTAAAATTTTGCATCAGTCCAATAGGCATAGTCAGGGCGGTGGGAAGGGGGGATAGCAACAACGAAACATTGCTGAAAAATGTTTACGCTTCATCTCAAAATTTTCAAAGCCTCATATTTTTTTTTAATTTAATGTCTCATAATTAATTGCTGAAAAATTTCTTGAGTTGCAGAAACATGAATTAAGTAATTAAATTGAGTTGTTAGTGGAATGCTTAAGAGAGGTTATCTTCCATTTAATTTCACTTAATTAATGTTAGTATCCATGGCAGATACGTATTTTGACTACAATGTGCAGACTTCATCAGTGTCATTCCCATTAAAGACATATCAAAATATGACCCCCTTAAGTACTCATCAGAATAGCTGGGATAGACATGAGTGGCATGATCTTCAGAAGGTCCATCCAGCTTCTTGGCTTCGCCGATTACATCGACATCATGGCACGGAACTTTGAGACGATGGCGGAAACGTACATCAGGCTGAAGGCTGAAGCTAGGCGGATTGAACTTGCCATCAACGCATCAAAGACAAAATACATGAAAGGAAGAAGTTCTAGGGAAGACAATGTTAGCCTCCCATCCCGAGTTCAGATGGATGGTGACGAAATCGAGGTGATCGATGAGTTCGTGTATTTGGGCTCACTGGTGACCGCCGAAAATGATACCAGCAGAGAAATTCAAAGATGCATTATGGCAGGGAATCGTGCCTACTTTGGACTCCGGATGACGCTCCGGTCGAATAAAATTCACCGCCGCACGAAGTTGACTGTCTACAAGACGCTGATTAGACCGGTGGTCCTCTCTGGCCACGATACTTGGACTATGCTGGTGTTTTCGAACGGAAGGTGTTGAGTACCATCTACGGTGGAGTGCAGATGGATGATCGAACGTGGAGGAAGCGAATGAACCACGAATTGCACCAGCTGCTGAGAGAACCATCCATCGTCCACAATGCAAAAATTTTGCGATTGCGGTGGGCTGGGCACGTTGTAAGAATGCCGCACGAAGACCCAGTGAAATAAGGTGTAATTTCCAGACTTAAAAATAAAGGTGTAATTTCCAGACTTAAAAAAATCCATGCAGCTGCATTTTCACACAGCATAGTAGAATCTGGAGTTAGGAATATTTTGAAACCTCTCAAATTGTCCAAAGCGCTTTAACAAATTTTCTTTAGAATTTCGAGCAGAACTCCAAACGAGTTTAAGGAATATAAAAAAAAACAACAAATCAACAAGTAAGCACAATAAAGGAAAAAAAAAATCTTGAAGATCCCATTTCTTCCAAAGAATTTCGAGAAGAACACCAAGGAGCAGACCTTCAAGCAGACCCCCTTCACTCTTTACAATTTATAGTGACAGATAACAGCGCCAATAGGTTTGTGACGATACAACGTTGAACTGCAGCGTTGGAAGAAAACACGCACACCATCATTCATGCATGTACGAACCCACACCACTGAGCGGAGGGTACAGCGCAAACCAAAACACGAAGCGGTGTCATCACTTAGCTTCGGCAGCTTTAGTTTACGATTTCATTTGCCGTCATTGAAAAATACCTTCGTTATAAAATAGAAAACTAATCATTATTGCAACGTAATTTTTGAATAGCTAATAGCGTGCAGCGTTGGCCAAGAAAGACGGCATATTTTATTACGTTTGTTAAGCAATGATTTCGATACGTTGCATTTTTTTCCATGTATACTTCTATGCAACTTCTATTATGTTGAGCAACAGCTTCATAAATCATCAATTCTCGATTACTTTTTCGAAGGGTCGTATCTGCATTTGTAAACAATGCATCTTACTGATACCGGTAGCAATTTTGGAAACTCGTTCACTCGATAGCAAAACATATTACAAGCCCATAATAAAGTGAGCTTGGATTTGTGTAAACAAGCGTTTCTGATGCGTATTAACGTGGTAATTGAAAATCGATGCAATCATAACGAAGTGAAAATCTTGTTATCGCAATATAATAATGGTGACATCGGTCATCCTCTTCCCTCGTGTCATCAACGTCCACGCTGGCATATGTCACGCTGACACCTGTCATTTATTGAGCCCTGGTGGTGAAGTTGGCAGGGGACTCCCAACAGTTTCAATGTGCGCTCACCAGATGGCACTGCGACCATATAAGGGTAGTGTATCCATTGCCTTGTTCGAGGAATTGATTCGTGGGATATCTTGTTAATTAAATATCTTTGCTTCAAGGCAAGTTCATATTTTTTCCCATTCAAATTGAATAACACGGATTTTTTAAAAGGATTTCTGATAAGAATTTTTAGAACATTAGAAAATTGTTTTCTGTCCTAGTTGTAAGCATTTCAAATATTAGTTTTTTTTTATTAAATCCAAGATCATTCAACCAGATTTCACAAAATTATTAGTTTGATTTTTTATCCTAGCTGCGGTATCTTTCATGTACTTCAAAGCTCCACAATATTTCTATCAAATTCCAGAATCTTTTTTTTATCTAGTTCGTTTATTTGTGTTGCTCAAGTGCGTTAGCTTTACGGAGCCGATAATTCATTGTTCTTTGTTTGTAACAAAATTCACTTAATTCTATGCCTAGTAGGAGTTGAGCCGAATGCTCGCGGCTTACCCGAGGTTAGAGGGGTACATTGTCGAAGGATAGGGAAAGGGGAGGAGCTTGGGGGCAGGGTTTCATTGGCTCATCAGAGTGATTTCGCCAGTATGAACGGAAGTGTGGTTCTAGATTCGTCTGGAGTTAGACCGGCTATGGTGACCAGTGGGCAACGATGAGACTCATTGAGACGGAAAACAAGACAAACAAAAACTAATATAGAGATACGAATTAAATGTGTATACTAGACGTTTGCAGAAACACATAAATTGACTGCATATAGCAGAGATCGCGGTTACCCAACACGTCTCTGATAGGGATATAGGGTTGTCTTCCTTGGGCCTCTAGGGTATTAAAAAGTCGCTCCCTGGCAGCGGCATTATCCGTACATTGCCAAACTGCGTGATCGATGTCATCGTAGCCGTTTCCACACCGACAGATGATGCTGTACATGAGGTTTATTCTATTGAGATGAGCATCTAGCCAGTAGCGGTTGGACAAAAGTCTACTCATCACGCGAATGAAGTCACGACTTAACCCCAAGCCTTTGAACCACGCTCTCGAAGAAATATTAGGAATAATTAAATGTATCCACCGTCCAAGATTTCCAGTGTCCCTATCGGTTTGCCAACTTGAAAGGGTACTATGACGCACTAAATGGTATAATTCATCGTGTGAAATTTGCCTGTCATACAATTTGCCTTCCTGCGCGCCCAACTTTGCGAGAAAGTCCGCCTTCTCATTGCCTGGGATTGAGCAATGTGAGGGGACCCATACAAAGGTAATCATATATGATCTTTCGACCAGCACACTCATCTGCTCCCTTACCTTTGAAAGGAAATATGATGAGTGCCTACTTGGTTTCATCGACCGAATAGCCTCAATCGAACTGAGACTATCCGTGAAGATGAAGTAATGGTCTGCGGGCATGTTGGAAATCATCCCCAATGCGAAGTTGATTGCTGCCAGCTCAGCAACATAAACGGAACAAGGCTCCTGAAGTTTGCGGATGGCGCTAGAGTTTCCATTGAAGATACCGAAGCCAGTGGATCCATTGAGACGAGACCCGTCTGTAAAATATCTTTTCACGCAATTGACGTGTTGGTACTTTTTAGTCAAAATACATGGGATAATAATAGTTAATATGCGATGTGCAATAAGCTTGAAATGCGAAGAAGAAGAAGAAGACAACAGCAAACGAAACGTTCCGCTACGTCAGGATCTTTGGGATGCCTCCGGAGGTCAAAGTTGAGCAGATTGCCACAGTTCTGACAAAGTATGGCACCAACTACCAGTTGGTGCGAGAACGCTATTCACCAGAAATCGGTTTCCCGTTATGGAATGGTATTCGTGGTGCTCATTTGGAGATTGTGTCGGAAATTCCGGCCCGATTTCATGATCAGCACATCTAAGCATGGATCTCCTCCAGGACAATTCAGAAGAAGAACTCTGGGAAACTTTGAAGATGTGTAACAAGAAGAAATCACCAGTTCCAGATGGTTTGACCTATGAATTTTACATTGGACATTTTGATTTGTTAAAATCTGACTTAGTAAGGTTGTTTTACTTATACCTGAGTGGACAGTGTATTGCACCCAAGGAATTCACAGATGGAATAATTACTTTGGTACCGAAAAAAGGTGACCTGACAAATTTGGACAATCACCGGCCAATCAGTTTATTGAACACTGATTATAAACTTTTCACCAAGATTCTTTATAACAAATCTCAAAAACATATTGCCAAATTAATAGGATCTGGACAAAGTGCATGTGTTTCTGTTCGATCATGCATATACAATTCAAAAGATGCACGTAGGATCAGAGGTTGAAACTGTTGACGTTTTTTACTACACTCGCTTCGTTGTCCTGTGTGACAGTATGTTTGTTTTCGTACTCTCATGCCCTACCGTCGTCTCTCTTACACAACGCAAACGGTAGAACAACATTCGAGCAAAAAGAAAATTATCAAATAACTATCATATGACATGTGTGATTTCGTTCTAATTCCTCAATTTGGTGTAAATAAAAACTTTTCTGTTCAGAAATTCTATTACTTGAACATCGTTGCTTGCTATTTTCAGAATTCACACAAGCACAGCATCAGCAGCTCTTATTATAAGAAAAACTAATATACATACATTCGTGACGGTTTTCGGCGACAATTTCGTATGACAGAGCCTTTCATATGACATTTTAGTTTGGTACTGTAATTTGATAGCTTGTTTTGCAAGTGTCGGAAGCAAAGGCAGTCGATTATCACAGGAAGTGTGTCGACTACGGTGACCGCTTACAAGACTGCGTAGGATGACAGAAATTAAACGTTTTAAAGGGCTTCTGTTGAGCCTTGATTTGGAGAAGGCTTTTGATAAAGTAGATCACAAATTTCCTTTGGAAAGTGCTGGAAAAATTCGGGTTTCCAGGCAGCTGAGGCATCCAGCATTTATATAGGAAAGCAGCTTCTAAGTTTTGTACAATGGATTTTTAAAGAAGGAAATACAAATTAACTCATCTGTCATGTTACTATTTATTTTGTATGTGGAACCACTGATTAGGATGATTGATCAAAGCGTGCTCGGGGTCCTTGTGTATGACAAATTCCTGAGAGTAATTGCGTTTGAGGACGATGTGAATGTATTTCTTCGAAACTCTAAAGTTCTACATACCATTGTATCTTTCTCAATGTGTTCCGGAATTAGTATAAATTTACAAAAATCAAGATTCATGCGGCTAAATAACTGCAATGGTGAACCTTTCCAAGTAGCAGAAACTGAAAGTTTGAGATTGCTTGGAGTTACCTTCAAAAGTATTTGGAACGATACTGTTGATATCAACTACGAAAAATTAATTAATGAAAAGAAGCACAGAATATGGTTAGTTTTCTTCCGCAATATGTTTTTTGAGAAGGTGTGGTATGTGAATACATTTATCCTGTCCAAGCGTTGGTATCTGGCTCAGCTTTATGCTGCAAAAACACATTGTTGGGAATTTTTATGGAAAAATTATATTTTTCGAGGGGACAGAAGGCAGCTGTATCTCGATCCAGACAGTGGTGGAGTTGGTTCAATTGACCCTACGGAAAAGTGCAAAGCACTTTTTATATGGAATATTGTGCATAAAAACGACATAGATGACGAATGTATTGGAGAAAAGTATTTGCTGAACTTTAAATACTTACCTAAACTAACACGAAATGGAAAGGAGTGGATTCATAAAGCGGTTCAATTGGATAGTGGAATAGACTCTGCTGCGCAACTTTACCGCATATTCATCCATCAGCAAGGATTTGTGTTGTTGTTTTTGGAAATCATTTTTCTGAAGTTAGTTGGATTTCTCATTCTAAAAAAATTGAATTATTCTTATTTGTTGGCAGAAGATAGATCTGTACTTTTCGCCCTTTCTTAGTGTGTGGCCGACCCATTTCTACATACTCGTGTGATTCCGAATTTCTGATGATATCGACTTATGATGACATTGACGACGGAGATCGGCATTAGAGATCCAGTTGTGAGACCATCGGGCATGAAATATAGACAAATGTACACACATGTGGGTTTATCGTTTCCATTTTGTTGCAAGTTTACCTATAGATGTCAAACCAATGTGTTTTCTTCAAGAACTTTTTTTTTTGAAGTAAACAAACACAGTTTTTTTTTACAGTTATCCTCTCAAATGCACTGTTAATAGGATCCATGCAAAGGGAAACCGCGGAAATTTGACCCGCAGGATGTGGGATTTGGCTTAATTGGTTCCAACATGAAATATCTCATGATCCAGGCCTTTATAGAAGGTTGCTATCTTCGTCAAAGTTGTTTCAAAGTCCTTTTGGTTGTTGGTCATTAGTTCCGAATTTTCTCACTACGCAGCGCATGTATATCTCAAGATGTAGCTAGGCAACTTATGTATTTGAGAAAGTTGTTCAGGTGGACAGGTCTGTCCAAATGATGGAATTATTAGTTCATAATTAACTCACAACGGGGGGATAAGTGAAAGCAGCAATGTCCAGCCTCTACTTGTCATCATCGTTCCAAAAATACCCACATTCGAGTTTGAACTCCCACATATGACACTTAATAATAAACCGGAAATCTTCATATTGCGTTCCAAAACGATGCGCCCCGTTGCTTCACTTAATTGGCATCAACTTCTGCGGATTCTACTGAAGAGTACTAAAAAACTGGGATTCGATAAAAATAATCCCGAATTTTTCTGGTTGATCAGTTTTCTTTGACTATGATGCACGCAGAATTTTTTTAAATCCATGATCATTTTTTTTCTCCTGGTGAGTACCTGCTGTGTTTTTTCGTAAATATCTTGAACATTCCGAATCCATCTGACATCAAATAATCCCACCACATGACTCAGTTTTATTCTCGGTGGAGTACAATTACTTAGTCCTTCACCATTCAAGTCACACACCGCAGACACGCAATCGTGTATCATCCCTGTACCATACACATTATAACCCACCGGGAACAGCTTCAATCACAACATTCCAATGATGTTATGAAACTTGCATCTCTGCTCTCTTTGTTACCGAACTACATGCGGCAATCCTTGAGGCAGAGTTGCTATAGCATTTAATAACCTATCACTGTCACGTACCGCCCTGTTCATGCGACGACACCGGGCTTTGCTACTTCATTTGCGTGTGCTTTCGCTTCCCTTTCTTAGATTGGAAATTCGAAACTATGTGTTGTATAACATCAGTTGCAACATGCCTCAAAGTTTCGTCTATCAACCGTGCACTGTGTCGGTACGGTACAGCTGTTCTACCCGAACGTCGTTGCTTGTTTCGAGCGGGGAATGCCAATGCTTCAGGAAAGAAACTATTTAGGGCACTGTGGTGTGGCAAATATGAAGTGTAGTTTGTGAGCACTGCTGGTAGTGCGAGGAGACACGGTGAACACTTCATCATGCATGTTTCTAATTATTAAGATAGTAGTTTTTTTTTGGAACATCATACGAACGGGACGCTATCAAGCTTCCTATGTATCACATCGTGGCACAATCTTGCATCAGGCTTGCATTAAGGAACCGGAAGATTTTCCTTTATTTCACCCTCCCTCCAGCCACCTCTTCGATATTTGTACAAATACGGTGGAATAGTTACCCCTCCTTCTTACCATTTCGTTCGCAGGCACACATTCACACATACATCCAACCATACGGAGGGAAAAGGAGTGCCGGAAGCCGGATAAATTATGCACTTTGCTTAAAGGCTTAGCATATAATCAAGATAGCGCGTTTTATGCTGCTCTGAATATTCATGACGAGCTTACGCTTCATCGTTCCACGCGGAGCAACTCTTTTCCTAGAGGGCCTAGATGAACGATGCTCCCACCGCCGCACCACTATTCTAGATCGGCATTTTCTGGTGGCAGTTCGTTTCGAGCGGAAAAGAAAAATTTCGATAGTATCGCCGCGCTCTGATCGGAATAGGACGAACCGAATTTAAATAATATTCAAAAGGAGTCCGCTTTTCAACCGCGCGCGCCCGAGGCCTACGGTGAAAAGAAATAGACGAAAGACGAAACATTCCTCCCGGAATTTATGCCCTACCGCTCTCACAGTGTGGGATGAAGCAAAACGCCTCGGAATGTGCCGGTCATCCTTCCAGCCGTCAACCATCTTCAGGAGTCGGTATCGTCACGTACCAAATCAGAAATATTTGCCGTAAAAATATCGATGTCATGGCGTATCTTTATGCAAAGCATGAAATTTGTTTATCCCGTTCTGTCTTTTGTACGACTCGAGTCAGAACTGCGCGCTGGTTGATTTCGTTTGATGGCCGCTGCGTGGTCAGGATATAGATGAGCTGGGGCATATGTGAAGTGACCCCCGAAAGGATCCCAACAGACGACTTGGAGGAAATCCTTGCATTTTTTTTTTTATCTTCTCGTGTGACATGGAAACGAAGAAAATGGCACAAATGGTGGTCTTTCTTCTCGTTTGTGGGTGTACGGATTACGTGGAGTTGTAGGTAAATTTGCAAACTAATGAGAGGACAATGAAGGCAAAGCCTGGGCAATCATTTGGGTAAAGTGAAGACATTCTGGGAAATGGAATGCCATTCCCTGGAAATGTGAGAGAATAATAGTTATGGTAATGATTTTGAATGGCAGTGCATGGCATGAATTATCGATTGCGTTGGAATGTGAATTATAAAAAAATAAACATGGGAGTTAGATCACTTAACACAATTCGGAACAGATGTAGTGAGGATATTTTATTCTAAACATAAAGCTAGCTTTTTAACTTTTCATAATGAGATTCTGTTTTATCGAGTTAAGTTAAGTTTTTTTTTATTAAGGAGGCTTTCAGCCTGAGGCTGTATCGCCTCCGAGACTGTTTGATCTATTGTGTTATGTGGTTTCACCTCATCAGGTTGTATTTTTTTTTTTCAATTAATTCCTGTCTATAATTTTAAAATAATTTTTGATCATAAAGCAACTCAGAACATAATTTATTTGTATTCTACTGAAAACATTAAAATAAAGACTTAATTTAAAAATATATCTTTAAAATATTTATCCAATAATTTGAGTTTTTTTTATAAAATCATAACTTTGTTGTTCATCATTTCTCCATCTGGACTTATAGTGCAATATGTGACATACATTGTTCCCTAAAATTTATAAAAAATAAGACTGCAATTTTTTTTTCAAATAATTCCAGATGTTCCCAAAACAGATTGGACACACATTATTCGAGTAAGGCATTTCTGAAGATAAGCTAAGCGTTTATCTATATGCCCTTTTCGAAATTAAGGCTCGATTTAATCAATCTGAAAATTCAAAATGGCTTTTTTGATCATGAGGAACGATTCCGAAAACTTTCAGCCAAATTCGAAAATTAATGGATTTGCAAATTCGTCTGGAATAGCTCATAAAGTACTATTTCAAGATTCATGTAAATATTACTGATATGGATCAAATCTAGCAGGAAAAAAAAATAATAAAGCTCTGGGATTGCATCCAACTGAGTTGACGTGTTGAGTGATGTTTCTTGGATCTGTTAGGGCTAAAATTTGAGGGATAAAAATAGATCACGTTTTGGCCACAAAGATGGCGCAGCTATACAAACTTTTTTATTTCATAAGATATAAGTTTGCTGTCCTCGGCAAAGTTGTAGAACGTAAAATTTTATGATAAGTTCCCGAAAACATAAAACCTGTAAAATAACCTCTCACCTCAGCAGACCTGGGTTCAATCCCAGTCAGCGCCACCGGGATGTTCTGAGGCTTAACATCTCTGATCATGCCTTCCTTCGGAAGGGAAGTAAAGTCGTTGGTCCCCGGTTCATGAGTTGATGGGTCGATAGGTAGGGTCCAGGTGTGGGAACTGCCTCCCTGGCGTAGGTAGCATTGGTGCTCAGCACGGACAACAAGATCGACGGAAAACAAATCTAGGAAAAAAAAAAAAAAAAATAAACGCTGTACATTTTACTATGAACGGTACTGATCAATCCAATCTTTTCCAGATATTTATGGAATACTGAACAATATATATAACATGAAATTTAAAAAAAAATACATGATTTTCTGAATGAATTTTATAAAAAATGTGCAGATGAACGCAACATGTCATGAATTATTTAAAATGTACATCAAATAAACTTTAATTCCTCAACATATCTCAGTAGTTTATTGGATTTGACTCTAACATTATATTTTATTTAAACAAATTCAGCAAAACTATTCTTTTGATTTCCAAATATAAAAAAATGCCCAATTTGACCATACTTCAGATTCCGATTGGAAAAACTATGCAAAACAACGTTGCTCAAGACTGCAAATTGATTGGACTTCTAGCATGAGCATGAGCATGAGCATTGACGTCCATACATTTCAGTAGTTGCTACTCCGTGATTGACCAGATTTAGCAAAATTTGCACAAAGAACCATATGAATGGGACTAGCAATCCATTCTCAGTGTACAATATCCGGAGAATCCTTATTTTGAGGTCAATAACGGTGCCAGCCACGTCCTTATGCTGGTTTAGACAGGGCAAGTCAATTGATCAAGTCAGTTGAATTGAACTGACTTGAACGCGAATTGAACGTGTAAACCATGCCATTCAACTGACTTGATCAACTCACTTGAATTGAAAAAAAAGATGAACCTGGCTCAACTTTTCAAGCCAATTGAATTCAACTGAGTTGATCATTTGACTTGCCTAGTCTAAGCCCAGCTTTACGGTCATCGGGGAGGGAAAGGATTATTATTTCAACAACCGTTGCTACTCAGTTGCTATCCATCTCCTTAACCGATCAGACGTATAATACCATTCTCGAACTTCTTTTGTGTGACGCGCGTGAGTTTTATCGCCCATAGCCATGCGGGCTTTGCGAGAAAACTGTGTCGTTTTGGATATATCCATTCTGCCTAAGCGACCGTGTATTTCGGAAATCAAACGATTTTTAGAAAGTGAACTGCAACTTGATATGTCACAAGTGAAATGCATCCAGCCACACAATGTGAAAAACGTTGTATACCTGGGTATGGAAAGTAACGAAGTAGCAAGAAGAATCGCTTCAGCTCATCACCTGAAGCATTTTATGGAGTATGAGGGAAAAAAGATCTTGATTCCAATTTATGTCGAAAGCAGCGCTGTCGACGTACGTTTGCATGATCTCCCAGATGACATGGAGAATGTGGCTATCATCGACCATATGCGCCAGTATGGAGAGGTGATAGCAATTCGCGGTGAGGTTTGGAAGAGTTATTTTCCAGGCTTCAGCAATGGAGTGCGTGTTTTAAAAATGAGACTTATTCTTCCCATCCCGTCATTCATCACCGTGGATGGCGAAATTACACTGGTATCATACCCAAACCAAGTGAAAACATGTCGCCATTGTGAGCGCAAATCTCACCCAAAGCAACGCTGCTTCGATGTGGCTGCAGCAGCAGCAACAACAGCAGTAGCAACATCAGCAGCAAACGAAGACAATACTCTCACCAACAACAACTACGTTAACAGCAAGAACAAGAACAACAACAACGCACACAAACTTCCATCAAACGCAGCCAACAGTAAGCAGTGGCCCTCGCTCCCGAAATCTATACCAAATGCAGACCAACAGCAAAACAACAAAACCGAAACGAAACGCCAGCGATCAGTCGACTCGGACACCACAAACAATGCAACCAAAAAATTGAACGCAAATGACTCAAGCGAAAGTGATAGCAGCCTGATCTCTGTGAGTGGTGATATTTGTCCATATACGCAGCGCCCATATACGATCCCAGATCTTTCGCATATTGATGATCCTGAAGAACGGTGTGCATTGATCGAGGAAAGCAAGAAGAGGATTGATGCCATCTATTTAGAGCAAATTGAAAATAAGAAAAAGAAAAATAATGTATTTTAACTAGGATTTATTGTATTTTGATAGACCTCGGCTCCGTAAAGTTTAATGACATTTGAGCCTAACAAATAAACGAATAGTTAAAAAAAAAAAAAACCGTTGCTACTAGAGACCGAATATACCTCTGCATCTCCACGGTTGCCACGCGAAGGACGTTTTTGTTAGTGGGAAGGGTAAGTTAGATCTGGATTCACATTGGGAAGTGATGCGATCTTTTAAAGCCTGTTAAGCAAATGACGCGACCCTATCAACTCAGTAACGTAAAGGACCTTGGGTTCTAACCCAAGATTTTCTGCTCAGTAAGCAAAAACGGTCGCTCTAAGGTCACCGTGCCCCTTACATCACAACAAGCTACGACCGACGATCGTTCATTATCGGTTACAAGAAGCTATTACAATGAAATGAAATCCTCCAAAGTAGTTAACAATGTCACATTGGTCTAAATATACTTATTACTTTTCTGAATCGTTGCTCGAATTTCTGTTATTAACAATTTTCTACAATGGTGGCCTGGATGATAGATTAGCTCAGTAATGTAATGAGGCTTGGGTTTTAAGCCATGATCTTCTACTCATTAAGCAACAACGGTCGCTCTTAGGCCACCGTGTCCCTTACATTACCACAATCGACGAGCGACTTAACAAAAATCTATTCAAATGAAGCGACGTCTCTGAAGGCAGCTAACAATGTCTTCCAAACTACATCACGCATACACCCTTTCTGAAACTCATAGTTTAAATAATTCTACTATTGGTTATTAACTGCGCTTTATGCTCTCGGAACCCGAAGATGGTGGTTTACTCTGTTGTGGGAGAGCTTGTGATTAAACCCATAATATTCTGCTCATCAAGCAAAACCGATCCCTCTAGGGTTATCGAGCATCTCAAAATCACAACACTCCACGGCAAAATATGATTAAGTTTTCATTTGGTATGTAATGAACGACAGAAATACGCGATAATTCATATAGTTTCAGCGGCTGATGGTTAATATTAAATATAATAACGGTACTGCCTACGGCGACTACGACGGCGATTACGACAGCGACTACGACGGTGCCTAAGACGACGACAACAGCGAATTTGTAACTTACCATTTGTCTAGGATATAACACCTTTAAGACTGCAAATTGATTGGACTTCTGTGCAAAAAGTTATAAACCACTTTTGGCCTACTGCACCACGCATATACCTACAGGAATGTGTATGAGCTTGTGGATATGTGCGGCGCAGTTGGCCATAAGTTAAAAGTTAATAACATTTAGCTCAAATGTCTAATAGATTTGCGATCTTGGACATAGTTGTTCTGCATAGTTTTGCAAATTAAAATCATTAGCGGCGCCGGTGGTGTAGTGGTAAGGGTGATAACTTCTCACCCCAGCAGGCCTGGGTTCAATCCCAGTCAGCACCACCGGGATGTTCTGAGGCATAACATCTCTGCTCACGCCTTCCTTCGGAAGGGAAGTAAAGTCGTTGGTCCCCAGTTCATGAGTTGATGGGTCGATCGGTTGGGTCCAGGTGTGGAACATGCTTCCTTGGCGTCGGTAGCATTGGTGCTCAGCTCGGAAAACAAGATCAACGGAAAAACAAAATCAAGAAAAAAAAACTTAGGTAAGATCCAAATTGTAACACATCTTTAATTTTTGACAAGGATATAGGGGAAATGCACGTAATGTCGGCCTCAAGGCCATTACATCTATTTCCCCTATGTGGAGATAATTTGAGAAAAACTGTGCAAAATTTTAAGAGGTTCCAAGCAGTGATGCATTTGAACGCTATGAATTCAACATCTGATCAAGAAATCTGAACTTGCGTTCAAGTTTAATGAACACCCCTTCAGTTCATAAGAAAGATCTTGGGGAGGCTTCCCCAGAACCAAGGAATTATAAATATCTCAAAATGACAAAATGACAAGCGATCAACGAATAACGATAACGCTATGTCAGACATGGAAAGCAATAATGATATAATCTTCTTCCCTTATTTTCATGAACAACTGCCTTTGAAATCTAGTTCGCTCATCCCGGTAGAAGGAAACGAACAAATTGTTGGCAGAATGCTTCACGAAGTAAAGCCGAAAATGATACATGTGTGTTAATGAGAATTTTTCTGTTATGTCTTTTCTCGATTCCAATCAATCGATGTCCTCAAACATGTATATTACAACAAAGCAGGCAAGCAATATTTTATTATCCTTCTACAAATCCGAACAAGCTATATTACATATCGAGTTTATTGAGGTAGTAGCAGTAAGCGTTTTGTTTTTATCGCTGATTGCTTTATGTATTTGGATTTGCTGTACAGAACGGAAAATGAACGCTGGGTGCCTTGGACAATGTTTGGAACATGGTGAATAGATATATATTTTTTTAAATCGTGGCTGATGGTTAAACCGATGTTTATTGATTTATTGCTTTAGTTTTGGTCTTTATTGGAAGAGCCTTATTTTAGTAAAACGTTCGATTTTCAACTTTTGGCCTAGTGTACGATCCTTACTGCGATTCAAAATGAGCAAACTTTCAAAAAGTTGTGATCATTTTATTTCAAGAAAATAAGGTTTTCCGAAAAAAAGGCGTCGCTCTAACTTTTTGTAAAATCAAGCAAATATCCCAAGTAACAATTTCGGTTTTATGAGGGTTCTTTAGACCTTGATTTAGACTTGTAGAATACTTTAAAACCATGATAAAACCTGAAATGTTACTTGGGATGCCTGATACTGAGACAATGATTGATAAATGTTTGCTGAATCAGCTGCCAAAAATTCAGAGACGTATTTTTTTTGTGTGTGTGTTTAGAATCGTTTTCTTAAATTGAAATACAACTGTACGATCAGTTTTGAGATACACCGTTTGAAAAATTCATGTAAACTTCTGTGATATATAGCGTACATAAAGTGAACGCTAGATTTGGCGTAAACTTGAACGTTATTTCGTGTAAATTCAAGCGCAATATCGCATAAATTAGCAATATTGTATGCAAGCTTGTAAACGATTTCGTTCAACTATAGCTCAACATTCGACGAGGGGAGATTTTACGCGGTAATTAAAATTCAGATTTTTTTCTGTGTAAACTGAATGTGCTGCTATAGCCCGTTTCACTGTTATTTTGTGTTTTCCGATATCCACTCCTACTCTATTAATAGAGCTGGTTTGGTCATTTTCGCCGGGCGTGCTTGCTGTGATGGTGCCTCCACTACTGATGAATGCGCTGTTGCTGCTTATGTATTTTCTACTGGGGCTGGTGGGAATCTCGTGAGTTAGAATTCTCCATTTTGATAATTATTAAATTGTGCTCAGATTCACAGCTGGAATACCCATGATACTGCTCTTTTGTTGATTTCTATTGGACACATTCTGCATCCATATGCTCCGTACTGTCACATTGGTAAACTGGCAAGAACTAAAATTTCTGGCAAGAACTGAGATTAAAGCATCATACTTCATCTCTAACGGATATCCCGATGATCATTCGTATTATCTTTCTAAAAATTCAACATGGATTTATAGATCTTCTGATCGTCAATCTTTGGTAGAACCGATTGGGAGAGGCTGACAGCCATTTCTTCTTAGGATTATTTGATGTGTTACGAACTGTGGCAAGTTAAAACTTCTATGGAAGAACTTCATGTTCAAGAGGACGGCTTGGTGGGTAGCTCCTTATGCTGAAGCAAGCTCTGCTTCTCATCGAGCAATGCCTCCAATTCAACGCCTTCGAATGTGTTTGATCTTCCTTCACCAGGACGCTCGTCAACATCGAATTCACCGTCTCCTCTTGTTTAACTTAGAGCAGCATCTCTGTTAGCTTTTCGGAGCTCTCGATGCGCTTCAGCCGCCGGTTTCTTCGAATGAAATTAGAAAATCATCACTTCCCGCAAATGAAGATTATTTGACACAAAATCAGACATTTTCACACAACCAAATGTATATGACGCAAAAAAAAAATCACTAATGTGTCAAATTGGTTTGTTTACCATATGCCTAAGCTTGGTTCATGACGTTTTCGGTATGTCACAATCAACCCGCATCTATTGACAAACAGTGGGAAATTAGTGGCGCACCTAATAGATCTAGTGATCTTTGATGAACTTCAGAGTGCAGTTTTCGTAATTGTGGGAAAGTCCGGAATTTTGGAGGTGTTTATAAATGCACAAGCGTGAGATTAGATAAATTCAGGGCAGTTCCATGTTCTTCAGGTCAAAAATACAAGAATCTTTAATATGTGTCGTGGATTTAATACTTCCCTTAGAGACCTTCAGATAGCATATGAATTATCAGATAAATTATAAAAACATCAGAAATATTTTGGGACCTTCACAGAAGCCCAGAAGTATTCAGGAAATTTTAAAAGTGTTTAGAAGAGTTGCATTTATTTCTGCTCTGAAAGCTCAAGCTATTGTAGGATTGGGAGCATCAGGGAAGCTTCGCTGTTCTGGACGGATTAGAGAACCAAAGGGTAGTTTAAACAATGTCATCGAAATTGCAGAAAGCTTACAGAAGTTTTATTAAATTCAGGGAAATTCCGAAATCTTCAGCAAAGCTCTGAGTGAATTTTTAGAACGTCATAAGTAAAATGTGAGAGTATTTTAAGAGTTTTATATGTTTATTATGGACATTTGAAGAATTGAAAAGATAACGAATATTGAACTTAGTTGATTAGAGCACATCAAGGCAGTTTAAATAATTAAAAACGACACGATTTTACAGATTTGATAAAGTTTCACTAATAAATAATAATTATAATAATTAACTAAAAAATTTATCAAGAAATTCCAGCGATCTTCACTCAAATTTGAAGCTTCTAGATAGCTCCATGTGATTCAGCGAAGTCTCGAGTGACTGGCACCGATGGTGTAGTGGTAAGCGTGATAACCTCTCACTCCAGCAGGCCTGGGTTCAATCCCAGTACGCGCCACCGGGATATTCTGAGGCATAGCATCTCTGATCACGCCTTCCTTCGGACGGGAAGTAAAGCCTTTGGTCCCCGGTTCATGAGTTGATGGATCGATAGGTAGGGTCCAGGTGTGGGAACTGCCTCCCTGGTGTCTATAGCATTGGTGCTCAGCACGGAAAACAAGATCGACGGAAAACAAATCAAGGAAAAAAAAAAGTTTCGAGTGCATCGAGAATGACCAAATTTAAAGCATTCGCATTATATTAAGGAAATTTGCAGAGACTTACAAAATTTTTTTTGAATTCATCGGATATTCCTTGTATTCTTTGAATGATCCGAATGCTTTATAAGCGTCGGAATTATTAATATTTAGGGAATCTCAGAGAAGCATAGAAAACTTCAAGGATGGCAAGAGAAGTTCAAGGAGAATATGTGATTTAAGGCAAAGTTCCAAGAGCATTTAAGAAGTTTACAAAATATAAGGAAAATTATGGAAAATTAGAGGAAATTTAATTGACTTCAGTAAATTTTCAGGTAGTTGAAATGCTGAGAAATTCAGGGCAGGAAATCTTTTGGACATTTTCAATATCAACAGGAAAGTCTAGACTATTGGAAAAGTTATGATTTAGTGTCGATAATCTAGGAGAAGTTCCATGAACTTCAGAAATGTTTTGAGAACTTCAGGGAAAATCTTTGATTTTTATTAAATTTTGCGAGACAGAAGTGAACCCTATGAAGGCCATGTCTCAACTGCACAGATCACACTCTAGAAGGCTAGTTGGGTTGGGTGACCATGATGATCGATAAGAGAACATCGTTGAAAATCGTAGATCGATATTACTTTTTCGTTTTGATTCCAGAATCGAGGGAATCCGAGAACTCCATAAATATTTCATGAACATAAGGATATATGAAAAATTTCAGTGAAGTTTCGTAAGTTCGAAAAATTCTGAAATTCGAAGAAATTTCCATCGATTTATGAAATATTCGCAGATGTTCATAGAACTTCAGACACTTTTTAATTTATTTCACGGTGGCTTAGACAATTTTAGGATAGGTTAATTATGTTCATGGCAGTACAACAAGCTCTCTACGGGGGAGTTTGGTAAAGGAGATGATCAACCCGATTTGTACCTTCCTCAAAATTGACCTTTGATTGCTTTCTACTCTCTATATACAATTTTCAAACTGCACCGTACTCTAACGGAACTATCCACTCTATACTTTCATCTCTTCATTTATTGTATAATCGTATAATAATCTCTACAGTGTGATATTTCACATTAACGTTTCGTTACTCGTACCAACTTTTGCAACACGAGTACTTGCGCTTTATACTTTGTACAATAGTGGGAGTTTTCCATTGCCATTTTGCTGCTTAGCTACCAGTCGATTGGAAACCAAAGGGTATTTTTTTTCCAAAAAACTTGTTTTGAACTAAACAATCTAAACTTTGATTACAGTTAACCCCCTAAAAAATGCGGATAATAGGGAAATGTAAATTGAAGCCGTGTAAACGGTGTCCATACTACATGGGATTTTACTTAATTGGTTACAACATAGAATATCTCAAGATCCTGACCACATAGAAAGTAAATGTCTCCGGCAAAGTTATACACGTGCATTTCTCGCATATGCTATAGCTCGAAGTCCTGAAAAGGTAGAAATCTACTGTATTCGACAAAGTTGTTCAGGGGGTCAAAGACTATTGCTTGGTGCACAATAGTTCAAAATTTTCTCACTGCCTGCACAGCAAAAAAATAATTTTGATATCACGTCAAAGTGGATGCACTACAATCATGTCGAAAATATGGTGTAATATTACTTGCTAAAAAGGACAAAATTATCATTAATACAATGCATGAACTGACATTACGCTGTTTTAACTGCATTTGTTTATTTATGTGGTCATAAAAATTACATGAAATTTTCGACATGATTGTAGTGCATCCACTTTGATGTGATATCAAAATTATTTTTTTGCTGTGTGGCGTTTTTTTTCGTGTTGGGTATTTTGATCACTGCGACCAGTACTTAGATCTATTGCGATATTTTCCCCGTTTTAATATTGCTTTATCAGCATGTCGTATCACCATTTTATGAAGCGACTGACATAGACTGACCAAAAGCATTTTCACAGTCAGGTATTACATTTCGAATGAAATGTACTACTTGGTTGGGAACTGAATTCCAAATATCAAAGGATTCTGTCAGCCCCTTATCTACAAAAATACGCCTCTTATTGAAGATTGCTGTACAAGAGCATAGCAGGTGTTCAGAGTCTTCTTTTTCTATGCTACATAATCGACGCATTTACATTGACAGTGCCCTGTTATTAAACCAACATACTGAGATCTTTCTTTGGTAGGTCAAGAATTTTGCTAGTCATTGAAATGCTCGGGTTAATAAACCGTTTCGACTGTCTAGCAATGAGAGTGTTGTTCCAATTGGTCTCCACTTTCTTTTATTTTCCATTTCTTGAACTCCATTCTAAGAGAGCAAACAGAAACTCCACAGAATGGTTCTGGTCCTATAAATTGTTGAGATGATCCCAGCCTAGCTAGTGTGTCGGCTTTCTCATTCCCTTGAATGAGACAGTGACCAGGAATCCAAAATAGGTTCACTTGGTTTTGACAGGCCAATTTTTGGAGTGACATTATACATTCCCATACAAGTTTTGAATTACATGTTGCTGATTTCAAAGCATAGTGCTGCTTGGCTATCAGACATAATGCAGATATTCGAATGTCTACGCAAGTATACACGCGAAATTCTCGTATGTAGTAGTAGTAGTAGTAGTAGTAGTAGTAGTAGTAGTAGTAGTAGTAGTAGTAGTAGTAGTAGTAGTAGTAGTAGTAGTAGTAGTAGTAGTAGTAGTAGTAGTAGTAGTAGTAGTAGTAGTAGTAGTAGTAGTAGTAGTAGTAGTAGTAGTAGTAGTAGTAGTAGTAGTAGTAGTAGTAGTAGTAGTAGTAGTAGTAGTAGTAGTAGTAGTAGTAGTAGTAGTAGTAGTAGTAGTAGTAGTAGTAGTAGTAGTAGTAGTAGTAGTAGTAGTAGTAGTAGTAGTAGTAGTAGTAGTAGTAGTAGTAGTAGTAGTAGTAGTAGTAGTAGTAGTAGTAGTAGTAGTAGTAGTAGTAGTAGTAGTAGTAGTAGTAGTAGTAGTAGTAGTAGTAGTAGTAGTAGTAGTAGTAGTAGTAGTAGTAGTAGTAGTAGTAGTAGTAGTAGTAGTAGTAGTAGTAGTAGTAGTAGTAGTAGTAGTAGTAGTAGAGTAGTAGTAGTAGTTCTTGGCATCGAAAGCTCTCAATTAATAACTGTGGAAGTGCATTTAGAACACTAAGTTGAGAGCACGTAATAAGCTTATATGCACTAAGCAATAAGCTTGAAATGCGAATAAGAAGAAGATGAAGAAGAAGAAGAAGATAAGTGCTGTTTCGTAGTTTTTTTTGTCACCGGGTTTGAAAGATCATCGGTCACAGAGGCTAAGTTTGGTGTAAGGGGCACCGCCGTCGAGTTTGAATGGCTATAGCATCAACTTGATCACAAGTGGTGTGTTGTGATATGATGGATTAGGCTGCCTTAGACAGTCGTTTTTGATTACTGAGCAGAAAAACGTGGAATCAATCCCAGGCCCTATCATATTAAGGAGAGGAGGAGTAACATTGACATCGTCATCGACACTACCGTCGGGGCCGGCTTTGAATGGTTGCAACAACAATGCGATCGTAAATTGTATGATGTGATATAAGGGGCTCGGTGGCCTAAGTGCGGCCATTTTTTCTTACGGAACAAAACATTATGAGCTTAATTTCAAGCCCCTTCATATTCAAGATTCTTTATTTGTTAATATGAATACATTGGAATAACAACAAATCGAACATTGGTGTGTTGTAATAAAAGGAGCTCGTTTACATGTGTGCTTACAGGGGAGTTCAATTCCAAGGATTGTTAGGATATGAATTCAGCTTATCGTTTACCAAAAGGAATTCTGCTGCAAACCCAATCCTTGTATCCAATGTCCCCGTGATTTCTTGTGAAAGTGCAGAGGTGTTCTTGGCTTCCAGCATAGCGGGTATCACGGCAACATATTCCTTCCCCTTTTTTTCTTGACCTGCACTCGGGCGCACCCGGCTCTGCTAGTGCCTAGTTTGAGATCACCAGTTTTTACACATTGAGGATACATGCTAGTCCCGAGAAACGTCTTTTGGTTCTCTGTGTAATAAGAGTTGATCTGGCAATACCAGAGTTGCATCCGCGGAGGTCAATCACGCTCATGTTCATTTAGGCAAAAGGCTGATTTAAAGAATTTGATATAGCTTATGTGCCATTTAATAAAATATCAATTTAGATTTTACTTTATTCAGCCTTTAGCACTTATAACCAGTAGAGCCATTGTTCTCGCAATTCATCTTTCATTGTTACTTGGGTATAAACTTAATGAATTCATACATTCACTTCCCGAATAGGAAACAGTCAAATTTCCGGCTATTTTTTTTCGTCGATCTTGTTTTCGTGCTGAGCACCAATGCTACCGACGCCAGGGAGGACCCAACATATCGACCCATCAACTCATGAACCGGGGACCAACGGCTTTACTTACCTACCGAAGGAAGACGTGATCAGAGATGTTATGCCTCAGAACATCCCGGCGACGCCGACTGCGATTGAACCCAGGTCTACTGGGGTGAATGATAATCACGCTTACTACTACACCACCAGCGCCGCTATTACAGCTGTTATCTCGTCGGAAATCACCAAATCAAATTTAGTTTCCTTTGTCTGCATCAAACCACTCTCAACGACCGAGATGATCGTTGACTGTTTGGCTTATCTTATCTCCATGCAAACAGATCCAATTAAGTATCAATCAGCCATCCAGCCAACCTACCTACCAATCAACCAATCGACAGAGTATCGTGAAAATTGCTCAATAAGCCAAACCACCAGCGGCATGTTTCGAAACCTTTTTTCGCCCATTTGCTTCCGCTTCTTGGTCCTGTGGAATGCAAAGTAGCTAAATCGTCTTTAGCTTCGACCTACCTAGCTTTTCTTCTCTCTGAGGAAAATCCTCGTCTCGTTCGCTCTCTCGCTCCCACCAAAAGGACCGATTGAGCCATTTACATGAAAATGCTATTATCTAATTGTTGCGCTCTTCTTATTTCCGTTCGTGCCTGGTGTTGGAAACATTTTGCAAATCACTTCCCCCCCACCCCGACTTTGAACTCGGCACCAACCACCAACCAGCGAGCCACTGCCGACCCTCTGATGTAGTTTGTGGTGCGGTGTGCATTGATTTCGTGCTTTGCCTTCGACTCCCGGAGAAAGAGAAAGTTTGCCCCTCGTGGGTAAAGAAAACTCGAAACGAAGGCAATATTTGGCCTGTCGAAACTTGCCTGGAAGCTGTATTTCAATTTGCCAATTTGCTCCTCCTTTCTGCGAGAGGGAGGGGGGGGGGGTTCAATACGGGTGTGTATGTATGTGTGAGCTCCAAAGTTGATCGCCTTTCGACTCTGTCGACGATGCTTGACTTCGATTCGCACGCCATTGCTGAAACACGAAGGAGCCCCCGTTTCGCGTGCAGATTCGATGGCAGCAGCACCTGTTGTGTGTTTGGCTAGATTTTGGTTGGTTTCAGTGTTTTCTTCTTGATTTTAAGATCTTGACACCGAAGGGCACACATTTCGGGGACACGATGTTTCAATCCCGAAGGGGGTGGGTTGAAGCAGCATGCTTTTCGAAGCACCATTTTCACCCGATTAGTTTGGGATTGAATTTTGGCGGTTCATAAATTGGATGTTTGATGTTTGCTTTGCAGGAACAGGGGCAATTTTTTGGCGTAGCGGAAAATCAGCAGGCTTTAACAATGTGATTGCTTCTAGACACCCGATCTTTACTGTTATCTATAAATAGAGCATTATAAAAAGTATTAAAAAAAAATGTAAATGTATCTTTTTATTCGGGAAATGCTCCCTAAAGCTTTGTAATTCGCTCAATTAGTCAAACTCTGGTATGTTTTTTTTAAGTAAGAGGAGCGTAGTGGTGATCATGCGAATAGATGAGAGCTTCTTTAAGAAGAATGCTGCTTCTGGCTTACGATTCTTCAACTTGTTTTTTACATGCCCGTCAATAAAAAAAAAGCATGAGAAGTTTTGCAACGGTATACACGGTCGACTAGTCGATTTTTAATGGTTTAGGAAGTATACAGTCACTCCATTATTATGGGTCACCCACAATGATGGGCCACTTCCATTTGATTAACACGTAGAACCAACTGATACTTAATAGTGACTAGCTAGCCCATAATACTGGGGTGACACAAAATAGCTCCCACAAAGGGTATGGATTTCTTCAGTTTGAGACTTTTCTACTTAATTTTAAAGTTTATAATTTTTGATTCTATAGAAAGTATAACTGAGGCTTTCACCGAAACACTTCCAAGCTATTTTAATACAGCGATAGTTATAAACCTCCTCCTGCAACAACAAGTGACAGTAACAACATCAAAACGTCGATTTTATCCCACTTCAGGTACCGATTCAATCAATTCAAAATCAGAAATCAGATTGAATTGCAAAATACTAATCCACTGAAATCGGAAGCAAATTTAAAACCAGCACAAAATTTCCCATTTTTTCAATTTTCAAGTGTCCCACATTCTTGTTTTATCGCCCGTCGTAAGCTCGCCCATACGCGCCAGGATGTGCTCTCATGAATATTTATAATACAATTGTGAAGTTCAGTCCCGAGCGCCGTCAACGAGGCACACGCGGCTAACGAATCAAGCATCTCGCACACCGAGTCCATATATCTCAATTCCCAAACCGTTAGGAAGTGAATTTCCGCGACAGGGAAAAGCCTAAGTTTGCCATCACCAAACCCACCACCACTGATACTGGGACCGCGCGCCTGTGTGTGTGTGTGTGAGAGTAGTATCATCATCGTCATGGCACGACTTTTCATCAAACTCAATCAGATTGTGATTGTAAATTCTCCAGAGTAGGTAGTGTGGCAGATGGGGGAGAGCGGGAGCATTACGTGATCGGATCAACTCCCAACACGTGAGAGTCAGCGATGGCATGTTTTGGCGGGTTACCCTTCTCCGCGACGATATGGCTTTGATTGTGAGGCTGATTTGTTTCCCGTAAAAAGAAAATATCTTTTGGGAACGATGCCAACCGGTTTGACCTGTTTTGCTGAAGGTCGGTTGGAGCTGAATAGCAACAGTGGCGAAAAATCGGCGTGCCGTGGATGTGGCTTCCATTGCAGTTAGGGAAACCCTTTAATGCTATCGTAAAGAAATAAATGTTGAATTCCAGTGGGTGCGGCGAATCGCTATTGTTGCCTAAAGTGAACATCACACGTATCCATATATTGACGCGAAGGGGAATTATTGAAAATAATACTGATGATGTGAATACAGGAATATTGTCAATGGATTAACGTCAATAAATAATGTATTGACAATACGATTATTGTCAATACAAGCAATCGTGTAGGGTCCACTTAAGAAAGTGAGCTATGTGGAATGGGGATGTTCATTTGTGATTTTTGTTATAACTTTATGCAGCGTTTCCAAACCTGAATTTCAAAATTTTATAGAAACAATACTGAGCTAAGCTAAGGCCCAATTTGTTTATAATGCCTTAAATTTCAAACTTATGCTAGATATATTCATACTAGGAAGTTATAACATGTTAAAAGGTCATCTTGATAACATTTTTCTTGAAAATGACGCTGTGACACAATGAATCAATTTTTTTTTCTAGGGCAGATAAATCTGGTCATGTTTGGCTATATTGTGGTCTCATGAGATTAAATTATTCTCAATCTATGGTATATTGCAAGGCTTTATTAATGACAAACGGCCTTGACAATTTAAAAACGATCTTTAAAATGTTTCCCCCCTCATGGACATGGAGGTTGACGGTACTGAAGCAAACGGATATGTTGAGTCTCTTTATATCTGCAACTATGATGATTTCCCATAGTGAAACATATCAGCTTCATAATGCTTCCGTATGCCTTAAACGATTAATTCTTGGTTGCTAATAGAACTTCCATGATGAAATCGGCTGCTTCGTGCAGACTGAGCAATTCTGATTATAGTATCAGATTTGTTCGTATAAACAGGAACTAGGAGCGCTCATTGAAAACTTCTCGCCAACAAATCAGTGATCTTCTACTTAGTAAAAAAAAAAACATAACATTTTGTTAAAAATTTATTTTATTTCTGCAGATTATTTTTGTTACAGTCAATAAGCATGCGATACAAGAGATTCAATATTTATTTTCGCGTAAAATAATATTTTTTGACGTAGGATTACGTCTTTCGGCAACATAAAAATCAAAAATTGACCGAGTTACGAATAGTGGTCAGGTTTTAACCTCTTCTAACTTTGTCAATAGCGGATGGATTTTAATTATAAAGAAGCCAATCGATTGGGAATTTTTTTATAAATCTGCTAAAATTAACACTCTTTTAATTTTCAATAGGTCACAATTGAAAATCACGCAAATGACCAACTGTTGCGATGGTGATTATCACCGATTGCATGCAAAATGCCCTTCCCCTAACACAGATTTCAAAATCGAATTCCATCCGGTCTCGCCAAACGGTGCTTATTCAATAATCTTGTGTGTTGGTGTCCTGTCGGTCATCATCAACAATAACAGCAGTAGTGCTTTCGGCGTGTGGCGTTGATCATTGTTCTCCAGTACACAACGAAAGGCTGCCCTCAAGAGCCCTCGATCCACCGAAGACGGAGGAAGCTACTGATCAAATTCAGTAGCTTTTCGTGAGTCGCTATGGGCCATCTTTGCCAAGCGCGTCACCCTCGTTCCAAACAACATACAGCTCGCCAGCGTCATCCGTGTTGAACACCCTAATAGCACAGCATTACTCAACCATCACGACAAAACGGTTCTTTTCAGGACCACTGTAAATTGTTGTTGTTCATGAGTTAATTTTCATTGAACGTTCGCTCACCTTGCTGCCAGCCACATCACTCTTAAAGCTCTTGATAATGTACCCGGCAACCAAACGTTTGTGGTCAAATGCGTAACAGTATTGAAAAGTACCTTGTCAATTAACCAGAAACACTTCGAATTAAGGTAAAGTTTTCTCCAGGATGCTAGAAAAAAAGCAAACAAAATTCGAATTATTGATCGCGAATATCTCACAATTGAAAATGTTTGGCATCCATGAAATTTTCGCTTGTTTTATAATTTTTTGAATAAACGAAAATTCCGTGCGTTTTGTGCACGAAAATGTGTAATTTTTTCATCAGAATGATAGGAAGAAGTGATTTCCCTAACACAGTCGCCGAATATTGATACCAAGCACGTAATCCTACGTCAAATCTACGATCGTGTCTTGCATATAACAACGCAAAATCGGTCCTTAACATGCTTAAAATGGCAGTAGAAACGCCAAAATATCAGAGAATAGGCAATATGACAGCAGTGGTCTAAAACCAAAAAAAAAAAAAAAAAAAGTGATCGTTTGAGATTTCAGTAGGAAAATTTGATTTTAAGTGTATGCTGTCTTAAGTAAAGATTATTGAAATTTAAAACTTTTGGCGTTATGCATTTTTTGATTTATCCCCCTAGAAGTGAGATAAACAATCTATTTTTTGCGACGACCATAGTAATTGTTTTGTTTTGGAGGAGCTTGGGAATAAACCCACGATCTTTTACTCAGTAAATAAAAGCGGTAGCCGTCAAGCTAGCCGAGCTCCTCAATTTTAATTCCAATCCTTTAAATAGGATGTAAACAAACAAAAAGTAAGATACTCACCCGAATGATCGGATTTACTCCTATAAATGGCTGAATTATCTATCATTGAATAACAATTATCTACGATAATTACAGGAAAAAAATGAAATAAAATATTGACTTCAGACAAAACGTGACTACACCCAAGTAACATTGCAAGTTTAATGACGATTATAAAGCATTCTACAAGTCTTAATCATGGTCTCAACAAAGATATTCTCACAAAATTATTTCACGTAGTCTTTCTACAGGATACACTTTTACTACCTATGGACATGCGTTAGGTTCGAAACTTCTAAACAAACTGGGAAATCTAACCAAAACCAAAAATTCAAAACGTTTCAAAATCATCTGAAAGCTAATAAATGAAAAGAAAATAATAAGGGGTTGTATGCAAGACACGACCGTAGATTTGAAGTAGGATTCTGTAGGTGTCTTGAGCAAAGTTGTAGAACTTATCATCACAAGAACGTTTGCTCAAGACACTAACTTTCTATCTATTTTTTAAAGTAAGTTAAATCGTATTTTTCAAATATGTTTTCTAGATTTTTTTTTTTGTTTGTTACACAAAGTTTTTATGTTTCACAAAGTTATGCAGAAAGCAAAATAACACTAATTTGTACAACAAAGTATGCATCTATCTTTGCTTATTTCAGAAATGTATTGCTTTTTTGACCAAAAATGACCTATTTTCGAGCACAAACTACTTGAATGGCGGCAGACGGCGGCAGATCGGCAACGCCTGATTCATATGCAGTACGCATAGCCAACTTTGATCGTTTTCATCCTGTAAACATTTAATTGTTTTCCAGCTTATTCAAATTGACATTCTAAACATAAGCTGCTTTTCTAAAAACAGATCAAAAATAACTTCCAAAACTAACGGTAAGTACTGTCAAATTGCTGTGGGTGTGTATTAGAGTGATGCAAAATTTGAAAATTTCGCTCCACAATACTTAAACGATTCCAAATCGAATCCTAACTAACCTTTCAAAATTTGAACCCATTTGGTGAGAAACTGAGATGGCACAAATCATTTGAAGCTTGTATGGGAATTACTATGGTAAAACCAAGATTTTTGTTCATGTCCATCTAATAATTCACCATATCAGTCTGCCTCAAAAACTTTCAACTGTACTGGTAGGAAATTTTCCCAGCTACAACTAGCTTAAGACCACTTTTTTGATTAAATCCAAGAAACGAAAGTTATCAATGGTTCAATGCGCTGATGTCTTATGATCATGCTCAATCAACTGCTCAGCAGGCAACATTGGTGTTTCAGGGGCGTTGAATAGGACACAAAAATCATGGCTACTATGTCACACTGCAAAATACAGTGTTGCCTAAAGAGCAGCTGCTTGATCATGTCATAAGTTTACCAATCTCTTAAATAATTAATAACTTTTTCTTGTCTCGTTTTACATAGAAACAATCTTCAGCAGATGTAGCTGAGAAAATTTTCTATAAGAATGGCTATCGAACTGTTTCGCAGTTTAATATGGAAAAATACTAGAAGGCAATGAACAAAAAGTTGAGATTTCCCTTAGTAATTTACATGTAAACTTCAAATGGCTTGTTCGAAGTCTATTTTTAACCAAATGAGTCGTAACTTTGGAAGGCTAATCAGGACCCGATTTGAAACCATTTAAGCACTGTGGAGCGAATAAGTCAAATTTTGCATCAGTCTAGTGTGTATTCCCCCACTGGCAGTGTTATAATGGAGGAACTCTCTCTTCTTCTTCTTCTTCCTCGCATTTCTAGCTTATTGTGTATGGCATATTAGCTTATTGCGTGCTCTCAACTTAGTGTTCTATAGATTCACTTCCACAGATATTAATTGAGAGCTTTCGATGCCTGTACCATTTTTGCATTAGTATAATTGTGTGGCAAGTACAATCATACTCTATGCCCAGGGGAGTCGAGAAATTTTCCAATCCGAAAAATTCTTAGACCGGACCGGGAATCGAACCCAGCCACCTCCAGCATGGTCTTGCTTTGTAGCTGTGCCTTTACCGACTGAGCTAAGGGACTCTCTCTACACTGTGTATCATTTATGGTCATTGTAGATAGCTTTAGTCCGGGAGTTAGAAGGTGATAACTCTATTGCAGATCCAGCAACCCATTTCAGAATGTCTGGAGAGTCACGCCCATTCCGAGGTTACTTTCACTTACAATAAGCCCCGCATGTATGTATTATCTCTACGATTGGATATTAGTATTAAATACACACTTCCTGGTTCGAACATTTTCTTTTCGTATTTAGTTTAATTTTGATGTTTAATTTATAAATCATAATAGACTCGGTCTCACCGCTGGTCTGCCACCATTGATTGCTTCTTTTGAAATTCCTTGTACTTTTTCTCTAACGCTTCGCACTTCATTCCGCACTTCACCGGCAATTTCCTTCCGTAGATCGTCCTTGGTCGGTTCTGACATGATTCCGCCTTTTCCGGGTTTTTCTTGTTTTCCGACGGTGATAAATCCGCACTAATTTCCGTACCTGGTTCAATGTTTACTCTTCCTCGCTGGTTAGTGTGGTCGATCTCATGTCCACCATCTATTACTGCATTGCCATGGTCGCTGGTCCACCGAGCACTCGGGAGAATCATTGAATCAATGTAGAAATTAGTATGAGATGGTGTTATAGGCAAAGTGCTAAAAGAGAATGAATGGAATACGAAAGGGATTAGTTTCAAGAAATGATTTTTTCATCAGATTCCCCAACTAACCATACTGAAGTAAATTAAATAAATACAAGCTATATTGCGACTAAATGGTTGCTTGGGTACTCTTATGGCTCTCAGAATGGTTCATCGGTTGCGAAGTGAAGTGTTCCTGAAAGTGATACGTTATATTTCTCAATGTTTTGATTTTATCCCAACGTTACCTCAATGTTATATCACAGACAAACATACACA
Source organism: Ochlerotatus camptorhynchus (assembly GCF_037179485.1). Lineage (NCBI taxonomy): Eukaryota > Metazoa > Arthropoda > Insecta > Diptera > Culicidae > Ochlerotatus > Ochlerotatus camptorhynchus. The sequence goes on from NW_027040701.1 coordinate 5,084,786, forward strand.
ACACATTGAACATTTATCATTGTAAACCCTACCGCTATCTGTCGTATATACTGTGATGGGCTATACACTCAACAGATGGTTGTAATGTGTAAACGTCATGTGGCGGTACCATCAACTAAGAAACATTTAAACTGACCGTTAAAAGTGATTTCGATGAACATTCGTTATGTTCATAAAGCATGTTATGTCTGTTGGTCTGTGATCATACCTTCACTATCGCAACTCCGGGTAATCCGCGAAAGTACTGGCACTTTTGATCTAACTGTAATCACTCTCTCACACTCGAAATGTGCCACAACCAAATTGGCACAACGACGCCCTATACGCTCTCTGACCAAAGCGCAGGGGGTAAGTACTGTCAAATTGCTGGTATTGGTATTGATATTGAATATTGGAATATTTAACGACGATAGCCTTGTCTAGTTATACCTACAGAGCAAATAAGGTATCGTCATATGTTCATGAAGTGGAGGGAAGCAGAGGTATATGCTAAGTTGGACACTATTGTTCACGTGGCTTTGAAATGTAACGAAATTGAAGTATCAAGTGTTATAGACGTTATAGTGAAAATTAATGGATTCGTAAGCAATGTTTACAAATACTTCAAAAAGCTTTGGGAGAAGTATAACTGTACCTTAAGCAAACTTTTTAAACATAATGCCAAATATTTTTATACGCCATTCTACTTACCAGAACATATACTTAGTAAGCTTCGTAAATCTCATGCTAAAATTCGGAGATTGAAACCGTTTAACGATCAAAAATCGACCCCTGTCACCATTATGGAATTCAAAATGGCTGACTCAAATTCAAGATGCGGAATGCGCATATGAAACCTTTAAATATTCGTTTCTACGCAATCGGCTAGGGCTAGATGCCGTCAGTTGCAACCCAAGTTGGACATTGCATTTTTGATTCAATATTAATTCCAATTTATAACACCTCTCACCCCAAAAGGCCTGGGTTCAAGCCTAGTCGGCGCCACTGGGATTTTCTGAGGCATAACATCTCATCCCCGGTCCATGAGTTGATGGATCCAGGTGTGGTAGCTGCCTCCCTGGCGTCGGCTGGTATTCAGCACGGAAAACGAGATCGACGGAAAACAAATCAAAAAATTATAACACAATTAATATCATAGTTCAACATGGATATCTAAGGACCATCATAAAATTTGCAGGACATTTGGATCATGATACGCATGTATAATTAACTTTTAAAAGTGTTCGGAAATTTGATCTTAGTGTCCAAAATTCTGTGATATAAGGTACCACATCGGAGTTGAGAATTGATTCGATATTATTTATCGATAAAGTTGTATTTTCTACCTATATCCCATGGAATCGCTTCTTATTGAGGGGTTTAGAAGGAAAGCGGTGTAAGTGACTTTTTCTCTTTATCGACTTTTTCTTTTGATAGCCACAGCTTTATAAACAGATTTTTACGATATTTCTGCCACTTAGTTTTATGAAGGAGATTCTCATCTAGCATCCAGAATGGCACACGAATCAAGGAATGTGTTTGCAGCTGACTTATTAACGAAAGAGAAAGTCGATGAAGAGAATCGATCGTCACTTACACCCTTTTCTTTCTAACCCCCTCAATTGATACCCTTTTGTACCTTTTTGCGAAGAGTGATAGAGCCCTTAAATAGCGCGCTCCTTTGTCAAGTAATAACACCGATATCGACCATGCATCCATGTCCTACTATACTGACGTTATACGCATAAATGTCCCATGGTCTATGCAATCCTTATGCACCGTGGGATTATTATGCGTATAACGGCAGTATAGTTGTCATCGGATAGAACATTTGTAATCACGAAGAAGGCTAACTCATTTTACGCTTGCTTCAAAATCCTCTTGTAAAAATATGTAACCAACACAAAAATGTGTTCCTTTGATTACTGTGAAACTCTGTCATCTTAGTTTGAAGAAGTAAAGTCTAGCTAGACTTTGGTCTAGGTAGAACAGCGCTGCCCTAGTGCGGTCCGCGGGCTTCACATGGTCTCTGGATCGCAGCAATTAATACTTTTTGAAATTTTTTATTCCTCATTATGAATGAGGAATAAACAAAATTCAGCTTGAAACTTGTTGATCGAACATAGATACAGCCATTTAAAAAAGAAAATTTAAAAAGGTCGGCAGGCCTGGTCTAGATGATCTTACTACGTAACGGGTCACTAAGAGGTTATCTACTCGTGTTAAGGGTGTATTGAATCAGTTTTCGTAATTCATAATTCCCTCCGATGATGCTGAACTTTCAACATGTCTTCAGTATGGGAGATTATGATTTTTCCACAGATCATGAGACCATTTTGACTCAAGACTAGTTTTTGAAAAGGGAGTATGTGTTTAAAAAAATCTAACTCTTAAACCGTTTATTGTATGAACATTATGTCTGAGAAGAAGTTGTAGATAGTTGATTGTACTTCAAAGGAAAAAAAATATACACTGAAAAAATAATGACTAAAATAAAATTTAAATGATGGAATGAGGCGGGTGATGATGTTGGTCATCAAGGCCATTTTTGTTGGTTATAACCTAAATAAGCATATTTAATTATTGTAATATTCTTATTTAGTCTTATTTGTCAAATTTTAAAAATTCATGAACAAATTTTCTTCCAGGAACTTTTTTGTTTGAGATTGCTCCATCTTTAATTAGTCTTTATAAATTGTCTTATAAAGCATATGGTCATCGAAGAAAAAAAAATCAAAAATCGTACCATGGAATGAAGATTTATATTTTAATATATTTTTTTTTCACAAATCTAAAATTTTTTTTTCAGTGTATTTTTTTTCCTTTAAATTAAAATAAATTACCTACAACTTCTTGACTGACACAATTTTGATACAATAGACGGTTTTTGAGATAGATTTGTTTTTAAATTCCTATGTGAAAACACCCTATAAAATAAAGGGTTGTGTCCTAGACACGACCGCAGTATGACGTAGAACTACGCAAAATTGATGTATGTCATGCATTACTATTATACTTTGTCTTAATGTTTTCATGCCGTTATATATTTTGGAGTAGTACGCCAGTATAGTCCATGAAGACGCGATTCATGTTGTGGGATAAAACAATTGCCAAAAAATACGATAATTTTTTTCAGTAGCTAAATCATTAGTATTAAATTAGGTCTCTGAATCAGAGAAGAGAGTGAAGGTTGCATTTTATGATAACGTAACAGGCAGTTGTTTTCCTTACAGAAGACGGCACATCAATATTGAACAAAATGTTGGTTCATATGTCAACGAAGAAGGGGAGGAAGGGGTATAACGATCCTACGGGGTTTAAGCACCTCTTTGTTCTCCAATTTGGAGGACAACCCTAATATAAAATTATAATGCATCATCATAATGTAGTTTACAGCGTGTTCGTACAATGATGCAAAATAGAATACTGTGACTTGTCTGAAATCAAACGTTTGGTTTCCAATAAGTTGGTGCTTAGTACAACATTTATTGAAAATTAGGTGGATTCAATCATTGAATTTCAAAGTCAGAACAAAAGCTCGTATGAAGCATGAGGCAAATTGCGACCTCAAGCGAATAAAACTTATCATGTGACAGCTTAAATCACTTTAGAATTTAACAATTAGTTCAATTGTAGTCCTTCGGGGGACCCTGTGCCACATTCTGGCCATGTACCCTGTACATCTGGCCATGTTTCGATCCCCTCGGAAAAGTGGCCAGTTTCTAAATATGGTCTAAAAGCATTGAATCACATTAAAATTCAACCAGTTCAATGACAGTTATTAGGAATAGGAAAGTAGCCAGTATTAGACATGATTCAAAATTCATTATGCGGTGCTACAACTCACATGAGAATTCATCTACTTCCTCTATGTTGTGTTTAAGAAAATTGTGACTAGCAAAGTAAACAGAAAATTATGTTGCTGTGCGCGAAGAAAATTGTAAACAAACCGAAGCACACCTGACAGCCAATGCAGGAAATGCTACAAATATACATTAGGAATTTTGCCAAATATTTTCAATAAAATTAATGCAATCCTAGTCTGCTAGCATTAAGTTTACATCTTTTAGTTGCATTATACTGCACGATAACTTTCAAAGTGTTAGTAATTATTCCTCTTGTGGACGTTCTAAAAGGAGCCATGTTGATGGGAAAATTAGTTAAAAGCGCGCTATTTTTTATATTTAATAAAACCAAAACTATGCTAATCATTAAAACAAATCATTTTCTTCATAGTAATGAGCATTTATAAGAAGTTTCTTAGACTTTCTTGGACTACATTAGCGCTGGTAAAAATAGGTCCAAATATTTTTACAAATTAATTTGAATTTCTCCAGCGTCCCAACCAGTAGATGGTGAACAGTAAATATAGAGCTTCACTGAAAAAGTTGAAAACGTAAACCCGCTGGTGACAAATCGTCGTTTTACCCGTGTAAATTTGAACTGTTTTAGTAGTGTTTTGTGTTATAGAGTGCGAGTTCGTTTGGTGTACCTCTGTGAAGTGTAGAATTTCGTGTAGCTTTGTGGATAAGTTGAGAAATTGTAGATTAAAAGTGTCGTCCCGTGGAACAGTGGTGTCAATCTTCATTTTATTTACATTTTTGTTTTGTATCTGTCGCTGCACTACTGCTACCGTACTTAGCGTACCAAATCGTCAGTATCTCTTGTTGCATTACACTCTGCTACCGTACTTTTGTGTATTGAATAGTGTTTCTACGTCTGATTGCCTCGTTTCGCGCATCGGAAATTTGCTATAGTTTTTCGTTACGTGGTAGTCTTTGTTGCGTGTATAAAGTTAGCGTCGCATTTTTTGTGATCATGGCTTGCAAGAAGTGCCAAAAAACCATTTCGGACTCCGAACGTATTGTTTGTCGCGGTTTTTGTGGTGACACATTTCACGTGATTTGTGCCAAAGTTGATCTCGAACTTCTCGATCAACTTGGATTGTACGAGAAGAATGTCTTCTGGATGTGCGATCACTGTGCGGCGCTTTTTTCAAACGGCCACTTCCGTAATATCGTGAGCCGTGACGTCAATCAGACTTCTGTGGCTCCAAACGCGGTTGATTCGATGAAAGAGGACATCGAGAAATTGAATTCGGCTGTTATTGCTCTTGCAGAGAAGTGGAATCGAAGATCCCAGTCAGCTCAACTCCACGTTGGCCTAAAAATGACCGCTTTGATTCCGGTCGTGGCACCCCGAAACGTCGCCGTACTTCATCTAGCACTGACGACAAGCCCATACTGTGTGGTAAGAAAGCACCTATCGACTCGGTCAGAACCGTGGACCTGGTGTGGGTGTACTTATCGGCGTTTCATCCCACTACTACGAACGATGAAATTTCATCTCTTATCTCTAAGTGTTTGTGTTTGGAAACAGACGAGAAACCTCGGGTTGCCAAGTTGGTTCCCAGAGGAAAAGATCCGTCAACGTTAAACTACGTTTCCTTCAAAGTCGGCGTCAACCAAAACAAACGGGATGTTGCCCTTTCCTGCGATTCGTGGCCGGAGGGCATTCAGTTCCGTGAGTTCGATGATTCCCGGTCAAAGAAGGTGACCAAAATCACCCGTATTGGTCCAGCACAGTGACACCAGTTCCAGGATACTTCCTTTTCAATTACTAACGTGCTGTTGGGCGGATCTGGGACGCAACAACACAGCGCTTCGGAAGCCTCTGATCCCTCCGAACCAGTCGAGTTGTTTGTAGATCTAATCATCAGAAGTCGTCCTGGCCCTGGTTTTGGAATCGGTGACGAGGTCTTCCAGCCTGTACTTACAGGCAAGTATCGATACGTTCCAAAACCTTCTTTTTCTGAGCCACCTTCCGCTTCCAGCAGCGAATACTTAACGCAACCTTCCGATCCAACCTCGCCTTCTGAAAACGACGTAGTAAGCTCGATGTCTTCTGAACTCTGGATGAACCAATCTGCTTTGCAACCGGGACGCATCGTGGAAAGCTTTATGGAAGCCCCCGGTTCCTCTAACTCAGTCGTGCTAATTCCTGTCAGCGTTCATCATAGTCGTCCTGGCCCTGACTTTAGATGTGGATTGGGGGTCTTCTAACTTGCTAGAACAGGCGAGTACATAATTAATAGCGCAAATACGATGTCTGATGCCGATCCAAATTTCAGCACCTTGAATGCCGCCGAATCAACTCTCGTACCTCGGAGCCCGGAACGCGCCGTAGAAAGCCTCGTGGAAGCCCCTGATCCCTCCGTCCCAGTCCAGCCATTTGCTGCCGCCGCTCACCATAGTCGTTCCGGACCTGTAGTCGGATGCAAGGTTGCAAAGACTCATTTCAGCTAAAATAATGTTTTTCGGAATAATAAAACCAAAAGATGGTATGATGGCATGTTTTACTTGTAACTTACAAGAAGAGGTTACAAAGTATGCGTTGGAAACATAAAACCTGTAAATTTTGCTTTCTATGAGTCACAATCAGCGATTTGCTGATCGCTGAGTGAGTGAGTGAGTGAGTGAGTGAGTGAGTTTGTGAAAAATCGCTGATTGTGACTCTCATGAAGTGAAATAAACAGGTTTAATATGTCAAACACATTCTTTGCAACGTCTTCTTGTATCCTACCAATTCAAAATTTGATCATGGCATCTAATTATTTCATAATTCAGAAAAACATTGTTTTAGCTGAAATGAGTCTTTGCAACCTTGGTCGGATGTGGAGAGGGGGTCTTCCAACCCAGTCACTATGGCGAGTATCCGCATGGTATTGTTAATGTTCATTCGCTGCCTGATGCTTCCGTGATTTCTAGGGAGAACAGACGTTCGATTGTAAGCCGCAAGCAGGACATCGTGATTTTCTTCCAAAACGCCGGCGGAATGAATTCTGATGTTGACGACTACCGGCTTGCTGTATCGGATCGTTGCTATGATGTGATTGTCTTATGCGATACGTGGCTCGATTCGCGAACGCTTTCCAGCCAGGTGTTCGGATCCGATTATGAGATTTTTCGTTGCGATCGGAAACAACAGCCGAAAATCTACTGGTGGTGGCGTTCTTGTGGCTGTCCGTTCCGGATTGGAGGCGAGAGCAATCGAAAATGAATCGTGGAACAGTGTGGAACAGGTTTGGACAGCCATTAAACTGGGCGATCGCACATTATTTTTGTGCGCATTGTACATGCCACCAGATCGAGTTCGTGATCTTGAACTCATCGAGACTCACTGTCAATCAGTCTTCACAGTAATGGAAAGAGCGACTCCAATTGATGAGCTATTCATTTTTGGGGACTTTAACCTAGCAGGCGTTTCGTGGAGACCATCCCATAGCGGCTTCCTCTATCCAGATCCAGAACGTTCTGTATTTCATGCAGGAGCTATCGGCCTTCTCGATAACTATAGCGTAGCAACGCTTTCTCAAATTAACTACGTAGTCAACGAGAACAACCGTAGTTTGGACCTCTGCTTCGTGAGCACTCAGGACAATGCTCCGTTCATTTCCACAGCACCTTGTCCATTAGTTAAGCTTGTTCCGCACCACCCTCCTCTGATTGTCACTGTTGAGGACAATCTCGTTCGTGATTTCGATAGTCTTCCTGCTGCGGTTGCTTATGACTTTCAAAAGGCCGACCATCGAAGCATTGTAGATGTGTTGTCAAACATGGACTGGGAGAACATTCTCGATCATGACGACGTTGAGGCCGCTGCGCAAACTTTTTCTCATGTCTTGGCATATGTCATTGACAGACACGTCCCGAAAAGAATTCAACGCAAAGACTCTCACCCTCCCTGGCAGACGATTGAGCTCAAATCGTCCTTCAACCCTGGACCCGATGGAGTTCCGTCCGTGTTTTTGAAGAAACATATTGCTTGCTTGTTAACTCCACTTCACCGTCTATTCTGGATGTCTCTCTCCAGTTGTATGTTTCCATCCTTCTGGAAATGTGCACACATGTTTCCTGTCCACAAAAAGGGAAGCAAACGAGCCGTGGATAACTATCGTGGAATTACATCGCTGAGTGCTGTTTCGAAACTATTCGAGCTTGTTATTATGGAACCGTTGCTCTCTCACAGCAAGCAGTATCTGAGTGCTGATCAACACAGGTTTACTGGCGGTCGCTCTAGAACCACCAATCTGCTGTGCCTCACATCCTACAATACCGATAGTATGACTGAATGGGTACAGACGGACGTTATATATACCGATCTATCCGCGGCATTCGATAAGTTGAATCATGACATTGCGATTGCTAAACTTGACAGGCTTGGGGTGAGCGGTAATCTCTTGAGTTGGTTCCGTTCGTATCTTACTGGTCGCCAACTTATGGTTGCTATAGGAGATTGCAAATCAGCTAGCTTCTTTGCCACATCAGGTATACCGCAGGGAAGCCATCTGGGACCGTTGGTTTTTCTACTCTACTTCAACGACGTGAACCTGGTTATCGAAGGACCTCGATTAGCATATGCAGACGACCTCAAAATATTTTTACGAATTTGCTCGATCGCTGACTGCCACAATCTTCAACATCAGCTTAATGTCTTCGCCAGTTGGTGTACTTTAAATCGAATGGTAGTGAACCCAGCAAAGTGCTCTGTCATAACGTTCTCACGAAAAAAGCAACCGATTGTATTCAGCTATGACCTGCTTGGAACGACACTCGAACGCGTGAATCAGGTGAAATACCTGGGTGTGGTGTTGGATTCACAGCTAACATTCAGGCAACACATTTCTTATGTCATCAATAAGTCGTCTACGACTTTAGGATTTATCTTCAGGATAGCTAAGAATTTCACCGATGTCTACTACTTAAAATCTCTTTACTGCTCCCTCGTACGATCGACGCTTGAGTATTGTTCTGCGGTTTGGAATCCGAATTACAACAATGGTGCCGAGAGAATCGAATCTGTTCACCGTCGCTTTCTTCGTTTTGCGCTTCGTAGACTGCCCTGGAGAGATCCGCTTCGGCTGCCCAGCTACGAGAGCTCTCCGGATTAGAAGGGACACCAACAGAGCTTTGATTATCGCCGACACTCTACAGGGACGAATAGATTGTGAGGCTATCCTAAGGCACCTAAACGTGCAACCTCGACCACTCCGTAACAACCTCATGCTGAGACTACCACTGCGTCGCACGAAATATGGGCATATGGTGCGATTTGCGGACTACAGCGTGTGTTCAACAGAGTCGCATCTGTATTCGACTTTCACCTCACACGTGATGCGCTTCGTCGGAGATTCTCATCTGTTTTCGCCGGTCGCAGTGACTGACAGAGAAAATTAGTGTTATGTTTTTTTACATTCTGACCATGTTGCTTTGTTTTTCTTTCTGTGATTATTTGACATGTAATTTTACTATTATTATTATTATGATTAGTATTATTAACATCATTTGGGCTACAGCCAGCCTGTTGATGTATGGCAACAATAAACAATAAACAATAAACAGACACCGCCCCCCCTCCTTTTTAGGGGTGTTAACATCTATGCGGATTTGCTAGCGCCACGCCGTCCGAAGCGGTAATGAGCAGAGAAACGACAGCAGTTAGTTTAGTTTAAATGTTAGTTTAAATGATCTTTATTTCAGTTTAACTTGGACGATTACCATATAATTTTTTTTTACTAAGTGATTTAATTGCTTTCTTCATCTTTAGGTATGGGCAAAATTCAAAATTTGTTTTACAGAATTAGTCCTAGACTTAGTACACGGTCGACCACCTTGGTGGGATTGGTTTGTTTTGTTTTTAGAATTTGAAGAGAAACTACTTAATACTACTATTTACAGCTTAAAACTAACCTACTCTACTATATACACTTAACCTACTATGTACAAATTGCTTATTAAAGCATGTTCAGAAAGATTGCATTTTTGAATAAATTTAGTTGTCATATCATCAATTTTGGAATCTACTTTGGGAATTTCTGCCTCTTGATGGAGGTCTGCTATTCTTGTGTCGAATGGACGATCTAGGATCATCCTCAACACTCTATTCTGTGCAACCTGGATTTTGTTCCTGTGGGTCTGAGCGCACGATTCCCACACCGGGGCGGCATAGAAGATCGCGGGGGCTATGATCTGTTTGTAAACAGCCAGTTTGTTTTGCCTTGAGAGGCGGGATCTGCGGCAAATGAGCGGATACAAACACCTAACCAAGGCGGAGCACTTAACTAGGGTTTTCTCTATGTGCGAGCGGAACAGGAGCTTCTCATTGAACAACATCCCGAGATAAGTAAAATCAGTGGACCACTTGACCCTTGTACCATCCATTATTACGGTACAGGAGGGAGACGGTTTAAGTTTTGGTGATTGTCTGTGAAGGAACATGATCGCTTGGGTTTTCGAGGCGTTGATTTTGATTTTCCACGTGGTGGCATAATCAGTAAAGGTGTCAAGGCATCGTTGGAGCTTGTTCGTAATTTCACGAGGCATCCTACCCTTGACGGCTATCGCGGTGTCATCTGCGAACAGAAAGAACACGCAACCGTCTCCTAGAGGAGGGATGTCCGACGTGTAGATGCTGTAAAGCAGTGGTCCCAGCAGACTCCCTTGCGGAACACCTGCTGGGATCGGAAATTGTCCCGAAAGGGAACTATTCAACGACACCCTGAACGACCTTTGCTGGAGATAGTTACGGGTGATTTTCACAAGGTATGGTGGAAAGTTGGAGTTACAAAGCTTGTATATAAGTCCGTCGTGCCAGACATTGTCAAACGCCTTTTCGACGTCTAACAAGGCCATGGCTGTGGACTTGGATACAGCTTTGTTACTTCGGATGTTATTCATCACCCGCACTAGCTGATGATTGGTGGAATGCCCCTTGCGGAACCCGAACTGTTCCGGAAGAAGAATGTCATGTTCCTCCACAAACTTGTTTAGTCGGCTGAGGATCAATTTTTCGAACAGCTTGCTCAGCGCTGAGAGCAGGCTAATCGGTCTGTAGCTTGACGGTAGTGAAGGGTCTTTCCCAGGTTTGCGGATCGGGATGATTTTTGCCATCTTCCAGATGCTTGGAAAGTAGTGCAGCTCCAAGCATCTGTTGAGGATGGCAGCCAGCAGCGAGTGGACCCTCGGGCTGAGATTTTTCAACGCTAGGTTGAATATTCCGTCAAACCCGGGAGCCTTCATGTTTTTACTATATTTCAGCGCTGAGCAAATTTGTTCCTCTATAATCCGTTCTTCTGGAGGTACGGCACAAGGGGAGGTATCTAACGTCTGGACGCACTGCACAACCTGGTTCTCGAGTGGACTTGGGATTGTAGAGCCAAGCAAATGCGACTGGGCAATGTGCTCCCCAATTGCATTGGCCTTCTCTTCGTTGGTGATAAGCCGTTCGTCATTGACTCTAAGAGGTGGAATGGGCTTGGGGTGAGACTTCAGCACCTTGGCAACCTTCCAGAATGGTCTGGAACGGTCGTCCAGGTTCTGAACGAGCCGCCCGAAACTCTCGTTTCGGATTGAGATCATTCTGGAAGCGATCTGCCGATTCAGATCGACCATTTCGCATTTACACTGCAGATCCCCAGTCCGCTGAAACTGGCGTCTACGAACATTTCTGAGCCGAATCAAGAGTTTGGTGTGGGAATCAATTGTTTGAAACTTACCCCTCACAGGAACTCGTCGAACGCACTCTTCGTCAGCCATGGATATGGCTTGATGGAGACCCTCCAGGGCCCGGTCGATGTCCTCCACTGTGTCGAGCGGTGGGTTGTCGTCGATGTGGCGGTCGACCACGCGTCGAAACTGGACCCAGTTGACTCGATGGTAGTCCTTCCGCTGGCACGGTGCAGGGGCCACGTTGTAGCCCAGCTCGGTCAGCACCGGTTGGTGGTCCGAACTCAGGTCGTTGACGGCAACCGGCTTGGCTAATCTGGTGTTTGCCAAGAACAGGTCCAGCGTCGATGGGTTGCCCGTCGGTGATGTGAAGGTTGGTTCGTCCGGAAACCAGACGGAATAGAGACCATGCTGGGAATGGTCGAATAGCAGGCGGCCGTTCTGGTTCTGCTGGTAGTTTCGCCAGGCCTCGTGCCGGGCGTTCAGGTCCCCTCCGATTACAAAGCGGGTATTGGTGTGGGTTATGATGGCAAGGTCGTTCTTGAACTGCTGTGCTGTACCATTGCTAACGGTACATTGCCGGGGGCAGTAGACAACGATGAACCGGACGTTTCCGGTCGATGTTTCCACCTCAACGCCGACGGCCTCGATGATGGAAGTGCGGTAGTGGGGTAGGGTGCAGTACTTGATGCCTTTCTTGATAATGACCGCGACACCGCCCCCCCTGGAGCTGGTGCGATCAAGCCGGACAATGCTGTGGTCGGGCAGCCAGAAGCTGTCACCGGTCTTGAGGTGGGTCTCGGTGAGAAGGCCCACGTCGATGTCGTGCTTGCGGAGGAAGTCTGCAAGCTCAATGTTTTTCGCCCCTACGGAGCGAGCGTTCCAGTTGGCAATCTTTATGGGTTCACGGTCCATAATTAGTGACGAAGGAGATGATAGCTTGGAGCTGTTGTGTTCTTGTTGCGCAGGTGCGCTTGATGATGATGGCCTGGGCCAACAGTGTGACGATCTCATCCGTTGACAGCGGAGAATCGTCTGTAGCTTCACCGGTTGTACCGGCCAATTCCGGAGCAGGGGGATCCGTCGATGGCCCGGAGGCTTGACCGGGTACTGCAGCGGCAGCCAACTGGGCAGCAGCCAACTGTTGGTTGAGCGGGAGCGGCGGCAACACTGGAATTGGCCGTGATTGGACCGGTGATAACGGAGGAAAGTTCTGCGCGTTGTTTTCTGGAACCTTCTTGCGACCGGGCTGGCTGTTGGACGAGGCTTTCTTCCGGATCTCGGCGTATTCGGCCCGCTTCGGACAGGCCTTACTCGTGGCCTTGTGGGCGGCACCGCAGTTGGCGCATGTGGGAGTGGCTTCCTCGATGCTGTCGCAGTTGTCGATCTTGTGGTTTTTGCCGCATTTGATGCAGCGGCTGGCCATGCGGCAATTCCTGGTGCCGTGCCCGAACAATAGGCAGTTCGAGCACTGAGTGACGCCACGGTGGGTCGGCTTATACCGCTCCCACTTCACTACGATGTGGAACAGTGTGCGTGTCGTCTGGAGATCCTTCACGGTTGTGGAGTTCTTCTCCAGATGGACCAGGTAGAGCTGGTCACGATACTTGATGGCCTTGCTGCGGGTCATCTTGTGGACTTCGACCGGCTTGAGGCCGTTCGCCTTAATCGCGTCCATTAAGGTGGTGGTGTCCATGTCGTGCAGCCCGCGCAGCACCACTTTCAGCGGCTTGGTGGCCTCGATGTCGTGGGAGAAGTACTCCAGCTTCATCCTGTCCAAGAGGGCCTGAACTGCGTTGAAGTGTTTTTCGGCCGGGACCATCAGTTTGTAGCCTTCCGTGCACCGTTGAATGGTGCAGCGAAGGCCCTGCTTAATGTAGAAATCCAGCTGCTCCCATAGCCCGGGAGGGAAGCCCTTCACATAGAAGGGTGGCAACTTAACTTTTTTCGGCACCGTCTCAGGGTCCGACTGCGGCTGGGCTCCGTTCTGCAGGGCCGAGAACGGATTGTTGCTCAGCAGCTTTTTTGCTGCTGATGCGGTGGCGCTGCTGTCTTCAGGTCTGGGTCGTTTAGTTCCGGGAGGCCCCGGCTGCGGGTCCGCAACGCCTGTCGGGATGGGCAATGGGGTTTTCTTCTGCTTCTTCTGGGCTGGCTCGGTGGTCGCGCCGTCTCCTGGGAGAGTCTGTTTTCCCGGTAAACCGGCACTCGCGTTACCGCGCGATTTCTTACCCATGGCTGGGTCAGCGAGAGCGTCACTACACAACGCGGAGCTAATTCGACTTGCGAACGAACGAACGAAACTAGAGAGAATTCAAATCGACTGAACTGCTCAACAGTCTGGCAGCGAATGTCCTCGACATCTGACACGACAGCAGCGCTGTTTTATATCTTTTCAAGTTCAAGCAGAACGATGTGGAACCAAGTGGTACTCGATTATGACGACTGGGTTTGAGGAAAACGTTTATTTCATGAAAACAGTGATACAATTATCATTTGTACATTTTCCAAAAGTGTTTAATGGAAAATTTTGAATATATATTTATTTCAGCAGATTTGTAAAGTAATATCCTATCGATTGGCGTATTTCGATTTTAATTTCATCTATAAATGACAAAGTTACATGCGTTTAAAACCTAACACTTTTTCAACATACATATTTTTTTTATTTGTACCCCAGTATAGTCGACAAAGACGTAGTTCTACGTCAAAAAATAGTCTTGTGTGAAAATGATCTGTGGACAATCATAATCTCCAACGCTGAAAACATGTTGAAAGTTTCATTCAGATCGGAAAGAGTCGTGCCAGATTTTTGCCTTTTTCTCTTTTCCATTTCTATAATGAGGCTCAATATTTCTCGATGAACTAGAGTTTTGGACTGTTAAATGGATTGTTTTCAACAAAGATGCAAAACATCGACATTCTAGCCTTTTTTTTCCTATTATACTGTGTTCAGAGAAAATATGAAAGTTTATACTTTATTGAGCATCTTTTTTTTTATTAAATTGTTTGCGACGTTCGTAATCAGTACTCATATGATATGATAAGTATTCTGTTTTTATAGTTTAGGTGCATGTCCTGTTTTACATAATCGTCACCCATACTACATCCCCGGTCCGTAGGAAGCAATCAGTTTAAGGAACAGACGATTCAAATCAAGAAATAATTTGTCCTATAAATGTTAATAGACTGGAATCGTAACCCATATCGAGAATGTGCTGAACATCCCACGAACCAAATGCGTCCACCCACGGGCTCCATTTTGAAGGAAAAGGTCCTGTTTTTCACATTATCTACCACGAATACACGATTCCATCGCTTTTATTGTTCTGCTACTGCTGCTTCCTCGTGGTAGGAATTCCGTACCCGGTAGGGTTTTCCAATATCGCTGCTGTGTGACGTCTCATAATTCCTCAACATGGAAGTCACGTTTCACCGGGAACTCCAGACGATAAAATGAAGAATATGAACCATGTTGTGTGGCATGGGTTAATAGCACACAGTTGACTTCGAATGCATATGGGTGTCAAATTCGTGCCCTTTTGTGCTGCCCGTGCCGTTTTTCCATTAAATGTGGGAAATTGTTTTCAATTGGTCTAGTTGCCTGGGTTTTGTAGACATTTGGACTTTTGCGGGAAACATTTCTTAAATTGCATTCAGCGTTTGTTTTCCTGTGAGTCCAGTCAAAATGAGAAACTTTCTTCTCCACCACTGGAAAGGTCAATATTTTCATTTCGCCCTGAAAAAACTATATCACACCCAACTGTGCAATTTCGCTGCTATAAATAATATTTTCCCACCCACGCCCAAAGCCAGCAAGTAGTCATCACATACGTGGCAATCGAAAACTGCAATCAAGTGGTGGTGCAGAAAGGCTTATATTTTATACGAGCTGAGCTTTTCACACGATTGTTGTTCCTTTCGCGCACTCTTTCCGGAATTTTATGAGTTTATTGAATAAACTCCACTTCACACCTATAGCTGCCGCGTCGGGAGCCGTCGAGAAATATACTTTCCAATGCCAGGCTCATATTTTTCCGAAATGAAAAATAAAAGTTGAAGATTCACCACTTCATTCTGGAATATCCTAGTTCTGGTTCTGGCAAAAAAAAAACGGTAAAGAAAAACGAAATCCTTGGCAGCAACCGATTTCATTTCAATGCCTCGCCAGAAGAATCGGTTGGAATGAAAACTTTTATAATTCAATATTTTTTCTTCCTGCTCATTTTGCCGCTTGTACTAAAACAATCTCCTTCCGGTTCCCGTCCGTCCGTCCGTCGTCGTCGTCGTCGTCGTCGTTTCACACGGAGTTTATAGGATGCTCACACGATATGGTTTATATATACCTACACTTCACTGCTTGGACTGCTTGCTGCCTTTCCTATAGTCGGCAAAGCGAGTGTTTGTGCTTCGCTGAGCAGACGAACAGATGAAGAACTACTTTCCTATTTCACCCAGGATGATGGGGCAAAATGGGTGAGGTTGCATTCAGCTAGCAGTGTGATGCGGTCGTTGTGTGTGAAGATATATTTAGTTTTTTTCATAAGAAATATTATTCATGCAGTGTAGAACAGGCCAAAATGCACCCCGGGGGGAAATTGCCCGATGTGCTTTTTCGTTGCTTTCACACTACTAATTCTAGAATTTTGAGTGCAAAAATAAATATTGAAATTGCTGCTTATCAAATTCATGAATTTAAAACGCGAAAGCTATGAAAACCACATCGGACGATTTGCCCCGGAATGCATTTTGGGCTGTCTTTGCTTGTATACGGTTTGATGGTTTTCCGATAGCCTGTATGCGGAAGGATTGATTCTCGGTTGTTGTAATACGATTTGATAAGTGTTTTTGAGGTCACTAATGGTCTTATTATTAGTCAAAGATCACACAATTTCTACAAAATATTAAGTTTAACAGGTACGAAGCATTTCTGCTGGCTCTGCTCAACTTTGGTGGGTGCGCTGTTTTTGAAGGATGTTTTTTTTCGTTGATTTGTTTTCCGTGCTGAGAACCAATGCTACCGACGCCAGGGAGGTAGTTTCCACCCCTGGATTCAACATATCGACCCATCAACTCATGAACCGGGGACCAACGGCTTTACTTCCCTTCCGAAGGAAGACGTGATCAGAGAAGTTATGCCTCAGAACATCCCGGCGGCACCGACAATAATCACGCTCTATTTTAAAGGTTGATGTACTACCAAACCAAACCGTGGTGAGATTGAGTTTCATGATTTTTGCAATATATTTGAGCGTGACCCGAAACTACCGTCACTGCTGACAGCAGTAGCTTCGTGTCTGCCATCGGTGAAGAGTAAAGATGGATAGCAAACTCTAAGAGGAAGAGGTGACAATTGGCTTCTTCCTCTTTTATTTCTATCTCTATCTCTATCTTTCTCTATCTCTATCTCTATCTTACGCACATGAAATCGGCCAATCAGGAGCTGGTTCACGTTTGACAGAAAAGTGGTTTTTTTTCGCCACCGTATTGTCACCTCTTCTCTTGGAGCAAACTATACTTTCTCTTTCTAAGAAAACGATGTGCAACGGAATCATTTTTGTGTCGAGTCAAACCGAAGCTCGAAAAATCAAAGGAGCTTGTAAAATCAATATCGATGATATTTGTTGTGTTTTTTTTTTATTATTATTGGGTATCAAGCTGGAGCTGCGTGACAGCTTAGTTTTCAAGACTTGACCCATTTGAATAAATTTTGCTTCTATCTTTGACAATACAGCAGAAGGACTAGCCTATGTTGACCGCTTGAACACTGGATTCCGTGTGTATTGTGTGCGCGTTGATACATCTGCGTAGTAAACTGATTGAATAAGTAGACCCGTTTCGAACGAAATATCTAAATTATGTAAGTTACGAAAACCGCGCGAATTCCGAAAGCCGTGCGAGACAACTGAAGCGAGAAAAAAGGCTTATTTTCATTTAAGAGTGCCACCAAAATAACTAATACTACTGAGCTTTCTATCAAATTAGTTAATTTAAAGAACGGATCAATCATTTCAAGATTTCGCGACCGCCCGGACAAATTCTATACTACATAAGCTCAAAAGCGTTTGACAAGCTCTACCGAATTGCGTATCATTTCTGCGTAAGCTCCGTAAACGTAGGTGTGTTGATTCTGACAGCCGCGAAAAGTTAAACCTGCATCAATACCACATATGGAAAGATCGATTTTACGTAGGGTTTAGTTCATAGATTAACAGTGACTGCTGTTTACAAATGTTAGTACTTGAACACTAAGAAATAAGTTAACTCAAATGCTTTAACCGCATATATATATATATAGAGGTGTGCGTCGATTCAAAAATGGTCGGCGGTGGCGTGCGGGGTAATTATGCTCGGCGGCGGCGGCATCATCGGCGTCACACCGTTAGCACTTTTAGGCGGCGGCGGCGGCGGCGGTGTGAATAGGCGTGGTACAAATTGAACAATGAATATGTACGGTCAATATAAAGATAAACATCGCACAGTTTACATTTCTTAAATTATATAACGTCTCCGCTGAAATCGATAATCACGAACACATGCATCAACCGTGACGTCTCATCATCATTTTTTTTTAGTTTTAATTTGTGAGATATTAGAATATGATTAAATTGAAATGAGTCTAATTCGATTAAAATCACAACATTTTAACATCAATGCAATTTGAAACATTTGTTCAATTCCAAAATGCACAGATAGCTCATTTGGTTAAAAATCTAATACTTATTACAGAAAGAGTTTAGCGTGATGGACGTAGAAAGCGTTTTGTCTCTATCTTTGGTTTCTTTATGTGTTTGGATTCACTGCGCTTTTGTTTATGTTTTTTCACAGAAAATTATTTAGATTGTCTCAAACATTGTTTTCAAAATACTTCAATACAAAAGTTCAAAGATTTGACCAAAAGCTCATGTTCTACGATTTTGGCAATTTAAGAGTGTGTTTCTAGCATTCAAAAAAATTGCATTTTTGATGAGCTTCCAGCATAATCATGAATGATAGCTTGACCTTGACTATAATAATTATGAACTTCAATTGGACGTATGAATGATAAAGTTGTAACCTTATTTATTATAGTTTTTATGTGGATAATAAAAATAATGGGTTGTTAAGAACCATTATCATTTAAAAATTTAGATTTCCACATACATTTTCTGAACAAGAACTTTTTTATCTATGGTTCACGAACTTTTATAACAATGGTAATCTTAAAGGTTAAAATTCAGTTTCACAATATCGATCAACTTTATATGGAACATATCACGTATTGGATATTATTAAATTAATAATCGATTTATCGTAAAACTTCTACAATTATAATAAATTAATATGCGGTTCGTTTGAAAAAAAAAATCAATAATCGGCAATATTCATTTTGTGCTACCTATTTGAGTTCTAAATTTGTTTTTTATTTTTTTTTTTTAGTTAAAGTACTGAAAAAAAGCTTAATTTTTCCCTTGTCTCAGGCATCATTTCAATCGGAATTATCATTAAAAAATTTGGATTTCTTCATACATTTTCTGAACAAGAACTTTAATTTAACTTTTTTATCTATGGTTCACGGTTATGGTGATGGTATTATTTAGGGGAAAATACGGTTTCATAATATCAATCAACTTTATATGGGATATATCACGTTTTAATAATTACATTAACGATTGATATGTACTAAAACTTTTACGGTTATAATACATAATTATGCGAGTAGTGCCGTTTACGAGTACTTTTTATAAATGTCATAGACGCCATCTTGAAAATTGTTGTTGGACAAATTCAAGCGAAAATGTGAATCATGGACCCTACCTATCGACACTTCAACTCATGGACCAGGGACCAACGGCATTACTTCCCTTCCGAAGGAAGGCGTGATGAGAGATCTTATGTCTCAGAAAATTCCACCTGCGTCGACTAGGATTGAACCCAGGCCCTTTGAGGTGAGAGGCAGTCACGGTTACCACTACACCACTAGCGCTGCTCAATTACTATTTAGTTTTAAATTTTCTTAAGAATTTCAGGAAAAACCATATTTCCTTTGATTTTTGAAATCTTTTTCCGTATTTTTTTTGGAAAAATCAAAGGTTCAAATACCTATTTAGTTTAATTTTTGTGGCGGTGAACTTCTTGTTAAGTTTGAACAATTCTTAATTCCACATTTTTCAGCACTGCCCTTTCACTAAGCAATATAGTTTGGTATAATTTATAAATGACTGGACCACACACATGTGTAAAAAGGTTATTGTATTTGAAAGTATATTAATTAGATAAACAAAATACTGATTTTAAACTTTTCACGAAAAAAGACTGGCTTTTACTTGTCTTTTTATAATATCTTCCTTTTAATTCTACTACATGTGTATCACTTTTCACTATTCACTTTTTACTTCCACTGTTCACTATCACTTAAACAAAAACTATACTTTGTTTACTCCTTGCAAATTTTTTCAGTGTCTAGTTATATGACTTGATGGTTTCATTTTAATAATTATCTATAATCACAGGGAAATAGGTTAACAACAGCACTATAATGGTCATGTCCATGTTCAAGCATTTATGTACAGTGCAATGGAAACAAAAAGACTGTTGCAAAGAAGAATCATTCTTTTGAGGGACGATTGGACAGGTTCGGGCTTAGGAGTCTCGGAAGTTTACGTTTCTTTTCACTTTATGAATAGAAAAGCGAAAAAAAAATGAAATAATTAAGAATGGACCAAGCAGTTTCAGCGTGACTTTCTACCAGTAATTTCTGAAAAATAGACCAACAAATATTTTTTTTTATGGAACACACTGATTTTGGATAATTTTCTCGAGGTTTAAAAGAAAACGTCTCAAAACAAAATATTGCTGTATTGTAAATTTCAAGTGTTAGATAACGTCATTTAACCACGAACAATTTTGATTTTTTTTTTCTTCTAGAACCTGGAGAAAAGTAGCCAAATTTGCGTATTTAAAAAAAATGTTAATTGTTGGTCTACTTTGAGATCACTGGTAGAGACCCACGCCAAAACTGCTTGACAAAATGGTCCATTGAAAATATTTCCGGAAAAATTCAGTTGATATTTTAAAATTTTTCCGAACATGACGAGCTTAAAAAATTAAAATCTAATAAAACAGGCATAGTAATGATTCAACGAAAAAAAAAAAAAACCTATAGATAATCAGGAAAAACTATTGGAGAAATAATTGAATTTGTAAACATTTATTTGGCAGGCATTTCATGTTTAAATATTTTTTATCTTTCACTGTTGAAGGTTTTGCATTTTTTCGTTGATTGAAAAAAAATCTGGTCTTGATAGATTGACAAAAACGTCGAAAATTCAATATTTTATTTAAATTCTTAAGAACATAAAACATGAATAATTTGTTTGAGAAAGAGCATAAGTCCATTCGATGCATAACAACAAAAACGGAATATTTAAAAAAAAAATCCCAATTGTACTATTTATGAAGATGAGGTTGATCAAAACCAGTGATGGCCTGATATCTGAGCACTTGTTTGCGTAAATGTCGAGGGGGACGACTCTATCTACGATGTAAAAAATATTGTGTTTTGCTGTGGCTAGCTGCGCGCACGCTGAGTAGATAGAAAGAAGATTGATGACGATTCTGAAGATTTCCTGCAAAAAGATGATGAGCGATGCAAGTAGATGCAACAAATGAAAGAAGATTTTTCGAAGATTGATTCGCTAGTGTGAGATTTGTTGAGCATCAAAACTTGATATTTAGATGTGTCGCCCCCCTCGGTAAATGTTCAATTAGGCTTAAAATAGAGAGCTTTTTAAAAAGTGGACTTAAGCTGTTTCTCAAACAATCGAAAAACGCACTAGTGTACTTTGGCTCTTTTTGATAGTCTTATGTTGACTTAGTGCTCTAATTATGTACAAAAGCCAAAGATATGATATTATATGAATTATGTCTCCTAAGGACTTCGGGGTGTTTTTAAAAAGAACTACTGCTCACGTCTACGACTAAAACTGGAATGATTTTTATTGCGTCAATTTGAATTTACTTTGAAATACAAAAGAGCTTCAATTCCTGCAAAAATGCTTACATCTAATTATTATCTATGTACTGTCTACTCCTGCTACCATGCGGTGTCTTGTTGCATCGATGTTGCTGTTGCCATGTGGTGATCGTCGTCGTCACTGTAGCTGCTGCTGAGTTGGCGTTCTTGGTGATATGCTGGTGCATGCTTTCGTGGTCATCGGGGTGCCGATGGGCTGAAGCATGTTACTGATGATGTTGCTATTGTTGTTGTTGTTGTTGTTGTTGTTGTTGTCGACGTCCCCATTCGTACTACGCTGAGACGTTGAGTTTGCCTGGAGATGATGGCCGCGCAATTGAATTCAATGCTAAGGCCACTTGCTGTTGGTTTCGTTGAATTGAGTCCAACCGATGGGTGATGTCTTCTGATGTTGGGATGGTTGCTGATGGGTGGTCCATAACTACACCCTCCTTAGAAAAAGAATCGTCCCGATTCGTATTTGGATGTAATCTGGTGGGGTCTTGGGTAGTTTTTGACTTATTTTTCCAAATCAGGTAGATCGAAACTGCTATTCCAATTAGTATGCTGAAACTAGATAATGTTATAGAGGTGGATGTGTGGAATCTTTGCGTTTTAGTGAACGATTCTAAACGATGCCTGTTTACGATGTTGAGCTTTTCGAAATCTGGTTCTGACTCTATGGTGTCTACTTGAATATTCAGGCCATCCAAGGGAATTATGTCGGGTAATTCGGTTTTTACGATCTCATCGTTTGAAAATTGTAGGCTGTTGATTTTCACTGTACAATTATGATATTCAATTAGAAATGTGCCTGTCAGTGTTCGGTTTGTGATACCGCAGGTGGACCAGATGGTTCCATTGCTAATTTGTTTCAAAATTACGTAGTTGCTCATGATCGATTTGATTTCATGTGGTTGGCTTATTTCTTTAAATACGCAATTTCCTGATGAGCCTCTTAACAATCTAGAAAAACAGCCATCTTGGGTAGAATTTGACAAATTTTCAAGTCCGCAGACGTAGTACTTATGGATTTGTTGACAATTTCTGGTTATGAAGTACGTTTCCTCCTTGCTCAATATGATTTTGGTTGCGGGCAGCTTGATGATTCTATTTCCTACGATTAGTGGTTCCAAAAACAATATTTCGTATTTATGGGCTTTGAATAATGGTATCGTTACAACAAAAATAACCCTGCTCTGATTATAAAATGCTTCAAGTCCTAAAAATTGATAGGCTTGTTCTGGGTGAGTAATAGAGATGCCCTGATCTTCTAAGTGTTTTATTGCGAAGTGCAACTCGTCTGGTGAGAGGATGTTTTTTGAGATAATGTCAAGTCTTGCCAGTTGAATGGCTTCTGAAATTGTTTCTAAATGTGAATTAAGGATATCGATATAAAGATTGATTTTTATAATTTCTTCAATTATTTGAATGCTTTTGTTTCGTCCTATTGTTGAACAATTATGTTTTTTCTTATAAGGTTGTGTTGACATTCTAAATCATTTAGGACTCTGTTTATCCGATTTTGTAGTTGGATATTAATTTTTGCCTGTTCGTTGTTTTCATTGACTAATATTTCATTATCGAGCTCTAGTTTTCTAATAGTGTCTGAAATTTGAATGAGGTCATTATTATCTAAATTTCCTGTGATTTGTTTGATAGCTGATCCTAAAATGTTAACAAGACCTCGTTTGCGTCTAACTGTGGGAAATAGATCATGATACAAATTTTTCATGGTATTGTACTTAGATTCGAGCAAGTGAATGGTATCTGTGAAGTTTCCAATAGTTTTCAAACCATTCAAGGTAGCAGGTAGTTTTGCAAACATTAATTCGTAATTCTTAAAGTCTATTATGTGAAATATTTTATGATTTCCTATCTTTATGAAGCCTTCTCCCAATCTTAAGGTTAGGAGCCCTGGATTTTTATCTAGGCTTTTTATCTCTATGGATTGAGGTGTGGTGTTGGAAAGGGTGATAATTAGCAAAAATGTTATTATGGGGTTCATTTTCCAACACCTAAGGATAGTGGTTAATGATTAAGGAGTTGAAGGAGCGTCTTAGCTAGGTTAGCTTAAGTTCCCAGGGTATGTTCCAACCTAAAATTCAAAGAAAGGATTAGTGGGGTATAATTTGATGGAGAATGAGGTGTTGATGAGGCGTCTTGGTAAGGCTATTTTGAAGTCTTCCGATGCATCCCAAACCTAAAAAGATGAGAAGGTAATTAGTAACGTTCATTTTTCTTTTTTTTTCTAACCTTAGCTCGAATATCTGCTAATAATCCATCGCAGTTGTAGTAAAAATCTTCCACGCTAAGATAACCTTGCTTCAAGTAAGGTATCCTGCTCAAAATTGTTGATAAATCTCGCTTATCGCCAAATCTTTCTTTTAATGTGTGCTTTATGGCTTCCCATTTGCACTCAGTATTGTTGCTAATTAAGGCTTCATTGGCCTTACCAGTGATTTTGTCTCTGATAATTGATGTCCAGATAGGTAGCACGGTGCGCGTATCACTATCTGGTACAAATTTCTTCGCACACTCTAATTTTTGGTCGACCGAGGCAATCCAAGATGGCAAAGCCTTGATTTCACCATCGTATCCTGGGATCATTTTAATCACGTCAGGAATACGCGTTGCATCAAAAATTTGTTGTGGGCGCTGCTCAACACTTCGCGGGGTGTTGTTGCTATTGTTGTTGTTGTTGTTGTTGTTGTCGACGTCCCCATTCGTACTACGCTGAGACGTTGAGTTTGCCTGGAGATGATGGCCGCGCAATTGAATTCAATGCTAAGGCCACTTGCTGTTGGTTTCGTTGAATTGAGTCCAACCGATGGGTGATGTCTTCTGATGTTGGGATGGTTGCTGATGGGTGGTCCATAACTTATGTTTTCAAGAATTGTCTATAATTGACTATTAAATCATGGTTAACAAAAATAGAACATCCTTTTAAAAAAGTAAGCTAGAAATTAGTTGTTCGTGCCCTGATGTAAAGGGGATCCTTACTTTTGTTTTATTGATACTCTTAAAAACCACACAAAACTTGATTTCGACGAAAATGAATTTATGCTGTTTCTCAAACAATGATTTATGTTGGTGTTTAGGTAGCGATGGAGAGTAAACATTCATTTCCGAGAAATTGGAATTCGAAGTCATTTGGTACAAAAAGAGATTCTTACAAGTCTCACAAGTCACTTCGGATACTTGTCAACTTTTCAATCAAAAGCTTTTTGGCCCTTTATGCATGAATCGCCCACGCCCACGCCCACGAAAATCAACAACAGCCAAGCACCGTTGCGGCAACGTTTATACACGAAACTAATGACAGTTTTTTACAGCATTTATCACTGGAGCGAAGAGATAAAGACAAAGTGTGCAATACTTTACGCACATATTGACTGATGCTTATGGGGTTTTGTTATGGGAGTAAAGAGTTCAAATCGTCTATAAAGTGAAAAAGCAATAGGCAGTCATCCATGTCAAGGACTTCGCCTGGCGTCTAATGGAAATGGAACAGCGTGTTTGACGCTACACTCGCTGTTGAATGATAACAGTAGGAGAATGAAAGAGACGACAAATTCACATCGCCAGACCTGTTTTCTTGCCATGGGACAGTGAGTCGAAGAGACGATTGTCAAAAGTGATATATCAAGGTTTGTATGTAAGGCATGAAAAAAAAAATACGCCATGCTAAGAGCCGTATGCACCGTAAAAAATTGTCCGTCGGCGTGGGAAATCGTAGACCGGCGGCGTGACGATTTCTGAACAATCGGCGCGCCGATAAAATTGTGTTGGCAGCGGCGCGGCCCAAAAAGTGCCGGTGGCGTCGGCGTGGCGCGGCGGCGCACACCTCTACAGGGGAATACAAAACCTCCAAAAGTTTAAAATTTATTAACTGTCACATACCTCTACTTTTACTGTGGAGGCGAACCAGCCCCAGGCTGAAAGCCTCCCTAATAAAGATAAATTAATTAATTAATTACTTTTACTTATTTCCTAAACTATTCCTCTCCTTGTTATTCTGATTAATGCTAGTGGTCTGTTTGCGTTTTCTTATTAAAGTTCAAGACTAAATAAGAAGATTTATTCTACAACTTTAAAGGTCTCCCTAAGCGGACCCACCGCATCCTAATCCTTTTGTTAATCACTTAATGTCATTAGACTTTCTGAAGTTTCTTATTAAAGTTCATTTGATGATTATGATGTCTAATTTAATAAATTATTAAAAGCTCTAATTCACCTAATCAATCATAACCCATGCTTTATTAAGTACCTGCACTTGTGCTTGTAATCTAAAATCAAACGTGTTTCAAGTACTTTTGATTTAAGCCTATACCTATTTATTATATCTTAGTTCGACCCAGGTAACACCTTCATGTGACTAAAATGCTTCATTTTGAAGTTAGTTTCCTAGCTGATTTTTAAATTATATAGGGTATATGCTCCAACTATGCTTACACGCTTCCACTATGTCGCACCACAAACATACGTATGGGTATGTCACAATAGAAGCACGCCGCAGTGGAAGTTCCGAGCCATAGTTCAAACACTTATCCCAAATCAAAATGAAGCACATATAAGATTAGTTACAATACCATGTACAAAAATGATGTTTAACATTGTTTCCTGAGTAATACCTCACTGAAAACAACAATGAAAGCTTGTCACGGAAAAAGAAGGAGCACCGTTTGGCACTTTCTGAAATATTTCAATAGTATAATTCCCTTGCAAACCCAAATAAATCTATCTGCGTAAAAATAAATAAAATAAGAGTGATTTGCGGTAAAACCCGCCAATATCACACCCAACGTCAGTGCCTATACGTAAGCGTACTACGACGCGGCTCTCAATCAAAGGAGTAACAAGTGTGATACTATCACTGCTAGACTAGATCTTTGGTTCTCTCATTCAGTGGTTTATCAGAAAGGGGAAGCTTAGTAATCCCCATTACCTGTCCATAACGCCAATATATCGCGGCATGAGCCAGCAACACCAGCCCCAAACCTACCGTTTCCAACACTCCATTTTTAAATTAAGCTCGCCCACCAACAGCAAGGTGCAAAAACTTGCCAAGGGGAGGGAATATCTATGCTATTTTGTGGTATTGAGAGCGTATAAGAACGGCAAAATATCAGTTGATTGAATATTGGATACACTGGTATTAAGTAATTTCAATACATTACCAGCAAGTCACCAAATTGAAAAAGAGGTCAATCCTCTTTTGAGAACTGCCTATTTTCTGTTCTTATAATACTGTGTGGAAGTCCAAAAATATAACATTACCGAATCCTGATGAATGTGGGCGTCTTAGTGGAATACCTGTATAATGAGAGAGAGAAGGATTAGTATTTTCCATTTAATTCCACTACTTTATTTGCTTATCCTTGACAGATACGCGTATTTCGTCTACAATGTGCAGACTTCTTCAGTGTCTTGTACTAATACTCGACTGAAGAAAAACATCGCATTTACCGAATATATATTAACACAGGTACATTTTCACTTAGAAACTAGGTAAACTTAAATTTAATTTTCTATAGGAACAGGTACTCCGCTGCTTACTCGTTGATGTGTCCTAGGTAGTAACTTGAAAAGCCATGTGTGTCCGTTTCCTTGATCCCTGTTGAGTAAAGTTGAATTACGTTGTTTGTTGATCTCGAGGCTTTCTGCAACATCCAATTTCCATGGTGTAGATACGGTTCGTAAAATCATTATGTCCTCCGTCGATAGTTGGTGGTCCTCTGTGAAGATGTGTTCTGCAACCTTTGATTTGAAATCATATGTTAGGCCTTTTTCTTCTTGCTTTTTGGCCTTATTAACCTCCGCTATATGTTCTTTAAATCTAGTTGCTAAAGTTCTCTTGGTTTGTCCTACATATACTTTGTTACAATGATTACAGCTTATTTTATATACGCCTGCTTTACCTAAAACATTAACTGGGTCTTTAGTGGATCCTAACAATGATTTCAACTGGTTATGTCTACTGGTGAAAACTAAATCTAATCCGAATTGTTTTAACTGTGGTCTTAGTTTACAAGTAATATCTTGATCAAATGGAACGGACACTCGTTTCAATGGTTCAGGTGCTGTGGTGAGGGTTGTAAATAATCTCCTTTGTAGAATTCTCGCTTTTTTATCGATGATTGCCTGGATTGTGGTCTCCTTGTATCCGTTGAGTCT